>NC_062568.1:55052500-55357500 GCF_022837055.1 Prionailurus viverrinus | reverse complement strand
GAATAGATGGACCAGTGAACAGAATGAAATACACATGAAATTACATCCAGTTTCCCCTAGAAGTTAAACTATGACGCACTTTATAGTCTGTAAACTAAGTAAGCAGAGAGACATGTAGTGTTCCTCTAGAGCACAGTTGGATGGGGCTTGGTGTAACAGCTCCGTTCTCCATTAGATGGCGCTGCTTAGCTCACTGGGGTGGATTGTTGTGGTACATGTATGCCTGTATGCCTATGTTTGGGAGAGGTGAAAATGGTGTCACCCAGCTACCTGGTCTCTAGCATCAGAACTCTGTGCTCTCGGGGCACCTGGGTGGCTTGGTAGGTTAAGCATCTGAATTCAGCTCAGGTCATGATTTCACAGTTTGTGAGTTCAAGCCCCACACTGGGCTCTGTGCTGACAGCTCAGAGCCTGGAGCAAGCTTCTGATTCTGTGTCTCCTTCTCTCTCTCTCTGCCTCTCCACCACTCACACTCTGTCTCTCTCTCAAAAATAAATAAACATTTAAAAATTAAAAAAAAAAGAACTCTGTGCTCTCACCAACCAGCAATCAAGCACCCCTCCTCTGTCTCCAGCTTTCATCCACTCCCCACTTATATGCTGTCTGCAACCAAGCTGTCAGCCTGCCAGGCAGTAGCTCCCTCCTGAGTTTTATCTCAGATGGGGCTGTGTTTCCAAACCCCTCACTTCTGAGGGCCCTGTAGCTTTGACCTGCTCTCACCCTTTGAGAGGGTCTTGCGGAGCAATGGCTGGTGCCAGCCCACCCCCATGAACATTTGTGTGACTGCACTGCTGCAGATGTCCAGAGACTGCCAGCCTGCCCCAGAAAGTTTGTGGGATCGTGTAGCAGCAGCGTTTCAGGGATTGTGGTAAATCACTACACACATCTGGCACCAGGCTTCACTGCTCCCTAATGTTCTTATTCCAACACCAGAAAACGTGTTTGTTCTTTGGGGTCTTCTGGGACCTCTGCCTGTAGGAAAGCCACACAGCCTCTACCAAATGACTTCCCAGGGTAACCATCTCTCCCTGTGTGGCCCGAGGACCCCTTGGACCTCACTGTCTGCTCCTGAGGATTCACCCTTCCCATCAGAGCTCTGCCGGGTATCCAGCTGCAGAGTTTCAGACTCTGCACTCCCTTGTTTATAGAATCCTAATGGTATTTAAACCCTGCCCTTTCTCCTTTCTCCCTTTCTTGTTCAGTCCCTTATGGGTGTTTCCACTGTTTCTCTCCAGCTGCTTTTAGGAGGAATGCTTTTCCCATATTCTCCCTCTGTCTCCATCCTCTCTCTGCAAGCAAAGATAGCTCCCTGCCCTCTGAAGCTTCTCTCTTCCCCAGTTCATCTCTCCGTGCCATGTTCCTGCTGAGTTCTGTGACTCAAGTTATGCAGATTGTCGTGTTAATCCTCAGATCAATTTTCTAGGTGTGCAAGATGGTTTGGTACTGATCTAGCTGCATTTCAAGGATGAGAGAAGCAGACAACTTCCATGCTGCTCCACCTTGTTGGCCCCACCTCCGAAAGCCTTTGACTTTGAATGCACAGTGTGAAGGACACTGCTTCCTTTGAATGATTGAATGAGCTACTTTGCTTTTTTTTTTTACTATCATACTTTGATGGATTCTCTGGAATCTTGGAATAGGTGAGGACCTCCGAGATCAGGTCCCTGGAATGTTTTAAATGTCACATGCACCAGAGGGCAAGAAGGGGCAGTTGACACGGACAGTAGACATATACCTTGGACTTTTTTATACCTACTGTCTTTGTTGTCAGTGTCACATCACAGGCAGAGAGAGGGACCCTGTGTGACACAGTCCTGCTGTTACATGGGGGGGTCATAGCTGTTGATAGCCAGGGAGAAAAACCTGTTCCTAAGGTGTAAATGGAGCCTGCCAGCCTACTGATGTGGGTCTTCATCAACTATTTCTTTCATTAGAGAGTGTTGTTTGTATAGATCAATAGAGTGGTGTCAGTATCTTTACTTTCTTTCAAAAAGGAAGTGAACTGACTTTTATTAATAACATGTCACATAAATACATAGACACTGTATCAGTGGAATGTAAAAAATGTAAAACAGGCTTTAAAAACAGAATCTTTAAGGGTTTTATGACAGCTCTCAAATATTAAACATATTTAAATTTGGGATTAGGTTGAAAAACTTTTAGTTATAAGCCATGGGGATATAAAATACAGCATGGTGACTGCAGTTAATAATACTGTGTTGTATATTTGAAAGTTGCTAATGGAGTAGGTCTTAAGAGTTCTTATCACAAGAAAAAAGAACTTGTCACTGTGCTGGTGATGGATGTTAGACTTACTGTGACTAGTTTGCAGTGCATATAAATATTGAATCTTCATGTTTTATATCTGAAACTAATGTTATATGTCAATCATAACTCAATTTTTTTCAAGAAGGCAATTTTGCCAAAATAAAAATACGTTTTGAATCAAGGGAAAGGGATTGCTCTGAAGATGAAGCTATTAATTTAAAATGTTCTTTTAAGACTGTTAAAAGTACTTTAAAGGAAGAAAATTAAAACTTAAATTCCCTTAAATGTATTTAAATTATGATATTTAGCTAAATTTAATTTAAATTATGATACTTTACTTCTCTTAATCTCTCTGAATCAGCCATTTGGACCCTGTGTGTTAGTCAACTTCCGAAACCATGGCAGACTGAGCTAATGGCTGACTCATCTCCCCATATAAAGATATAGAAAGGCCAGTTAAATTAAAACTAACAGAATACCTCCTCCCCAGCTCTGTTAACAAACTACAACTCCTCTGTAACCCTTCCCATAAAGGAAGAAGAAGAAGGGAAGGGGCAAAGGAGGAAAGGGGGGAGGTAGAGGAAGAAATCAGCCAGCTGGAAACAGTAGGAACAGTCACATAGCTTACTGTAAGCGCAGATGGGTTCGGACATTTTTGTACTCCCATAAAGACGTTTTTATGGACAGACTGTGGCTACCTCACTTCTGTATCAGATTGGGACTCTTTGTTTTATGGAGTGTCTTTGAGCCAGAGGTAAAATTGTCTGTCACAGAGTTTCCTTACTTCCTTAAATCCTAATCTGGAAAACTGCTTCTTTACCTAAGGATATCTAGACCTTGAGCTGTGTAACTTTGAGATGATTACTCTGTGTGTGTACGTGTATGGGGGTACATATATGCATATAAATAGAAGATCATCATCTCTGCGGAAGTCTAGAATAGAATTATTTTAAACTTTTTTTTTATTGTGGTAAAATATACATAGCATGAAATTTGCTATTTTAGCCATATTTAAGTGTACAGTTCAGTGGCATTAGTTACATTCACAATGTCGTACAAACATCACTACTGTCTGTTTCCAAATCTTTTCTTAACTCCAAGCAGAAACTCTACACATTAAACAGCATTAGTGTAACCTCTAACCTTCTTTCCTTATCTCTGAATTTTCCAATTCAAGATAGGTCATAAAAGCAGGATCATGCAATATTTGTTGTTTTATGTCTGGCAGATTCACTTAGCAGGATGTGTTCAAGGTTCATCTGTGTTGTAACATACATCAGAACTTAATCCCTTTTTATGGTTAAATTAATATTCCATTGTATTTATAAATCATGTTTTATTTATTCATCAGTTGATTGTATTTGGGTTGCTTCTACCTTTTGATTATTGTGAGTAATGCTGCAGTGAGCTTTGGCATACACATATTTGAGTTCCTAGAATGGCATTTTGCAAACTGAGAAATACATAGATTCTGTATGTAGAAATATTAGGTCATCTGTATTTCCAACATTGATTAAAATTATTATTTCAGGGTAACTTAAGTATACACAGAATAGGGCTGCCTGGGTGGCTCAGTCGGCTGAGCGTCTGACTTCAGCTCAGGTCATGATCTCACAGATCATGAGTTCAAGCCCCACATCAGGCTCTGTGCTGACAGCTCAGAGCCTGAAGCCTGCTTTGAGTTCTGTGTCTCCCTCTCTCTCTGCCCCTTTCCTGTTCATACACTTTCTCTCTCTCAAAAATAAATAAACATTAAAAAAATTAAAAAAAATATACATAAAATAACACTAAGAACTACTTGTGCTTTTTTAAAAAAAAAAAAAAGTTTTTATTTTTAAGTAATCTCTATTCCCAACATGGGACTCAGACTCAAAACCCCAATGTCAAGAGTCACATGCTCTACTGACTGAGCCAGCCAGACACCCCAGAACTCCTTACACTTACAGCTCTTATAAAATCAAACCAATTTTCCAGTTAAGTAAAAATAAAACTATAAAATCAGTATAGCTAAAGTGAACAATTTTCATCAATTACATTTACTGAAAATAAATGGGTTTTGCTGATGTTGATAGTATAAAAAGATAAATTTTTTGGCACAATGGAACATTATTTTAGCCATCGTTATTATGTTTCCTTTATAACAGTGAGCTTGTTTTAGACCACTAATCCATTATTTTGATGGGCAGTCTATTTGCTAGAGTATTCCAGAATATAAATCTGGAAAACAACAATTTAAGGAGAAGTTTTTTTGTTACTACAACAGTTTCACCAATGAATGGTTGGCAAGCAGGTTCTTGTAAAGACAAATCCACAGAATACATCCACTTGATATCAGATACTGACTGCTACAGCACAGGTTTTATTTGGCTAATCCCACAGTTATTTCTGTTGGAACTTGCTTGAATTGGTAACTTCATATTACTTGACCTTCCTTTATTGTAAATACCACTTATTTATGTAGTCTGTGTTGATTATAAATAAATTCATTATCATAGAACTAGTATAGCACTCTAAAGTAGTAAAGTTGTTTTCATGATGTTAAATCAAATTCTTAGTTTATTAAATTAGAACCTAAGTCTTATAATGTGAAAATGTCTTTTACTTACTAATTATACCACAAGAATTTAGTTTTTGTTAACTAAAAAAAATTTAAATGAACATGATAGTGGCACACAAGATGGTCGTTAGTTGAACATTAGCATATCTTACCAGCACTTGATAAATTCTATTTCTCCAAGGCATCACTTGGCAATATCTTAAATGTAAACTTGAAAATTAGCTGGAACATTGAAAATGCCATGTAGTGCTGAATTATAAAATGATCATCCATGGAGTTAGAATATACTTTTTTTTTTAAGTAGGCTCTGCACCCAACATAGAGCTTGAACTCATGACCCTGAGATCAAGAGATCTTGAGATCGGTAATCAAATGCTTTAATGACTGAGCCAGCCAGGCACCCCTTAGAATATTCTTGTATTTATTCTTTCTTAATACAAACATTTTTGTAAAGATTTTATTTTTTTAAGTAAGCTCTACACTCAATGTGGGGCTCTACTTACAACCCCAAGATCAAGAGTCACATGCTCTAGCCACTGATCTAGCCAGGTATAAACATTTTTGATGGTCACAGAACTTAGATAGCCAAGAATATACCAAAACATACCAAAGGATAAACACTCCCGTATTTTGACAAATACTAGTCCAGACGTTAATGCTTTACTCACATTGAATTCTAATGCTTCACTTGGAAAGAGTTGATCTGCCTTAAAAATAGTGGGGGCTTAGGGGCACCTGAGTGGTTCAGTTGGTTGAGTGACTCTTGGTTTCAGCTCAGGTCTTGATCTCACAGTTCTGTGAGGTCAGGCCCCACATGGTTCTTTGTGCTGAGCACAGAGCCTGCTTAGGATACTCTCCCTCTCTCTTCCTCTCTCTTCCTCTCTCTCCCTCCCTCTTTCCCTCCCTCTCTCCCTCTGTCTCTATTCCTCCCCTGTGCATGTGCTCTCTCTCTCAAAATAAATAAATAAACTTAAAAAAAAAAACATAAAGGGGCTTATGTTTTCCAAACTTCACATGAACTCTGTTTAATAACAAAGTTCATTTATTGTTTCTTTCTTTTTTAAAATGTTTATTTTTGAGAGAGAGAGAGAGAAACAGAGTGTGAGCAGGGGGAGGGGCAGAGAGAGAGGGAGACACAGAATCCGAAGCAGGCTCCAGGCTCTGAGCTGTCCACACAGAGCCCAACTCGGGGCTTGAACTCACAAACCGTGAGATCATGACCTGAGCTGAAGTTGGACACTTAACTGACTGAGCCACCCAGGCGCCCCTCATTTATTGTTTCTTAATAAGAAATAGGATTGCCATATAGATGAATAATTATCTTGCCCAATTAATGAATTTTCCTTCTATTTGGAAAACTAAACTATGAGAAGCAGGTTATTTGATGAACACAGAACCTCTGCACACAGTAGGCACTCAGTGTGAGAGAAATGTTTTGATAGCCCCCTTCAGCACCTGTATCACTGAAAGAAAAACATTGTCAAAGAAACCTTGATAAATGTCTCAACCAGTTGATAATAATTTTCCCTTCTCTTGATTCCATATTGACCTCATGGCAGCCCTTAAATTTCTCTTTTGTGCCTAGTTCTGATTTTAATGAAATCTCAATTCTTATCCTATGACAGAAATTTATAACAAATAACACTAACTTACATTGTGCAGATTCCCAAAGGGGAGTCCTCTTTCTAACCAACCCTTGTCCATTTTTCCTTAATTGCTTACGTTCTTTTTTATTTTTTTTAATGTTTGTTTTTCAAGAGAGTGAGACTGTGAGCAGGGAAGGGGCAGGGAGAGAGAGGGAGACACAGAATCCAAAGCAGGCTCTAGGCTCTGAGCTGTCAGCACAGAGCCCGATGCGGGGCTCAAACTCACAGACCATGAGATCATGACCTAAGCTGAAGCCAAATCGACTGCGCCACCCAGGTGCCCCAATTGATTGCTTACATTCTTGATGATACCCTTTCTGGAATGGGGAATTATAAATCTCCTATTTACTTACTGCCAATAACATGCTTTTCATTTAAAAATATTAAATGTTTTCGTACTTAAGTGATTTTATATCTAACTGTATTATAATTCCTGATTAGCAATATTTTATCTCCATAAAACTGGTAACTCCATGTGATTTAGTTAATTTAGAAAATGTTCTTCTACAGACATTAGCAGAAGTAGCTCTGTTTTTCATT
This sequence comes from Prionailurus viverrinus, assembly GCF_022837055.1. Classification (NCBI taxonomy): domain Eukaryota; kingdom Metazoa; phylum Chordata; class Mammalia; order Carnivora; family Felidae; genus Prionailurus; species Prionailurus viverrinus. The sequence goes on along the minus strand of NC_062568.1, from coordinate 55,350,489 downwards.
AAGTTTAATAAATAAAATTTATTTTTTATGATGTCACTCTGCAGTACAGTTTGCTAATATTTAATACATTTCAAATGTAAAGTATGGCTTCCCTATCAAATCACTGCTGAAGGTCAGGAATCCACCCTTACATCCTTTACAGCACCTTGCTGCATATAGCAAAGAGCGATAGTACATTTGAACGATTAGATAATATAAATGGCTATTACTTGAATCTATTTCAGTAATAGTTAAGAAATCCTCCCTTAATTTTGTCATGATTCTTCACCCAGGCAATAGAAGTTCAGTCTTGAGTCTCTCAGAAGACGTGATGCAGAAAACACCCATTCAACTCTTAGGAAGAGGGCTTTCTGTAAATAAATATGGTATTTCGCCCCTTTGTCCTCCTCCTCCACTATCAGTCATGCTGGCCTGCTAGGGAGCAGTTCTGTTGTTGCCACTTCAACCCCATTTCCTTTTTACATTTTTAGGAAGTTTCAATAGAAATTCTTAAACTTGGGCACCTGGGTGGCTCAGTCGGTTAGGCGTCCAACTTAGGCTCAGGTCATGATCTCACGGTTCATGGGTTCGAGCTCCACGTCGGGCTCTGTGCTGACAACTCAGAGCCTAGAGCCTGCTTCAGATTCTGTCTCCCTCTTTCTCTGCCCCTCCCCCGCTCACACTCTGCGTGTGTGTGTGTGTGTGTGTGTGTGTGTGTGTGTTGTGTCTCTCTCACAAATAAAATAAACATTAAAACAAACTTTTTTTAAATCCTTAAACTTTCAAGACAACTGCTAAGACAGAGTTCTATCAGCATCCCATACTTGTTGAGCACACATATATCTTTGTAAATGTATGTTAAAGGAAATTGAATAGGAAACCTATTTTATGAGACTTTTATAAAGGTGAAATTTTATATAACTTTGTATTTGATTTTTGTACAGGCAGAAATACTCAGTGTCCTCAGTCACAGAAACATCATCCAGTTTTATGGAGTAATTCTTGAACCTCCCAACTATGGTATCGTCACAGGTAGGCACGAATCATTTGACTTTTCTTTCCCCAATTACCTAGCTTTAGATTCCTTAATATGCTAAAATGCTTAATATTAGGTTCAGTCATGAATTGTGTGCTACTGTCAGATGTCACTTCTGTTGCTATAAAGCATTAATAAAACTGATTATATCAATATAATTAAGAATGGTGTTTCCACTTCTACCCATGTTTAATTGTGCTAATTATATCTGCGTAAATGCTATTTAAATGCACTCGCAGCTGCAATACCAATATTTAAAGGTGCCGTTTAACTAAAATTTCATTTAATTAGCTGAAATGAGCAATGTTTTTTGTAACTCCGTGACCTTTTACAAATTAAGATTTCTTGAGCTGTTCATGTTGTAATTCTTTGCAAGGTATTTTAATCCCTTTAGAGCATTCTTTCCTCAAGGTCTCTGACGTGAGAATAATATTTTTCAGGTTTGGTCATCTGGGTTGGTAATGACCTTGATCTAAATTATCACATTTGGAGCAGCAGTTTATAACTGATGGGAATACCCTTTCCAGAAAGGAGCACACAGAAAATGTTTCCATATAAAAACAAAGACCCATGTTTTTAATACTTTGTGCTCATATGTGTACAATCCAATAAGCAGCTTTAGGTCTATAATAAGTATAACATTCAATTTTATAATAAATGACTTTGGTCACGTTCTTTATCATGGCTGTTCTTTGATTAAAACAAAACCAACAAGAAACCTTAAAAGATTAACCCTGTCTTCTTCTGCTATAGTGGTAACACCTATAATTTTCTTTACAGAAAGTAATAACCAAAATAACCCTCAATAAAAAGGTTTGGATTCAGTACTTTCTTATAAACGCTCTCATCTAACACAGTAACCCCACAAGATAGGTAAAGTAATTTCTATTTCATAAATTAGAAACTAAAACTCTAACTGAGGTACCTTTCCCAAGGTCATCCAGCTAGTGGTAGATCCACTAAATTTCTCAGATTGACCTTCTACAGAAGCGCCTCTTCTTAAATGCAGCCTGGGCTGCAGTTCTTCCCATCCAAGGGATATGGTTCTGTAACTTCTGTCTTTGAGCAGCAAGCAGTTTAACAGGCTCTTACTCTGATAAATAGCATTTTTACCTAAGTTCTTACATGGAGGGAATTTTATCCCTATTTAGCTATATGTATTTAGGTCTATGCCTAAAATGGGGTAATGTGGCAGTTTTTGCTCTTTCCTATTAACCTGCATACCCAAGAATGAGTTACAGTGTTCGGGTGTAAACCACATTTAACTTATGTCATATTTCTGACTAAAGTTAAACCTCGTCCTGTCCCAGGTACCATATTGTTCCCCGCTCCCTAGTCCATCATATTTACTTTTAACTAGTTGGGTTTACCTTTAAAATCTGAATCCAGTTTTCTGTTCCTCGTTTGTGACTTAAATTATTCTTACCTAGCAGATGAAAGCATGGTGCTCCAAAGAGATTAGATTAGATACTATGCTAATACTATACTATTAGATACTATTAGATTAGAGATAGATTAGATACTGTGCTTCTTGTCTTGTACCCTTGACGTTTAATACTTTTGAGTGGAAGACATTAGCTTTAATGAACTCAGTGGACTATTTATGAAGTTTTGTAGCTTCTCGAAGTGAGGATGAGGAATAGAAAAAGGGACTTGAGTCATGGTGTGAATTCCTTTTTCCAAGAGTTTATTCTGAGTCCCAAGGAGGATGTGAAACACATTCATTGTTAGCCAGCATACTCACCTCGGGTCCTCTCATCCAAAAGAGGAAGAAAGGATCCAAGGAGTTGGATGAGTAAGTTTGATTTTATTTAGTTTTTTTTTTTTTTAATGGACTAGCTGGTCCTTTATTTCATGCACCCCTCTAGCATCCCGTGCTCATACCTAGACCTGCCCCACATCTTTGGTTATAATTGATTAGCTCTTTTTAGGGGCGCCTGGGTGGCGCAGTCGGTTAAGCGTCCGACTTCAGCCAGGTCACGATCTCGCGGTCCGGGAGTTTGAGCCCCGCGTCGGGCTCTGGGCTGATGGCTTAGAGCCGGGAGCCTGTTTCCGATTCTGTGTCTCCCTCTCTCTCTGCCCCTCCCCCGTTCATGCTCTGTCTCTCTCTGTCCCAAAATAAATAAATAAACGTTGAAAAAAAAAATTAAAAAAAAAATAATTGATTAGCTCTTTTTAGATCCATGTCTGTTTCTCTGTGGAGCCAGTAATAAGCAACTGTTAACATTAAACATTTCTTTAAAACCACACAAATTTCACAATTGTCAGGTAATAGTAAATTGTGTATTTGTGGCTCTTTTATTGACCTGTGAGGTTGATTATTAAAGACACTTCTTAGCCAAGTTTTGGTGTTTTAAAGTGTATTAATTTGATAAGATTATTTTTGTTTCTAGAAATACTAATTTTGCTTGTTTACAGGTATCCACCAAATAAATGTGAACTTCTCAAATGACCTGTAGCTTAAAGATCAAGCCATGTTCTGTGCGTGGGTAGCGGTCTATTTGCCAACTGAGCCTAGTTGGGGAGATCAGATGGGTTAGGGATGATAACAGCTATTCTGCCTCTTGAAATGAGCACAAATAAGTCTTAATATGGGGAGGTGAAGAGAGAACAGAGAGACAAACAGGCACATAGACCTTGATCATCCAGCTTAGCTGGCTCCCCCTCTTTTGAACTCTGTCAGATTTCTCAGATGTTGGGGTTCTGAGAGGGGAAACTTGAATCCATTCCACTTGAGTTTGTTAACAGAAAAGGTTGTTGCAGCAAGCAGCTGTTGTCACTCATACGGAGGACTTGAAAGAATGATTTGTCAGAGTGTTGGAATAGAATGGACACTGGTATTGGAATTGGGAGATGTGAGGTCTTGTCATGATTCTGCCAAAGCTGCGTTGATGGATCTCTGATGATCTATGTCTCAGTTTTCTCCCATGTGAATGAAGGGACTAGAATAGATGATTTCTTGGTGGGAGTGTGTGTGTGTGTGTGTGTGTGTGTGTGTGTGTGTCCTGAAACTTTTCATCACAGACTTAAAAAACCTGCTTATAGGGGGACGCGAGGAAGAATTCTAGAGGCAACTGCCACTTTATTTCCCTTGGAGGGGAAGTGGGCCTCTTTCCCCCAGACCTACAAAGAAATGGAGTGACTAAAACTCAGACTACAAAGTCAAAAGAAAAGATACAGTAATGGGTCACCTTTTCTTTGATCTTTGGAAACCTCTTAATTCTGTACTACTCCCATTCTTTTATTTTTGTTTTCTTGATAGGTATTTACACACATGCTTGATGATTCAGAGTGTAATGGTGAGATCACCCCTGGGGAGGAAGGTGGGATTGTTAGATACTAGGTCATGTAGTTCTTTTGTAGCCACATTGGAGAGGAAGCTGCACAAAGTACCTGGAGGCAGACTGGGTCCCAGGACTCCAGGGGAAGGTGGTTGAGGGTTTCAGAGGCCTAGGGAATTAAATCTTTGTGTCTAGGGCTGCTGTCACCTCTTAAGTTTGTTACCGATTCTACATGACCTCTTTTACTACTCGAAGAGAGGAGAGAGGAGGATACTAGTTCTACATGATTCTTCAATAGGCCCAAATTCTCATTAAACTCAACCATGGAAAACATATTAATTTTTTAGTGCCTGAGCTCACTTCCTTGAACTTGAACTTGATCTTGATTTATTTTAGGCACAGACACATCTAATTTGCATGCTTTGATATTGTGTTGGTCTCTTCTCATTAGCCAATTAGAAACAAATGTCATGTCTTGTTATAACAAATTCCAGACATTTACCTAAATTCGTTTGTTCTATTATAATCCAAACTAAGCTTGGTCTTGGTAATATTTTACTACAAAGAGATTTTGAGGTAATGGTGTTTGTTTTAACAAGACTGACTATATGTTTACATTTTTCAGAACCAGCTATCATTGCCATTAAAACTAAAAGGGAAAAATTACCTTAGAAATCAAAAGGAGGAGCTCTTGGGTGCCTTAGTTGGTTAAACGGCTGACTCTTGGTTTCTGCTCAGGTCATGATCCCAGAATCGTGGGATCAAGCCCCACATTAGGCTCCACACTGAGCGTGGAGACTGCTTGAGATTCTCTCTCTCTTTCCTTTTGCCCCTCTCCCCTGCTTGCATGCGTGCACTCTCTCAAATTAAAAAAAGAAAAATAAATAAATAAAAAAGGAGATGTTTGCTTAATATGGTTCTTAATGATCTTTTTTAAAAAAAGAATTAAAACAAATACTTTATACCAAAGTCTAATAAACTGTGTTCTAGGGAGAAGTGAAGTGGTTTATAAAGCATATAATCACATGTGTATTGGCGAGCCCTTAATTTCTAATGAGAAGACCAAAAGGATGAAAGAACTATGTCTTCTTACCCACATATTTAAAGATCACATTTTATATGAAATAATAGTGCTGCCTTTCTTGCACCCTCACATTCATGAAACAATTTCAATTATGTATCTTCTACATCCATGTTTGTTTCATTATCTGAATCCATTTTGCAAGTATCTTAGCCTAGTTTTCAGCGTACATCCCATTGGAGATAAAAATGCCTTTCTGTATGTCCCCTCCGCTCCCAGTTACTCTACTTCACAGCAAGAGATTCTGCGTCACCAGCTGGGTATTCCACACTTTAACTCCATTCTAACATGATCTACCTGGAGATAGCGTCAGATACCACAGGTTAGGGTCAATCCCACAAGAGTGCCTTCCCTCCACAAGAGATGCCATTTTCAAATTCAGGTTGTCACCTGTATTTCTGACCTCTGGCTATAAATAAGAGGTTCCTACTATGCCCTCCTTGGATTTGATTAAATACTGGAACTCAGGAAAAAAACAGTTTACTTACTAGATTACTGATTTATTACAAAGGATATTAAAGGGTAAAAATGAAAAGTCAGATGAAGAGATACATAGAGTGAAGTCCAGAAGGGTTCTGAGTACAGGAGTTTCTGTCCCTTTGGAGTTTGGGGTGAGTCTTCCCAGAATGTGGATATGTTCCTCTCCACCCATCTGGAAGCTCTCTCAACCCCATCTTATTGGATTTTTATATAAGTTTTATTACATAGGCATGGTTGATTAAAGCACTGGCATTGGGGATGTTCAACCTCCAGCCCTGTCCCCTCTGCAGAGGTACATGTGTACTGGGGGAGGGGGGAGGGGTGGATTCTAGTCTCTTGGTTGGTTCTCCTGGCAAGTAGCCTTTATCCTTAGGGGCTTTCCAAAAGTCACTTCATTAACATAAACTCAGATGTGGTGAAAAGGGGTTTATTATGAATAACAAGACACTCTTTTTACCTGGATGGCTCTGGAGCTATTTGAGGAACCAAGGACAAAGACCAAATATAACAAAAGATACTCCCATTACTCTTATTGCTTAGAAAATTCCATGGGTTTTTGGAGCTGTGTTTCAGAAACAAGAAGACGACAAATACGTATATTTTTTTAACGGCTTTTTTTTTAATGTTTATTTTTGAGAGAGAGAGAGAGCGCGCATGCAAGCGAATGCGCACAAGCACACAAGGGGGGGAGGGACAGAGAGAGAGGAAGACACAGAATCCAAAGCAGGCTCCAGGCTCTGAACTGTCAGCACAGAGCCCAACGTGGGGCTCGAACTTGTGAACCACGAGATCATGACCTGAGCCAAAATCGGATGCTTAACTGACTGAGCCACCCAGGTGCCCCAAGGAATAATTTCTTATGATAACATATATTTACTTGTGTGAATTAACTTTAGTTTCAAAGTATTGTTCCTACCTTATATCTTCACAAATTTTAAAATGCCATTTGTTGATATTCTAGATGCTATCATTATGATATTGATACTTATTATAAATCATTAAAGTTGGAATGGGATAATTCTCAGCCTCCCAAAATAAGGCCCAGCCTTTCTCCAAATTGGCCTTTAATATAAAGTGGAATTTTCTGGGAGAGACTGCCAGCTACAAATGAATTAGGAAGTTAGCAAATCCTCTCCCCAAAAGCATCTGTGAATCTGGACAAAATTTTTGGTGCTCTGGAAATTGACCAAATTGACAACAATCTCAGAAGTGTTTATATTTGAAAAATTGCTGAATTTGGGACAATAATCGTGGGAATCAGTAGTACTCTAGCCTACAGTTGTTCTCGTTCTTCTTATCCCACCCTCACACCAGCTCGGTCCACACAAAGGGCAGGCCATGAGGATTGGCAGCTTTTTTTTTGCCACAGTGGAAGTGTGCTCACTAGATTGGAACATGGGTAATGCCTCCATCCCAGCAGCATTGTCAGTGATGGTCCTGGTGGCACATGAACAGGGAGGGCCCATAGCCCTACTAGCCTGAATAGAAGGTTGTGATTGGAGCAAATATATTCCTGAGTGAGGCCATACATATGCAGAAAAGAGACTGGGGAGGGCCCACGCTATACACATACGCCTTCCTAATGGGCTCTGAGCCTATGAAAATACAAAGAGGAGACAAAAAAGGTCTCGTGTACAGTAAAAGCTACAGTGAATTTTGAATGTCCTCCTACTTCTTACATACAGATCCATCAGCCCAAGATATTTAAGCATAATTTCTGTATAACCACTGTCTGATCATTAATCTGTGGAGATATATGACAATCCCTGTAAAAGGCCAAACTTAGAAATAAAAACAAGATAAAAAAAACAAAACCAACAAATAAGCATAGACATCACCAGAGGGCATACTGTAGGAAAGAAAGATATCATAAATTTAACCCAAGCAAGTTAATAAACAAACATCAATAACAACTTTTAAGGGGGAAGTCAGAATCCAGAGTTGCTCCAGTACATCATCTAAACTGTCCAAATTTTAAGAAAAGTAACTAGACTTATAAAGAGACAGAAATATTTGATCTATATTCAGGAAGAAAGGCCATGAATGGAAGTGGTTTCTAAGTATCCTAAGATTTCGGATTTAACATACAAAGATTTCAAAGGATCAGTATGTTCAGAGAACTAAAGGAAACTATTTAAAGAATTAAAATTAAAACAGTGAATGAAACAACAAAGAATCTCATTAAGTAAATAGAATTTTTTTTAATAGGACCCCATGGAAAGTCTGGATTGAAAAGGACCATAATTAAAATGAAAAATAATGTAGAGTGACTGACTAGCACATTTGAGATAGCAAAGAAAAAAAATCAGTGAACTTAAAACTGGGCCAATAGAAACTGTCCAGTATGAAAAAGAGAAAAAATTTGTGTAAGGATGAACAGAACCTCAGAGACCTATGGACGACATCAGGTGGACTAATGTGTAATAGTAGCAGAAAGAGAAGAGGAGTAGAAAATGGAAAAAAACAGAAAAATAGTTGAAGAAATAATGGCCAGAAAAACTGAATTTGATAAAACACATTCACCTATGTACTGGAGAAGCTCAGTGAACTCTAAGTAGGATAGATTCAAAAGAACCCATACCTAGACACAAACTAGATTGTTAAAGACAAAGTGAAACCCTTGGAAGTAGTAAATAAAAACAACTTCTCACCTCTGAGGGAATAACAATAAGATTAATGGCAACTTCTCATCTACAACAATAAAGGCCAGAAACAGTAGACATTTAAAATGCTGAAAGAAAAAATTACATCCAGCAAAAATTATCCTTTAAAAATGAAAACAAAGATGGGGCACCTGGGTGGCTCAGTCAGTTGAGTGTCCAACTTTGGCTCAGTTCATGATCTCATGGTTCGTGAGTTCGAGCCTCGCATCAGGCTCTGTGCTAACAGCTCAGAGCCTGGAGCCTACTTCTGCTTCTGTGTCTTCCTCTCTCTCTGCCCCTCCCCTGCTCACACTGTCTCTCTCTATCTCAAAAATAAATAAACATTTAAAAAAATAAGTAAAAAATAAAAATGAAAACAAAGCAAAGATGTGCTTGAATAAAGGATGAGAGAATTTGTTATTAGTTCTGCCGTACAAGAAATACTAAAAGAAGTCCTTCAGGCTAAAAGAAAATGACAACAGATAGTAATTCAAGGAGAAATAAAGGGCACTGGAAATGATAAATATGTGGGTTACTCTAAAACACTCCATGTGTGTATTTGTTCTTATTTCTTCTTGTAACATCCTTAAACACATAAAGTTGCATGAAGCAATAATTAAAAAATTATTTTTTTGCTGTTTTGCTTACTTAAAAAATATAGATATATTTTACAGTAATAGCATAAAAATGAGGGAGGGAATGGAGCTGTATTAGAGAACAGTTTATTTTACTAGAATTTAGTGTTGAAATAGGTTGTGCTAAATTAAGATGTATTTTATATTCCCTTTAGCTACCATGAAGAAAGTCCACTCGTGAAATATAGGAAAAAAATCAACTGAGGAATTAAATTATAAATAAAAAATATTAACATAGAAGAGGGCAGTAAAGGAAGAGAAGATGACTGAGAAGGATGGGAGACATGTAAAAAAACAATATGGCAAAATCAAATCCAGCCATATCAATAATTACATTAAGTGTGAATGGTCTAAACTTTCTAGTCAAAAGACAGAGACTGTCAGACTGGATTTAAAAGAGCAAGATCCAACAATATGCTGTCTATAAGAGACACATTTTATTTTATTTTTTAATGTTTATTTGAAAGAGAGAGAAAGCATGAGCAGGGGTTGGTGCAGAGAGAGAGGGAGAGAGAAAATCCCAAGCAGGTTCTGCACTCAGCATGGGTCCCAATGCAGGGCTTGATCTCATGACCATGAGATCACAACCTGTGCCAAAATTGAGAGCTGGATGTTTGACTGAGCCACTCAGGCACCTCTACAAGAGACACATTTTAGATTCAAAGACACAGAAACATTGAAAGTAAATGGATGGAAAAAGACCTATCATGCAAACACTAACCATGAGAGAATTGGAGTAACTACATTAATTTCAAACAAAATAGACTTAAGAGAAGAAATAGAGATGAATAGGGTCATTTCATAATGATAAAAGGATCATCCCACTAGAAAGTTAGAGCACCTGAAATATACACACACCTAACAACAGGTCCACAAAGTACAAGAAGCAAAAACTGACAAAATGTAAAGGATAAATAGGCAATTCAGCAATATTTGATTTCACTACCCTACTCTCCATAATTTATAGGACAGCTAGATGGAAAATAGCAAGGATCTAGAAGACTTGACAAACACTCTCCATCAATTCTATCTAAGTCACCATACATAGAACACACCACTTAACAAAAAATACACATTCTTTTTAAGTACATGTGGAACATTCTCCAGGATACAGCATAAGTGACGCTATGAAATAAATCTCGATACATCTAAAAGGATTGTAATAATGCAATTTATGTTCTCCACTACAGTAGAATTAAGTTAGAAATCAACACAAGAAAGAAATCTGAAAAAACCCCAAATATTTGGAAATTAAACAACACACTTCTAAATACTCAGTGAGTCAAAGAGGAAATCACAATGGACTTTAAGATATTTTGGACAGAGTAAATGAAAAATGCAACATAACAAAATCATAGGAGGCAGGTAAAGTAATACTTAGAGGGAAATTTATAGCTTTAAACACCTAAGTCAAAAAAAGCCCAAAATTGATCATCTAAACTTCAATCTTAAGAAACCACAAAAAAGAACCAAATAAACCCAAAATAAGCCATATAAATATGAGATGAGATAATGAGCCAAATAAAGATGAGAGCAGAACATGATAAAATAGAAAACAGAAAAATAATAGAGTAGAATCAATGAAACTACAAATTTGGTCTTTGAAAAGATCAGTGAAACTGACAAACCAGTAGCTACATTGACCAAGAGAAAAGGGAGAATGTACATATTAGCAAAATCAGAAATGAAGGAGAGGATAGTACTATGGCCTCGACAGAAACTTGAAGTTGACCAACTTTATGTCAACAAATTTGGTAATTTAGATATAATAAACAAATTCCTATAAAGATACAAGTTATGAAAATGGACTCAAGAGGAAACAGAAAATCTAAACAGACCTATAACAAAGAAATTAGAATTAGTAATTTAAAATGTTTCCATAAGGAAAAGCCCAAACCCAAATGATTTTAATGGTGTATTCTATCAAATGTTTATATAAAAAATAACACCAATCCTTCCCATACTGTTTCAGAAAATAGAGGAAGAAGGAACACTTACTAACTCATTCCGTAATGCCAGTATTATCCCAATACCAAAGCCAGACAAAAACACAATAAGAAAACTACAGATCAGTATCCCTCATGGACATAGATGCAAAAATTCTTTTTTTTTTATTTTTATTTTTTTAATTTTTTTTTTCAACGTTTTTTTAAATTTATTTTTGGGACAGAGAGAGACAGAGCATGAACGGGGGAGGGGCAGAGAGAGAGGGAGACACAGAATCGGAAACAGGCTCCAGGCTCCGAGCCATCAGCCCAGAGCCTGACGCGGGGCTCAAACTCCCGGACCGCGAGATCGTGACCTGGCTGAAGTCGGACGCTCAACCGACTGCGCCACCCAGGCGCCCCTAAAAATTCTTAACTGCGTACAGAAGGTCCCCAACTTACAATGGTTCAAAGTTACAATTTTTTGACTTTACAGTGGTACAAAAGCAATATGCATTCAGCAGAAACAGTACTTCAGATTTTGAATTTTGATCTTTTCTTGAGCCAGTGGTATGTGGTACGGTACTCGGTTGTGATGCTGGGCAACAGTGGCAGTGAACCAGAGCTCAGATACACGATCACAAGGGTGAACAACCACTACACCTACAAGCATTCTTTGCCCATAGAACCATTCTGCATTTCACTTTCAGTACAGTATTCAATAAATTACATGAGATATTCAACTCTTTATTATAAAATAGGCTCTGTGTTAGATAATTTTGGCCAGCTATAGGGTAATCTAAGTGTTCTGAGCATGTTTAAGGTGAGCTAGGCTAAGCATTGATGTTTGGTAGGTTAGGTGTACTAAATGCATTTTCAGCTTAACCATATTTTCAGTTTATGATGGGCTTATTGAGATGTAACCCCATTGTAAGTCAAGGAAGATCTGTATTAGCAAACTGAATCCAGCCACCTATAAAAAGAATTATATACCATTATATACCAAATGGAATTTATCCCCAAAATTCACAGTTGGTTTAACATGTGAAATCAATTAATGTAATTAATGCACAGTTTAACATCTGAAATCAATTAATATAAGGCAATTACGAAATTGAATGCTCTTTTCGTAAGACTGGGGACAGGGTAGTGAGGTTCCACTCTTGCCACATCTATTCAGCATTATATTGGAGGTTCTAGCCAGTACAATTAGATAAGAAAAATAAAAGGAGTCTATACTGGAAAAGAAGAAGTAAAAGTGTCTCATATGACATGATCCTGTGTGTAGAAAATCCCAAGGAATCCACAAAATCTACCAAAGCTCATAAGCAAGGTCACAAGGATCCAAGATTAATGTAAAAAAATCAGTTGTATTTCTATATATCGAGAATGAACAGTTTAAAAATGAAATTAAGAAACAATTTAATTCAGGGTGCCTGGCTGGCTCAGTTGGTTACAGCATACAACTCTTGATCTTGGGGTTGTAAGTTTGACCCCTATGTTGGATGTAGAGATTGCTTAAAAATAAAATCTTAAAAAGAAAAAAGAAATAATTTCATTCATAGTATCAAAAAGAATAAAATAGTTGAGGATAAATTTAGTAAAGAAGTATAAGATTTTTACCATGAAAAGTATAAAATATTGCTGAGAGAAACTATAGATCTAAATAATATGGAGAAGAAATATTACATGTTCATAGTTTGGAAGACTCATTATTGTCAAGATGGCAATTCTCCCCCAAATTGATTTATTATGAAAAAAATTTTTTAATGTTTATTAATTTTTGAGAGAGAGAGCGTGAGCAGGGGAGGGGCAGAGAGAGAGGGAGACACAGAATCTGAAGCAGGCTCCAGGCTCTGAGCTGTCAGCGCAGAGCCTGGCTAGAACTCAAGAACTGTGAGATCATGAGCTGAACCCAAAGTTGGACACTTAACCAACTGAGCCACCCACGTGCCCCCCAAATTGATTTTATGAATTCAAAAATGATTCATATCTAAATCCCAGCAATTTTTTTAAATAAGACATTACAAGGTGATTCTAAAATTCACATAAGAAATGCAAAAGACCTAGAGTTTTAAAGAACTAAGGTTGAAGACTTAGACTATGTCATATCAATACTTACTATAAGTCTGTAGTAATCAGCAATATAGCACAAGAATAGGTGTAGTATCAGCACAAGGATAGGCATATAGCCAATGTAACAAAATTAAGAATTTAGGGGAAAAAATCCTACATTGATTGTTAATTTATTTTCAACAAAGGTGCCAAGACAATGGGTAAAAGATAGTCTCTTCAGGACGCCTGGGTGGCTCAGTCGGTTAAGCGTCTGACTTCACCTCAGGTCATGATCTTGCGGTTTGTAAGTTCGAGCCCCATGTCGGACTCTGCTGACAGCTCAGAGCCTGGAGCCTGCTTTGGATTCTGTGTCTCCCTCTCTCTCTCTGCCCCTCCCTGCTCATGCTCTGTATCTCTCTCCTTCAAAAATAAACAAACATAAAAAAAAAACTAAAGGTAGTCTTTTCAACAAATTGTGCCAGGACAGTTACAAGTCCACATGCAAAAAAAATTATCTTAAATCCTCCCCTTAAACCACACACAAAAATGAACCCAAAATGGGTGATAGACCTAAGTGGAAGAGCTAAAACTGTAGAACTCTCAGAAGAAAAACAGGAGAAAATCTATATACTTTGGGTTAGGCAGAGTTCTGAGATATGAGACCAAAAGCACAATCCATAAAAGAGAAAAATGATATATTTGACTTCATCAAAATTAAGAACTTTTGGTCTTTGAAAGATGCTGTTAAGGGAATGAAAAGACAAGTTACAGACTCGGAGAAGATGTTTAAAATCATAAATCTGATAAAGGACTTGCTTCCAGAATAAACAAGGGGCTCCTAAAATTCAATATTAATAAACCTAATTTTAAAGCGGGAAAACTATTCAAATAGACATTTTGCCTAAGAACAAATACTAGGGGCTAATAGGCACTTGAAAAGACGTTCAACTTTATTAGTCACTAGGAAGATGCAGTTAACAATATGAGATGCCACTGGAATTATATACTAAAATGGCTATAATTAAAAACACAGACAATACCAAGTGTTGACAAGGATGTGGAGAAACTGAAACCCTCATAGAGTGCTAGTGGGAGTATAAAATGATACAGCCTCTTTGGAAAGCAGTTTGATAGTTTCTTAAAAAGTTGAACATAAACTTACTATATACCCCAGCAATCCCTCTTCTAGGAATCTACCCAAGAGAAATGAAAACATATTTCCTTACAAAGGCATGTACACAAATGTTGATAGGACACTATTCATAATAGCCAAAAATCAGGAATAGCCCAAATATCTATTAACTGGTGAATGAATAAAAATAATTGTGGTAGATCCACACAATGGATTGTTATTATTCAACAATAAAAAGGAATAGAGTACAGCATGAATGAGCCTCAGAATCATGTTAAGAGAAAAAAGTCAGACACAAAAGGCCACATGTTGTATGGTTCCATTTATATGAAATGTGCAGAAAGGGTATATTTGTAGAGCAAGAAATCAGACCATATGTAGGGCTGGGGCCGAGAGTGGAGCTTAACTGCAAAGGGGCACAAGGGAGCCCCTTGGAATGGTGGAAAGGTTCTAACATTGGATTGGGTGGTGGTTGCCCAGCTCTGTCAATTTACCGAAAATCACCCAATTGTACACATACAGTAGGCGAACTTCATGGTAGGTAATTTATATCTCAAAGCCATTTTTATATCTCAAAGGTTTTTGTGTGTGTGCTTAAATTTTGAGGGCTCTTCTAAATCCTGATGCAACAGGGATTGATTTGTTTACCTTGTCACACAGATGCTCTTATGAATTTAATCTTCCTCTCTCTCTCTCTCTCATGACAGTTGTTAAAAGAAATACCTACGTACACGCCTGCCTTTGTTTCAGATCCATTCTTCCGACACCTCTTTGTGTTTCTCAGCTCCATCCAAGTGGCGTTTGATTTCGGC
This sequence comes from Prionailurus viverrinus, assembly GCF_022837055.1. NCBI lineage: Eukaryota > Metazoa > Chordata > Mammalia > Carnivora > Felidae > Prionailurus > Prionailurus viverrinus. The sequence goes on along the minus strand of NC_062568.1, from coordinate 55,335,431 downwards.
CTCAGTTGAAGTTCTAGTATTCGTTCTGTCAGTGGTCTTGTCTTTGACAAATTTCTTTTCAGGATGGTATTAACTTTAAGAAACCTCAGCATGGAACGGTCCTTATGTGTTTTTAATGTCCTTTGTTAAATCCTTTCATGGGTACACAGTCTTATTTCTGAAATGCACCTGGATTTTAATTATATGCTTGTCTTTCCTTTGAAACTAGAATATGCTTCTCTGGGATCACTCTATGATTACATTAATAGTAACAGAAGTGAAGAGATGGACATGGATCACATTATGACCTGGGCCACTGATGTAGCCAAAGGTAACAAAGCTTCCTGTGTTCTCACAGAATTGGTGGGGCACGTTTTCCCATCTTGATGTGGTGACTTAAGGCAGAAGATTTGTTCTTCTGTGTCTTTAGATGTTGCTTTTTCAGACTAAAAGTACCAGGAGTTCTGCAACTTTCTGTACAGATATTTTCATTGTATTTCATATTTTAATTCAAGTGTAGTTATTTAACATACAGTGTTACATTCACTTCAGGTGTACAATATAGTGATTCAACAATTCTCTACATTACTCAGTGCTCATCAGGACAAGTGCACTCCTTAATCCTCTTCACCTGTTTCACCCATCACCCCCCCCCCCCCCAGCAGCCATCTTTTTGTTCTCTATAGTTAACAGTCAGGATTTTTGGTTTGTGTGTCTCTCTCTCCCTCCCTCCCTCCCTCCCTCCCTCCCTCTCCCTCCCTCTCTCCTACCCCCCCCCTTTTGTGTAGATATTTTAAGTCCCTGCCTTTCTACTCCTGCATTCTTTTTCTCTCTTTACTTTATTTCTTTCCCTAAAACCAAGTCCTAACAAAATCCGTGGCTCCAGGGCAGCCATTTTTGCCACATTTTGTGACATTGTAATTGACCAGCTTGCTTGATCAACACATTAAATGGAAAGATCATAATTCTGTTGTTCTGCAAGACTCCACTCAGACTTAGTATCCAGAAAACGTGATTTATTGTGGGATTAGTTCTACTCATTTTGTGTACATAATAATATGCTAAAAATAGTAACCACTTTCAAAAAAAAAGTTTTATTTGTCCTGCCATGTGAAAGCAATTCAGATTTTATTTTATATTTAATGTAAACTTGGAAGTCATCCTTGGAAATGAAATATTTTTAATACCCAAAACCCCTAAACAAGGTGCCCAGTTCTTTTTCCCTCATAAATTCCTGCATAGACTAATGCTTTCTAAAGCAATTTAAATTCCGTTTATTTTTATCTTTTCTTTTCCATTTTCCTAACTGAAGGTCTCTGAGTTTTATTTATAACTGTCAAAGTTGCTTTGGAAACAACTTAATCTAAATAATGAATGCTGATAGTTATACTTGTATTCTAGCAACCCCTAGAAAGTAAGGGTGTCCAGATTTTACCCAGGCACTTCACTTCTTTGCATCTCGCTAGTCTAAGCTCTATAAGCATCTCTTTACAAAGCAAATAAAAGGATATTTAGTGCTCAGTAAGGAGAGCAACTCATACTTTGCTTTCACTGGGAAGTCACACAGTGACTTCCAAAAGTAATAGTCTTTCCTTTGGGGAATTATCTTGTCAGTTTTAAGTTTCATCAACACCTGCCAAATTCTTCAAATAGGGAAAGTGAAAAAAAAAAGTTTTTTTTTTAATTTCATGCAAAATGCTGCTGCTGAACCATACTTCATTACCTTATAAGAATAACAAGCTCTGTGTTTAGGATGGTGTGCCTAAGGCTTTGGCTATGTTAATTAACTTAATTGTGTATTCATGCATCAGGCATTTCAAAATCAGCCTTAAATTTTGGCATTCTTAAAGACATTTTCCTGTAACATCATAGTCACTCCTGTATGTGTCACTAGTACACGGGAACCGCCTGTTTGTAAGCAGGGTGGTGTGCTATTTCGGAGAACCACCGGAAGCATTGTGGAAACACACTCACATAAATGTAAACGCATATACAGGCAGTCTCTGGCTTAAAGCACTTCACCTTACAGACATTTGCGTTTAGGATGCTCAGCCAATTACACCCATGTTATTACTTAATGGCACTTAGGATGGATAGACAGCAAACAAATCAACTGACATCAGTCACTCCGCTTCCTGCTGTGCACGTGCCACTTAAGCTTCCCTGGCCCTCAGCCTGTGAACCTCTTCCCTCCGGCCCTTTCCCTGCACAGTCCTTGTCTGAGGGGCAAGTCCCTTGGCTCCAGATCAGCTCAGTCATCGCTGGGGTTTCTCAAGACGGCTGGCACTGGGTGTCAGAAGGACAAAGAAGAGAAAGAGCAGGGCTAATTAAGTAGTAGACTGGGACTCCAGGGACAGAGTAGGGATGGAGGGAATGAGTAGACGGGGACTGCATGCCAGACTGCAGAGTAATGACATCACGCTTTCATGGCTGGCGAATTGCTCTAAAAGGCAAGTTCTAACGTGTTTGGCCTCAGGTGAGAAGAATGAGGCAGAGAAGAAACTTGTTTATTTATAGTCCCAAGTAATGCTTAATATTTAAAATGGCCTATAAAAGGAAGAAGAAATCAGTGCTTTCAGAATGACTTCAGCTCTGTCTGGTAAAGCTCTGCACAGAACTTGGAGAGTGAAAGGAACCTTGATTTTTATTGATTCCGTTTCAAATCCAGCCATGTATCTTTCAGTTTGACCACGATCGAAGACATCGAAGCAACAAGATGTTGAGAAATCAAAGAATGAATAATTCTATTCAAATAAGAGTTGATTCATGCATTTTGAAGTAGGCATTGCTTAACATTACTGCTGACAGAATACCTCCTCAAAGCCAAAAAGCAAAAAAAAAAAAAAAAAAAAAAAAAAAAAAGCCTCTCTTCTCTCTGAGTGGGAAGGGAAATGGAGGGCGGACCAGCAAGTAGGTCTGAACTGCTGTAGGTCACTCACCAGTGTGTCAAGGGAACGATTAAAACAGGTGAACCTGGATCCAGTCTGGTAATGGTCCTCCCTGATTCCAAATCTCCCCCAGATGACACCAGTCACTTCTTTGGGAACCCAAGTCTTAAAACTGATGATGGCGTTTTTCAGCCTTCTTCATTGTCTGTCATAAAAATAAGGCAGAAGTATGGATGGCTCTGTAAAAACAAATTAAAGAGAATTTTATATGATTGTGATTACTGCTATGTTTATACACACTGAGTATCCTGTAAATGTATGTTATACATTATACACAAACAACTTATAATATTTTTTCTCAAAATATCTGCCATAAGGAAGAAAATGCCTATATTTAAAGCTTTTGTGTTGTGTTTTGAAATCGTTACTTGTCAGCAGGTATAAAAACTATCTAGCCCTGCCTCTAATTGTAATTAAACAGATTGTACCTGAATTTGGTTCTTGAAGCAAGACAGAGGTATGACATCCAGTCCTAAAAATGATTAAAAGTTATCCAAATGGTAGCTATTGAATTTTTAGTTTGTAATATGTAGAATGTCATGTTAGAAGAACACTCTCCTGTATTCTAGCTCTGTCTTGTGTGAGATCGCTTAAATTACTGAGACTTCTGTCACCCTGACTCTTTTCAGTAATATCTGTATAATGCAGGAGTCTAAATTTTTAAATTTTCTTTGTTCTTGCATGACTCTTCAATATTTAACAATCAGAATGATAGAAAAATAATAGATTACTTTAAAAATTAGCCTTAATAAAATTGAAATTTTCTATATACTCAGAACCAAAGCCTACTTATTATATGTAAATGGATAATTCATTAACAAAAGGAGCTTGTTTGATTGTGGTGGTGGGGAAGCTGTTTCATCCATTACTTAGAAGACAATTTGTGAAGAAAAGGGAAAGGAAATACTATATTTCAATAGAAAATGTTATTCTTTATTCTAAGAAGGTAGATAGTACATAAATATAGAAAAAGAGTCACTACCAAGAGGATAACTGTGAAGTATATATCTTTTAAAGTCTGATTTAAAACAGTAATATATAATTTTTTATTCAAAATAGTAAAACTATACTTTTTATATATACATTCAGTTTACTGAAGTAACTTGATTTACATTCTAAATATGTTGGAGAGAATTTTGGAGTGCATTTAAATATAGATTATCCTGAAGATTCATCCTTGTAAAAAGAATAAAATATTTTGGAACTCCTGTAAGTTTCTGTATCTGAGGATCATAAAATCTTTTATCAACCACAACTAATGAATCAAACCAGTTCTCCCCACCCGTACCCCACCAGCACTCCCAGGGGCTTATTAGAGTGAGTACTGAGAAAATAAATCAAGCTGCAGAAATCCAGATGAAAACTGAAAACCTGGGTCAGAACTTTGGCTGATTTAGAAGGCAACTGGTAGTGGAATACCTTAGTCATTGGAACGCTTCTTCCAGTTGTAACTGTGCTATTTTTGTGCAGACTCCAGAAAATTAAGGTTTCCTTATTAGGTATTGTAAGAAGCTGGCTTTACCCACAATCAAACTCCCGCTTCTAAGAGACTAAAGCACATAAACTTTCCTTAGCATACAAATTTTCCTAATGTAGATATACCCTGTCTCTATCAATCATGTAAGAACAGAACACATGAATTTAGTTTCTGCTGTTGAATCCTCTGCAAAAATATGACATACTGATGTTTGAAAATAGCTAATACTGATGCAGTGTTGAAAAATATTAATGGGCCTTTCTTCTTGTATGAAAAGGAATGCACTATTTACATATGGAGGCTCCTGTCAAAGTGATTCACAGAGATCTCAAGTCAAGAAATGGTAATGTAGCCATATGTTTTTATTTACCTATTTTATTATGAAATCCATGCACCTTGCTATAGAGATAGGCTCATGCTTTTCAGATCTTTTGTACCCTGATGTTTTAACCCGTCACTGATACCATGAAAATCTTTCCAGTGTTTGTAAATATCAAAATTCTTTATTTTATTTTAAGAAGCTGCATAGTATTCCATTGTATGAATAGCACAGAATGTGGACATTTGGGGTTGTTTACATTTTTTTCTATGATAGAAAATGTTGAGCTTGATACTTCTCAGCAAAAATTTTCAACACATCCTTAATTATTTCCCTAGAATAATTTTCTAAAAGAGATGTTGCTGGAACAAAGCATGTAGTCATACACTTCTAGTCTTCTATTTTTAGATGGTTCTCTGTACTAGCAGTTTTGAGTTTTGTTCTTGTTACTTCTGAATTATTTGGTGTAAACTTTTGATGTTCGTCATATTACCTGGAGTAGTGCCCAAAAATGATCAACACATTTCAGAGTTTGGAAAGCAAAGGCTTTCTTTTTCTTCTTTTCTTCTGTACTCTTCAAAGGTTATTTATGATCCTATATTTTATAATTTAGAAAGTGAGTAGGGGTACCTGGATGGTTCAGCCGGTTGAGCATCAGACTCTTGATTTCAGCTGAGGTCATGATCCCAGGGTTGTGGGATGGAGCTTCATGTCGGGCTTTACATTCAATAAGGAGCTGCTTGAGATTCTCTCTCCCTCTGCCCCTCCCCGACTCTCTTTGAAAAATAAAAAAATAAATATAAAAAAAGAGAAAGTGAGCATTTAAAAATGACTGGCAGGATTAGACATTATTACCTTTAAGTAACAGAATGCTTCTTCTGTTACATCACTTGGAAGCTAATGGATAAAGGCAGGGAGTGGGATTATTCAGCTGGCCCACACCAGCTGAAGTAAACATTAGAGCTTGTTACTAAAAAGAAAAAATCTTGCTATCAATCCATTTGCATGCTTTAATTATTTACATGCTTTCCAAATGATTCTTCTAAGTAGGGAGAACTATTTAATTTTTTAAAATCTTTAAATCACTGTAGTTAAAATGGGTATATGCTACAAGGGCAATCCTTGCAATGGGTAGTTGGAGGAAGAGACAGACGCAGGGGATGGGCCAGATGCCCTTGTTGGGACTCCAGGACCGTGAGGGTTGTTGCGGTGGAAAAAGGGAAGTTCTTGGCAGCTGCCACTCAGCAGTAGTCCGGGTTGAACCCCAGGCTTGACCCTGACTGTTCTTTCCTTTGTCTAGGTCATCTCTTATCCTCTTATCCTTTGGCTCCTCACAGACAAACTTCCTAGAGCCAGGCACTTTTGAGAGGAGTTGGCTAACAGGAAGTTGTTAGGAAATCATTTCAATCCAGTAGGACATATCAGAGTCTTACACCCGTAGATTTTTAGTTCATGCTCAGAATTTCATGCTAACAAGTTATTTGACTTCTATTTTTTTTTAAAATCTGCTTTATCAGTATATCCTGAACGTATCATGAGATGACAGTGATTAAATTTTGGATTTGAAACTAATAACGGAGACTGTCCTGATTTTCACCAGTCACAATTTTTGCAGTCACTTGATGGGAAAACAACATACACATTGCAACAATATTGACCTAAGTTTTAGCAATTTTTTTCTGAAACAGGGAATAACAAGACTCTTTTATCTTCTATGTTATACCTTTTTATAATTTTGTTTTTTTTTAATTAAGCACTTGCTAATCTTATGAGAAAAAAGTAATAGAGGTATTTTAAAGAGTAACTGAATGTGGCATTTAACTATATATATATGTATGTATATGTATATATATATGTATATGTATATGTATATGTATATGTGTGTATATATATTTTTTTTAAACTTATAGCTTGTATATGATACCACATTTATCCTTAGGCTATCTCATGCAAAGAGTATTTTTCCCACTTATCAAGGTCATTAGTAACAGCTAGTAAGCATTGATCAGATACCATGTTGAGGGCTCTGTGTGGCTGACAAAAGAAATACCAGAACAGTTCTTCAAGGTCTGCCTTGGGCCTCCTTGCCTCTTATGCTCTTATTCACCCACTGCCATAAAAGTCCCATCTGTGTATTAATGCTCTTAACAGACCTCAGCCTCAGAATCACATGTCTGTCTGCTTTTTGGGAGTGGCTGCACAGATATGTGTATGACTCGAACATGTATTGTGTTCACGTTGATCTTTTCATCCCTCTACCCACTAAAAACTTATTCCCGCATTCCCTTTCTCTGTGAATGGCAGTACCAATTGCCTAACCTAGAAATGAGATAAAAAGGGACAGTTTGAGTGCAGAGCTCCTGTTGTAACCATTGTACTGTATTGCCTCTTTATTTGATTTCATCCTTGAGTCCTCCCTCCCCGCCCTGCGTCTCATCATTTAAGCCCAGCTGATTCTGCCTCCTAAATGTGCCTTGACTCGGTCCACGTCTCTCCTGTGGTATGCCGCAGCCTTTGTACAGGCATCCTACAACCGCTTGTGTGCGCAGTGATCTCCTTGCCTCCAGTTCTGTTCTCTCATATGCTCTCCCCTCTGCACATTTGACCATTTCAGTTCTCTGGTTAAAATTGTTCAGTGGCCTTCCACGTCTCACAAAGACTCTTCCAGACCAGGCCCCTGCCTTCCAAAGCTGCGTGCCTTTCCCTCTACTCCTGACCTTCTGCGAGGCTCTTTTTTCTAAGAATGTGCTTTCCCCCTGCGGCGCTCCTCTGTCTGCTTAATCCCAACTTGTTCTGCAGGTCTTCGTGTAAGCACCATTTCTTCCAAAAACTTCTCTCCGACTTCCTTAGACGTAGATACCCCTGCTCTTTGGTTCTGAGGCAATCTCTGTGTATCTCTCATCATAGAATTTATCCCACTTAATTATATACATTTTAAATTAAACATTTTAACTCCAGCATGATTAACATATGGTATTATATTAGTTTCAGGTGTCATCCCACTTGATTATAGATCATGGTTTCAGGGTCTCTCCCATTAGAGTGTAAGCTCCACAGAAGCAGAGACAAGCCAGTCTTGCTCATCTTCCTCTTCCAGAACATAGTACGTGGCCTTGCCCATAGTAGGTGCTCGGCAAATATTTGTTAAGTGAATGAATGTGTGAAAGAGTGAATGAATGAATTTTATCCCTGCCTATAAGAAAATTACTCTTCAGTTGAGAGCAAAAACTATATACCATGAAGTGATAGTGCTGATGCCTTCCTCAATATCATGCTGGCAGTCTAGTGGCAGAACCCAAGTAAAAAGTTTGGTTCTCTCTACAACTATTAATGCATGCCCTGTTTACTGGACAGTATGACATTTGGTTTAAAGAAATGTTTTGAAAACCTTTAATCAGCAGCTCAAGGAATTCGTTTTTTGGTTTTGTTTTAATGTCAGCTTTTTGCAAAATCTTCAATGTAGTAAATACTTCAGTTTTACCTTTCACATGCCATATGGAAGATAGAAGTTTATGGCAGTTTTTTCTTTCAGTATAAGATGACTCAAATTAGATGATTATCATAATTTTTCTTTCTTTTTTTTTAGTTGTTATAGCTGCTGATGGGGTATTGAAGGTAGGACTGTTTCTTTTAATTTTCTTCAAAAGTATTTCTAAACTTCAGATGTAGGTTTTTGTGACTGATAATTCATTTATTCATCAGTAGTAGAAGGTTGATACTTGTTTCTCTCTTCTCAGATATGCGATTTTGGTGCCTCTCGGTTCCATAACCATACAACACACATGTCCTTGGTTGGAACTTTCCCATGGATGGCCCCAGAAGTTATCCAGAGTCTCCCTGTGTCTGAAACTTGTGACACATATTCCTATGGTGTGGTGAGTTCATTTCTCATCTTCTGTTGCCCAAGGAAATACAAAAAGCAAACACCTACAGAGGGGGATACAGCAATTTAACACAGCTTTACGGCAGTGATGCTGTTTCCTGGTGGGATGCCTAGAGCAGTGGCCGATCCAGTCGCGGGGACGTTTCCTGTGATCACTTTTATTGTGTCCTGTGTTGAGAAGAAACCAGTGCTGCTTCCAAACAGCGAATTGGATGGACCCTGAAGTCACATCGGGCCTGACGCACTCCTGGGAAGAGTGCTGTCCTGGGCTGGACATGTGACTGTGCAATGTCTGTGTAAGTCAGTGGGAACGTGGGTCATTTGGAACGGGACTTCATTGTAATAAGTTACTCAGAACACACCAATAGATCTGCCACGTGATTTCATTAACAGGAGATGTTTGAATGTCAACTTTAAGCTGACTGGTGAGTTTCTGGAGAGTACAGAAGGAAAAGTATAGCTTTTAGCACATGGCCTTGCCCATGTCTGCTGCGAGTCTTATAAAGTAGCGTGAGTCTCTGAAACACGAATCAAAGGTATCGTGTAAAAGTCACAACTTAGCAGCACAGTTACGAGAATAGAATGTGGGGGTAGGGGATGCTCAGGGAATGGAGACCACAGGAAAGGATCCCTTAAGGAGCAGAAGCTTTTGGAGGAGGAGTTTTGAGGTGGATCATTCTTGAGGAATAAGCAGAGAGAAAGAAGTAAGTGCAATAGGGAGACCGGTGGGATGGGAGGCGAAGATGAGCAAGGTGATTCTTTGGTAGTAGAAGGAATTCATTTGTTGCTTGTTTTTGTTTTGTTTTGTTTTTAATTAATTTTATTTTGAGAGAGAAAGAGAGTGAGAGGGGCAGAGAGAGAAGGAGAAAGAGAATCCCAAGCAGACTCTGCGCTGTCAGCACAGAGCCCTACGTGGAGCTCAAACCCACGAACCGTGAGATCATGACCTGAGCCGAAGTTGGTCTCTCAACCAACTGTGCCACCCAGGCACACTCCTGTTGCCCCTTTTTAAAGAGAAGCTGTTTTTTAATCCCTAACAATACTGTGTATCTCTTAAAAAGTCTAAAATAGTATTTGTAACTCCTTCTCTTTGGGTCTCACCCCTAATTGTAGTGCCTTTATATTTATATTATTACTCTTAAAAGGACATTTTCATAATAAGAAAAGCAGCAGACTAATTTTGGCCCAAATCAACGTGGCTCTTCTTCCCAAACTTCTATGATTTCAATTGCGAGTGACAGCTGATGGCCCAGGAGGAGACCAGCATTGTCGAATGTATTCCTTTCAAGGCCACCAGTCTTTCGAGAGTCTTTCGAGGCCATCAGTCTCTAAATATTTACTGCTGGCTTCAGTACTTAAGTTTTGGGCTTGTTTTCATTGGTAAGCTTTTTCTAAATTATAATACATCTTATGTACACCACATTTATTTAATATAATAGAAATTAATTTTGTTGGCTATTGGAAAAAGTCTTTACAAGAATGAAATACATGTTTTTGGCAAAAGGCTAGAATTTTAAAGGCTGGAAGACAACAGTTGCTTCAGGCTAAATATCTCATTTCCTATAATTCTGGGTGTTTTTAAGGATGAAGGCTATAGGGGCCGCCTGGGTGGCTTAGTCAATGAGGCGTCTGACTTTGGCTCAGATCATGATCTCATGGCTCATGGGTTCAGGGCCCTGCATTGGCCTCTGTGCTGACAGAGTAGAACCTGGAGCCTGCTTTGGATTCTGTGTCTCCCTCTCTCTCTGCCCCACCCGTGCGTTTGCTTGTGCGCTCTCTCTCTCTCTCTCTCTCTCTCTCTCAAAAAGAAACATTAAAAGAAAAAAAACTAAAAAAAAAGGATGAAGGCTATAAACTATTATAGACAGTGACCAAATAAGTCTCACTGAAAGATGAGGAAAAAAACATAAGTTCCTAAAGACACTAGATTCTAAAACTGGTTCCCTGTGTCAAAAATTATTACATTCTGACCATCCTCCAAATCATCTGCTGGGGAGTCTGAAAATGAGGGAATTGGTTGCAATTTCAGACTTTTTGTGACATCATTTTCTCTTAGGAAGTTCTGTTCCTTTGTTTTTAAGCAATAATGTATTTTTTTGGTGCGTCAGGCACTGTGCTAGGCACTAACATCGGGTAGTTTAAATTGTATTTCGCCAGTCTGTTGCTCATCTTGTGGAACAGGAGCCAGCAAACTTTTCCTGTAAAGCACCTGATAGTAAATATTTTAGACTTTAAGGGCCACTAATAATCTCTACTGTGTATACTTTTGGTTTTTTACAGCCTTTGACAAATGTTAAAAGCACTCTGTGTTGTGCAGCAGGCCATGGTTCATTCACAGACTCCTCTGTGGAGCAGGAGGGAGGGGAAGGGGAGCACCACGGCTGGGATGGTTCGTAGAGAGTCATGTGTATACAGACATACACACACGTTTATGTGGTTATAGTTTTTAAATTCTTTTTGCACATTTATATGAACTGGAAGACTTTTGAGGCTCATTTTAACACTCCCCAAGCTCTTGTACAGCACTTTTACTTTTAAAATTCTCCCAAGTCTGGGACTTTCCCTATCTCAGAAATGTTTGCTCTGAAAGACAACTCTGAGTTACCTACAGAATGAATTTTTGGTTTCAGTATTATGAAACATTTATGAAAACAAATCTCACACCACCTCCCTCCAAAACCTTACAGTTGCCAGGGGCTTTTGTGTGAAATGCACCCACTGCGTTTCCTGAGCTGAGACAGAATCTCCGTTCCAGTAACCAAGAATCTGTTCATTTTCACACGCAAACTATCAACGATGGTGGTGACTTCTGTTTGCCGTGCTAAGGATTTTTTCCTGCATCTTTTTAAATCCCTTTCACTCATTCCTCATTGACCCCCTCATGTTACCCATAGTTTGAATCAACCTTTCTGAGTCTGCAAATGTTGTTTACTTTATTAAAAATCTTTTCCTTCAGGTGATTGCTCACTGCTTTTTTAGTAGGTGGCCCTGAACATTTCTCTTGGCGAATAAGGGTTTCTGTGTACTTGTTTACAGATCCTTCCTTTGTTTTGTTCTGAGGAACTTAACAAATTGCTTAACAGATCATTCTATCAAGTAATTTATAGCATGCCTGATAGGCAGTCGCTGAACATTTCCAGTGTTGCTCTATATTTACACACCAGATGCTTCACCTTAGAACCCATGTGCCTCAGTCACATGCTGCTGAATATCCACTCTGCGTTCATGATAGAGACTTCTTTTGACTGGTGGAAACTAAAACAGTATCTTAGAGAGGTTTACTTGGAACTCTGGTTATCCTTACCCATAGCTTTATCAACAAAATTCCATTCAGAAAATTGCACATACACTAACTTAAGTATAAATGAGAATTCAAGATTTTATTTAATTTCAACCTATTCCCATTCTGTTCTTGATAAACACCATTTAGCGAAAGAAATAGTACAAGGCATGCTCTTCAGAGTTGTTTGCTTAAGCAATCATAGCATTTTTAAAAAATGAAGAAAACATTACATGGTCAAAGTAGGTATTACCTAAAAGAGCAGTAGCGAATGGTTGGTAAGGTAGGGGCATGTTGGTTTTAGAAGTTTGTAATGCATAGACTTTGAAAGAGAGACCTACCTAGGAAAGCAAGGTGGTTGGTTATTTAGAACTTTTGATCTCCTTTCAAAAATGAGTGAGTAGCTAGAACCACTTGTCATTGAAGTATCTCTTTGCATAGAACAGAATTCCCATAGCTCATTGAAAATCCATCCTGGTCATTGAGCCCCGACACACATACATACATAGCAGTCACATACAGATGAGTAAGACCATAATAAAAGAGTTGTCCTTTTTTGAAATCCACCTCAAAAAAAAAACAACTAATATGTTTTTGCTTTTCATGTTTCTATTTTTTTCAGACTTGCTATAATAACAGTCCCCAGTATCGTCCAAGTCCCTGGCCCTCCGCAGCTTGATAAACCTGTGTGGCTTCTTAGCACATGGCAACACTAACAGCCTGGTACAGCCTTAAAAATAAATGTGACACAAATCCCTGAAATGGATCTTGTGGTCCTTGCTTCTAAGCTGACAGACTCTGCTAGGCAGGCGATTGTTTCTCTCTCCATTTTACAAGAAAGGAGATTGTGCTACCCCCTTAGGGTGATTTCTCTTGAAGGACCAAACCAGAGGAGTGTGTAGTATGTTATCCACAAAAAAGAAAAGGCTGGAGGAAACCAAAAATCATTGAAAGAATAGCCTTCTGAGAACACAAGGCCTCGCCACTCTTTAGAAACAAAGCTCTCCTAATGACAATGCAGACAGGATTAGCTTCTCAGAAGCTTCTGAGCCAGAACCACTATTTGAAAATAGAGTGGCTTAAGAGGGAGCATCACTGCCTCACTTGTCTATGAGCCCCGTTCCAGAACCAACCCGGCTCAGGTAATGGCTTTCCATTGTTTGTAAAAGAAAAGGCAGGAAAAGTACACAGCCTTGTCCAAGTTTCTCTGCAAGCTGAAAATAGAAAATTTTCCTTGTGAGCACAATTTAAACGTGAGCACGTCTCAGTATAGAATGAGTTGGAAAGTATTTTTAAGGGGAAAGATCACAATAATGTTTGGCCTGCATCCCCATCACTGGTATTTTCAGGCATAGTTTAATATATTTTTAGACCTCCAAATGACTTCCTCCACAAAGGACTTTTTTGTGCCAAACGTCATTGTGTTTCATGTAGAAACAGCTGTTGTCCTATATCATACCACCTATGTTTTGATACACGCCTACACCTGGTGAATTAGTAACAGGGCATCGCGGCAGGTGCCGGTGCTGGACTTCACCTAAAGAGCCCAGCGGCTCACGGTGCCCTGTCCAGATCCCACACGTGTGTGGCTGTCACAGGGACCCTCAGCTGCAGGAGCATGTCTGAGATACAGAGAGGGACTAAAATGAAACTCTTATGTTTCCAGTGTTACAACTCTTAGAGAAATAGAACTCAGGTCTTTGTAGATTTTGGCTATTTTCCAACTGAATATTTTGGAACAGAGAATGACAGAAATCTTTTCCTGTATTACTCCCAAGCTCTTGGTTTTGCATTTTACTTCATACAATGCAGTCAGCCTTCACGTGTGCGCCTGTGCAATGGGTTGTGCGTGCAGGCCACACTCAGAAAACGGGATGCAAGGCCACTTACCTCGACATTTGGGGTCTGGACCATTTGATTTATTTGAAGTCGATTCACTGTACTCTTTCTCCTGAAGAAGGGCCAAATCCTTCCATTTGCTTGCTGTTCATATCCCTTCCCCTCCACAACCCTAGCATCAGGGGAGTGGTAATTGCACTGAATGGAGGGGCTTCATTTCCTGCTCGTCTCCCTCCCCTGTGCAGGCGGGGTCCCAGGGGTGATTGCATACCTGTTCTGGTCTTCCTCAGCTTCCTTTACTTATAGTGCTTACTAGAATCATCCCCTTCCGGGATGCCCCTTACCTTTTCCTAATCACTTCTGTGACTCAAATAGAATTATTCAGCAGCTCTTCTAAAGAAGCACCTTACACACTTGATTAAAAGCCGAAAGAGGCTGCAGCGAATTTTTTTTCTCCTGCTTGAGCAGCATCTGCCGATTTCCCTGATTTTCCTGCTAATTATCTTCGTATTAGCCGGAGTTCATTTAACACGTTCTGATTCAAATATGACCGAGCGCTGGCTGAGGGAGCAGTGGATATAGAGTTAAAGGTTTGTAGGACCTGCTTGAATAGATGTCCTCAGTCAACGTTCTTACTTAGAAATGGCTTTTGTTTTGTTTTTAGGACAAGAGAAATCTAAATCAAAACCGAATTCATTTGCTTCTCACCTCTGCCATGGCTCCACACCTGCACTATGGCTTGTCACATTCTCTCTCATACTGCAGCCTTCTCTTCTCTAGAGTTATGTCAGGTTAAGAGCTTGACCTTTAGGGCAAGGCAGCAAGTGCCAATTGATAGCAGAGTGTCTTTCAGCAAGTTTAATTTAACTTTCTTAGGCCTTAGTTTCCTCATCTGTAAAATGAGGATAATATCTGTTCGATGGGGTTGATATTAATCACAGTAACATGTGTAAAGGGTTCAACAGACCATCTGGAACATAATCACTCAATAAGTGATAGTGGTGGTTGTGGTGATTTACAGGTAAAATTGTAATTGTGTTTGCACTTCACCAAATGTTGATAGACTGATTTTGATGCTCATTGGTATAGAGAAAGTCACCTGAATATAAAAATCTCCATTACTTAGTATTTTAAATGAAACCCAAAATATTGGCAGTTTTCAGCATTCCCAGCTTCAGTTTGCTTTCTTTGGGCATTCCAGTGCAGATTTATTAGTCATGCTGATCTCAAGGATTGTGGAGAGACGAACATACACATAAATTCACACACACACACACACACACACACACACACACACTCAGCCTATACTTATGAACATAAAGTATTTATTACATTTTAGAATATATAATAAATGATGTTATAGGGGGAAGAAAATTAATACCTTAGACTGACTGACTTTGAGAGCGCTTTCTCCAAAAACACAAAATTTAAATGTTAGAGTTTTTGCAAGTACCTACTATTATGGGGTGAAGGGTTTAGCCAGTGATTCGGATTTAGAGCTCAATTTTTCTTTTATCAGACCATTACTGAACCTTTAAAACTACAGTTGAATTCCCAGTTATTATCTTACGGAGAAATTTATCGGCAATTGAAGGTGGAAAGAGTTTGACCAACAAAATGTAAAATCTAATTTGTGGGAATCTGTGAGAATTCTCATAACTTACAAGATAAATTATGTAGGCCCATTGGTTTCATAAAATTTTAAGTCTGGCTCTAAATGTTCTGATTTCTAGTTTTTTTTTTCTTTATAAAAATGAACAAAAAATGTATGTATATGTTTATATGTATATGTATATATATATACACAAAATTGTGTGTGTGTATATATATGTGTGTATATATATATATATATATATATATATATATATATGAATATATACATTTTGCACAAGTTTCTACAGGTGGGGTTGGTTTTTGTCTGGTAATTGGATACAGTTAAATATTAGATAAAGTTTCAGTAAAACACCAAAAATATAAAGTACAAGAATAAAAATTCCATTTTCTTTTTGTTCCAGGTTCTCTGGGAGATGCTAACAAGGGAGGTCCCCTTTAAAGGTTTGGAAGGATTACAAGTAGCTTGGCTTGTAGTGGAAAAAAACGAGGTAAGACTACGATTCTCCATTCAGGTACATAGATCAGAAAACAGTATTGGGGTTTTGCAAAAGACTTTTTCATCTTCTTCAAATTGAAAGTAAGTTCACGCTTATGGAAAGATTAGCAGTAGGAGCTAACACAAAGGGTCAAAGTGATGTTATTCCTCATGAATGGACCCTTTACATCTAATTGTTGCAGCTTCACGTCGTGATGCTGTAGATCAAAAATTGTACAAGTACTGTACTAGTTTCTCAGTCTCAATTGTAAAACCTAGGGGTTTGTTCTTAGTGATGAAAGAAGCCATTGCGTCCAAGGTAGGGGAACAGTTTAACTCCATCTCCTGCGTTTAGGACATCTTTTTTACTGGCCGGGAGTTGATATATCTGTAAGAGACCTTCAGCTACTTCAACTTACCTCTCCCAGCAGGAGTCACTATAGTACAAGAAACTGTCGCTTAGATGAGAATTTCAAAAATAAAAGAAGAAAAAATAGTTTCAAAAAAGGGAAAAATTACAGTTTTGCCACCTACGTTGAACACTACATTGAAGATGAGCTCCTCACTGGAATTGGCGAGGCAGTGGCATAACTGTTCCCTTCTTCATGCAGAGCCTTTCCATTTCAAAAGAACTTCAGTGGCGTAAACACCGTTTGTGCTGTGTCCCCAGCCTCGCTTTTCTTCTTCCCACAAATTGAGGCTTTCAGTTAGTTGGACCTATGAGCCTACATCAGAGAACGTGGTACATTCATATCAAAGAGAGCAACTACATTTTGAAAGGTTTAAAATTGTGACTGAAATGCACAGGCATGGAAATCCTCAGCATAAGGATGAAGCATCCAATATCAAGGTACTAGGAGAACTTAGATCAAGTAATGGAAGCATGCAGTTGTCTTTGCAATGCAAAACAACCTTATTTCACAAACCTTCATTTCCAGACCTTATCTGTGCCCTCCACAGAAGGTAAGAGTGTAACCTTAGCATAAAATAATTTGCAAAAAGGTTGACTGTATAGAGATATTCCTTTTTTCATGCTTTAAAAGAATTGGATTGATTTGCTCCCCATGTGAGTGCAGGAACAGACTAGATTAACCAAAAAGCTGCTATTGACTAAGAGAAACCATGTTTCCATAGTTTAGATCACATAATCCAGCTACCTTATTAATTTGTCCTCCTGAGCTATTGAGAGCGGATGAAATGTTCATGATAGCTGAACTTGATGGGAGAGAGCTGCCAATTTAAGAAAAAGGAAAAGGAGTTATATTCAAGAACGTGTCTTGCTCAGTGTTTCACAGGAGCTGTTCTGTTTTAATTAAATGTCATGGTTATTCCTGGTGTGCTATTAAATCAGACCTGGTACATAGAATAACTGATATTTTCATGATAGGAGAACCCACTTGTTTCTGTTCAGTTTCTTTTGCCAGTGAGGTGATTAGATGTTTGGTTCTGGGGTTACAAATAAGAGGGAAGAAAATTATTGACCCAATGTTGACTTTGGAGCAGAACACTCCATGTAATTTATTTCCCTCTATGTTGTTCCAAGATAAGCTAGAAGAAAGTTTTTTAAAAGCCAACTGGGCCCTCCAAATATGTCTAAGAAAAACGAATTAATATTTAAAAATAGTACTTCATCTAAAGGATGGCAGAAGAGGTGTGAATCTGAAGCACTTTCAAAACATTGGAGTATCTCTCAAGGATTATTAAAGCTGTTGAGAAAAATGAATTTAGAAACTGCCTTTGGATAGCAGGCTTGAGGGCTGGGAATCACCCATAATCTTCAGAACCTCCCCACCCTGTACAGGAAAGAGGCTATCTCCCCCCTTTCCCTGAAGGATTCCCTAGAGTAGGTTGTACTGTTTTATCCATGGTGTACATGATGGCCAGCTAATAACTGACGGAGACTACTCAGATCCCTCCCATTCTGGACATAGAATAGCAAATTGAAAGACCCCCCCCCCCATGGTGACACAAGTTTTCCCAACTTTCCACTGAACTTGAGGAAATTTGGGTATTATGAGGATATTTCTCTCTCTACTCTCATTCTACGTATTTATTTGTCAAAAATATGGCAGTTTAGCTGTAAATTCCATTGTCATCATTCGGGAAGGAGTCTTCATTTCATCTCATAAACATAGACACTTATTACCAAAACAAATTCTACTGACATAACATTAAAATAATTGCCAAGTCTCAACTGGCAGTTTGTAGAGAACAAACTGAGGGTTGCTGGAGGAGGGGATGGGTTACACGGGTGATGGGTATTAAGGAGGGCGCTTGTTGTGATGAGCTCCAGGTGTTATGACGTAAGTGTTGAATCACTAAATCCTATACCTGAAACTAATAGTACACTGTATGTTAACTACCTGGGACTTGACTTAAAGCGTGAAAAAAATTTGCCAAGGATTTATTTAATTTCATAATAAAATCGAGACTTTGATTTAAATGTAATTTCCAAAATCCTTTCAACTTCTAATTATTTTAATTCACTTATTTTTACTTTGGAATATCTTGGGTTCTTGAGTTGAAAAGAGCAAGCTGTATTTTTTTTCTTTAACAGGCCTCATTTAAGTAAAGAATGATGTGTTTAAACTTAGCGAGACACTTTAAATGTAAGCTACTCATGCTAGAATGCACCTATATTCAAATATTAGAATTGTCTTTTCTTTTTAACTTTTATTTTGAAATAATCATAGACTCACAGTAAGTTGCAAAAATATTAGAAGGGATTCTGTGTATCCTTCACCCAGCTTCTACCACTGGTGAGATACAGGTGTAGGCCAATACCAAAAGCAAAAAGTTGACATTGATACATTACTCTCAACTAGACTCTAGACCTTATTTAGTTTCACCATTTAGGACTGCTTTTTGGATCTGTAGGAAGATCAATACTTTCTAAAAATATCTGAAGGTCTTTGCTTCTAAGTGCTTAATAATGAAATAAGGCCTTCAAACAATTTTTCCTAATATTAAATCCTATTAAAACTAGATACATAAAGCACTGTTAAAGCAAACAGTGAATCCTTACACAAGTCCTGAAAGTAGGAGGGTATTGCTAGTAAATTTCATAATTCTTCCAGACATGTATGTTTGCCTTTGTTATTTCCATAAAACTGAATTAGTGGTCATTCAGAATATTCTAGCAGGATAATTTCTATCTTTACAAGTACTTAGATTCTTACAAAATGTGTTTTGTTCTTAGTAGCAAAGCTACTATTCTTAATAGAAATCCTCAAAAAGCTTAATCCATTGTTGACTATACTTTAGAAAAAGATAAATTATTAAGAGTAATTTTTTTGCATCTTATGTAGAAAATGGTGCAAAAAGGAGTATGACCTTTAAAAAATGTCATGCATTTTGGGGTTATTTTAATTTAAATAGTGTTTGGGAAATATTTTAATTTAAATTTGAAACTTTTAAAATCTTACCGTTTTGAAGTGTTGCAAATCTATTGCTAATATTCTGGCCATTTCAGGATGTTTTAATGCAGTAGGAATACCCACAATTAGGTAATCAGGACTTAAATGCTTTGGGTTCCCTTTTAAAGTACTTTATATTTTTATTTTTTAAAGTACTTTTTAATGCACCAAAATAATCCCTTACATTAGCGCGTGAGTTTAGATGTAGTTGATATTTGACCATATCAGATGACTTAAAATAATTATATCTTATTTCATAATGTCTCAAGATTCAGTAGCTAAAAAGTTTTTCAGTGAGAAAAGATGACAGAAAATTAACATCCAGATTTGTCCACGTCACATTTCAGTTCTTAGAAAAAATGTGAGAAAGTTATATTGAAAATGTTACCTTTTATGAGAAATTTTTTTGCCATGGAGTGGATTCAGCTGAATAGTTGCAATCACTTCGTTTTTCTTAGTTGCTACTCCCAACCAGCCATCATATGTATGTGTGTGTATGTGTATGTGTGTGTGTGTGTGTGTGTGTGTTTTTAAGTAAACACCCGATTTTCCTTTTGATTTTCATCAAAAGGTTTCCAGTAAAATAGGAGTACGGTTTACCATGTATTACAGTAAAATAAGAGTGCAGGTTACTACATCTCCTCTGTTCTATGTAATCAATTAAAAAGATGTTTAGCATACCTTTAACTTGGAGAGGGTTGTTTTGTTTAAAACTTGGTTATAAGGTTTTATTTTGGTTTATTTTGATTTTAAGGTTATCTGTAATTCTAAATATAGATCATCTGTTTTCCTGCCAGAATAACTCTTTTTCTAGTTTTATACACAACCTCCCCCAAATCCAAATAAATTCAGTTTAAGCTTTTTATTTACAAAACTTCTTCAGTAAACAATACTGTGAAATAAATCTCAGTACTTCTCAGTGCAGCAGTTCTCAACTCACACCCAGCGCTCTTTTGATAACAACCCTGTTAATGGTCCCTCTACTTCCCTGAAATGAAATTCAGAGGTAGTGCAACCTACCCATTATACACATTATATTTTAAAGTTAACATAATGCTCTAACTGTAATAAAGAAGAAATCGATGAAAAAGGTATTGCAGTGTATAAATGCACAGGCATGGCCACAAGAGAGGAGAGTGTGGAACAATTTCAGATGCTTGTCCCTGCGGGTAAATAGGATTCAACAGCTACACATGCAGAGTCGAGCTGAATTGTATCAATGATTCCAGCAGCATGAGCAATGCCGTTGCAGGTGATGTTTTCCAAACATCTCGGTAAGGTTATGAGTACTGCAAAGATCAATCTGCCCTTGATTTATCTTATTTAGTAGTTGCATTCTTAATTCATTGTATTTTAAAACTGCTCAAAAAAATGTGTTTATAAATCCAAGACAGAGTCTGGGGTCAGAAAATGATAAACCTTGTTGTTTGCACCCAGAGCATCTGGAGTTTAGTGGAGTATGAGGGAGTACTTAATCAGGGATTTACAACACAGTGAAGGATGTCTAGTACTCTTGACCCATGCCAGGTGCAGCCCTCCAGTCTTTAAAACAAACAAAAAATGCCTCTGCAGATCTCTAGAGAGCCTCCAGGGACATCGCAAGTTCTAGAGAACCACTTGTATAAAATGTTGGAACGGGACTGATCCTCACATTATAATCTCTGTTGTGTCCAGTCCCTGCGGTTTACCCGTAAGGGGTCATACATTCAGAATATCCTCTTTGGGGGCGCCTGGGTGGCTCAGTTGGTTGAGCGTCCGACTTCAGCTCAGGTCATGATCTCGCAGTCCGTGAGTTCGAGCCCCGCGTCGGGCTCTCTGCTGACAGCTCAGAGCCTGGAGCCTGTTTCGGATTCTGTGTCTCCCTCTCTCTGACCCTCCCCCGTTCATGGTGTGTCTCTGTCTCAAAAATAAATAAACGTTAAAAAAAAAAAAGAAAAAGAAAAAACAGAATATCCTCTTTGCTGATGAGAAAAGGCACACTTCTTTAAAATTCTCTCTTTGACGGTCTCTGCAGAAGATGCTTTCAGAATTGTACACCTCCTGCCAGAGCCAAGCTGGTTGCCTGGCTGCCTGACCTGTCTGCAGATTTTGTAGTTGTCTATGAAAGAATGGTGATAGGTTTGTGGTTTTACAGTGTGTATTTCTGTTCCCCCTTGCCCCTGTCCTACTGTAGTTTCTTTTAGACTTGTGTCTAGGTTTTTCTGGATTTGTTGTGCTGAATCCAACTTCTCCATCCACTTGGATACCATTTTGGAAGAAAAGTAGCATCAGTGTCTTTAGAGATTAGATATTATGAATCTAAACGTAAATTCTTACTTGCCATGTATCAATCAATGGAAGTTTTAAAGTTAATGACTTATTTATGCTCTTAAATTAACTTTTATGACCTTTCAGTATTTGCTTACCTTGATGAGTCAATCCTTGTGTTGTTTTTCCTTTCTCTCTGGTAGAGATTAACCATTCCAAGCAGTTGCCCCAGAAGTTTTGCTGAGCTGTTACGTCAGTGTTGGGAAGCTGATGCCAAGGTATATAAATAAATATTCTTTTGGTCGTTGTTCAGAATTCTGAAATTTCACGTGTTTTCTTGGTTTTGAGTTTCTAAAACTTGGAGTAATAAGATTCATTACAAAGCAAGCTGAGTTGCTGCTTCTGTGAGTCCCGGATGGACCGTAAAGGCTTTCTGTTGATATCTGTTCATCTTGATCCTTAGAAACTCATTACTGGCTTTCTTACAGCATTCTGGCACTCTTGACTCAATGGAAAGAATTGCATTCCTTTGTTTTTAATCTCTAATAATAAGTATTGCACTTTCGTGTTATAAAAATGGCTAGCACACAGTGCTCATTATATGCCAGGCACTGCTCCAAGCACTTTATGCACATTTGCTCATTTGTTCCTTAGAATACCTCTATGAAATAGGTTGTGTTATGACAATCATTTTACAGATGAAGGGTCAAGGCACACAGAAGGTAAGTAATGCTCAAGGCCACAGGTTAGTACATGGTGAGACTGGAGAAGGAACCCAAGCAGTCTGAACCAAAGACCAGGCAAAAGTAGCACTTCTAGAGAAACTAGATTCGTGATGTTTTTTAAGCTATCACAATAGAGTTGGAGACATTCCAGAATGTAGACTTTCATGTGGTTATCACATTTGAGCATGAAGGCCCATTTCCTTTCCCTGCAAAGATCATTTTAAAAGACTCTCACATACATACGGAAATATTTATAGATAAAATGATAGGCGAGTCTTGGAGTTGCTTCAAAATAAAGTGAAAGGAAATAGATGGTGGTGTAGATTAAACAAGATTGGCCATAGATAATTTTTGAAGCCACGTGATAGGTATATGGAGGCTTGTTACGTTGTTCTGCGTCTGTATGTTTGTAATTTTTCATATTAAAAAGTTAGAAAGTAAAACAACGTCACAGAAGAGAAAGACTCAAGAGAGGAACTAATCTTATAGTTCGAATTTGCCCACTCTGTCACTGAAATCTATTGCGAACTGACTTTTTTAAACAGATCTAAGACTTAAGAATGGAATTTCTTCCTTAATTTAAACTCCGTTCCAATCTGGCCCAGGAAGAATGCATGATGGTAACACAGTCTGTTCTATAGCATGTGTTTCTCTAGCGGGAATAATGCATAAACCACCGGTAAGTCTGAGAAACATGTTCGTGTAACACAGAATTCATGCTGAGTCATACCTGTTACCTAGCACGTCATCCCACACCATCAAGTGAGAACAGCTCAACACCCCAAGTACAGTTTGCAGATCAGCAAGGGACACAGATCTGTGAGGCGCCTCTGCCCACGTGCTCCCTCATGGCTGGGTGGCCGCGCTTTGTCTTGGAGGAGTTTGTGGCTGGGTCTTCATGTCCTCTTGGCCCTGGTAACCGGCAACCTCAATCTTCGTTTTTACTCCTATTCATCAAACTATCTTCATCCTTTTTAAAAGGAGAATCTTTTATTGACTTCGTAATGTTTTTTATTAATGAATTTAGGGGTGCCTGAGTGGCTCAGTTGGTTGAGCGTCCAGCTTCGGCTCAGGTCATGATCTCATGGTTTGTGAGTTCGAGCCCCGTGTCAGGCTCTGTGCTGACAGCTCAGAGCCCGGAGCCTGCTTCGGATTCTGTCTCCTTCTCTCTCTGCCCCTCCCCACTTGTGCTCTCTCTGTCTCTCAAAAATAAAAAATGTAAAACCAAAAAAAAAAAAAATTAAAAAAAAAGAATTTAACATTTTAAAAATTCTGTTAGTATTTTTATTTACTATGATTGTTTTTATTAGTATTCTGTGACAAAGCTGTATAGGTTTGGAATGGTCTGCCCCGCCTCTGTTCACAGAATATGGGGTTTTGAAGCACTAAGAGAAATGTCTGCACTTTGCAGCTAATCCAGTAGAAAATATAAGCAGCTATTTGCAAGTTTGCTCTAGAACATATATATATTTTTAATGCTGTCATACCACCTTTTCCATACTCTACCAGTTACATGTCCATTATGGCATATATAGTCATTTTGGTGGTATTTTTCTGATACTTAAAAATTTTACCTGAAATTATTTGCATTGAATTCGATTAACACAACTAAATCTCTGTAACTGCAATTATATCTCAGTATGCAAAGCAGGTTTTGAATTTCTGAATCGGAAGCTCCGTACTTCAGTAATTAAAATTCTAAGAATATACAGTTTGGTGCGTTAATGAAATGGTAGTGTAAACACCTAACACAGGAAGGACATCAGGCCCGGTGAAGCCATCCAGTTGGCATGTCTTTAACATGTAGCCAGCTTACCCTTCTTTGGCACGAGAGGAGTCTTGTATTCTAGCCAGGTGGAGTATAAAGTTTAAGACTGATTTTTATTTCCTACATTCAAGGCATTTTATTCCGATACGACTAATACATTCCTTCTGTATTTCATTGTACATCCAGCTGCGGCCCATGCTTCCAGCTCTCATGGTTGATCTCCAGCCATACCTTCCACACGTCCCTTCCCTGGGCGTGCCCTCCTGTTTTCTTTCTTCCTTTGATTACTTCAACATCAAGCCCTCCCTGACTATTCTGTTTACTGCAGCCCATACTTGGTACTCCTGTTCCTAAACCACAATCTGGGCTAAGGCCTTACCTTTTGCTGTTGTGTTTTTTAAAATCTCTTTTCTGTCTAAATGGACTGCTGTCTCTTTGAGGGCACGGTGCTACCTTTGGCACCTTCCACACATTTAGTAAGTGGGTGCCCAACGTGTTAACTCAAGTAGCCAGACCAAGGCACATTTTAGTTGTCTGGCTAGAAGTTTGTAGCAATTCAGCCAGAAGTTGATGCCACTCCCGTGCACATATATAGAGCCATGACTGGTTACAAACCTTTCCTTTTTTTCCCAGCCTTTATGCTTTAAAGACATAGATAAAAAAAATATTCAGCTCACCTGTAGAAAAATGTTCTTTTGCAATGAGGAGGCGAAAGAGAATACAAGAGAAAGCTATTAGGTAAATGTCAAGTCATGCCAATGGCTTACACCAGGTGCTCAAAGTAGTTTATCAAAGAAAAAAAGAAGTAAAGGTGGGTAGTTTCCAGTTCTAAACTGGCATTTCTAAATAAGAAAAGAATAAAGCCCGGAGTTTGATAGGAATATCTTACTCTCGTGTGATAAAACATATCGAAAGGTTTAAGAGCCTTGCCCCTGATTTAGTAACTTGCTTCCCGTGTGACACTGGGCAATCCATATTTTTCTGAGATTTTCCTTATCTACAAAATGGAGATAATAAATAATGTATATAAATGCTTAATAAATGGCCCTAGGTGTAATTTTTTTAATGTAAGCAAAACCTACGTGAATACTAAAGGGAACGTAGGCCTGGGCCAAATACTGTATTCTGCAATCAGAATATCTATAAACCATCATCACCACAAAATTCTATATTGTTGTTGTTTTTCAAACGTTCACTTTGATAATTTCCATCTAATTGTGTATTCTACCTATAAAATTAAGGTTTTTCTAGGGATACTTGTCACCTAATTACAAAAGAGTTTTACTTTATTTCAAGAATGATTAAATGTAGGGAAAAATATTCTTAGCCTCTCACTGCTTTTCCATGCAAAATGAAAATCCTGTATTATATAATTAGTTCCTGTGCAAACAATTAAAACATTTTTCCTTTTACAGCCTGACACGTGGTAGGAGAAATTAAAATAGGAATAAAGTTAAGACCGTATTTTTCAAATTTCCTACTTAAGGCATTTTCTTCTTTGCTTTATTACAAGGCTTACTGTGTATCAGCGACACTTAGCTACTTAGGCCCTCTTCTTACACACACACATACAGGCACACACGCCCTTAGAAGAATACAATGAAGGCAGAATTCAGAATGAATAGCCCAGTTTTATATTCCTGAGAAGTGGAAAAATTGTCTTTCTTAAGGTAGGAAGCACTCAAGTCCTAAGAGCAAGCCACCTCAACGTTGTTCCTTCTTGTTTTTGTGCTCCTAAATTAAAATGCATGTTTTAATTGCTGCAACTGTAATTTGCTCAGAAATGGTATAATTATGAGGCATGATGAAGACAGAATGTGCATCATCCTTTTGTTATCTTTCTCCATTTTTGTTTTAACCTTTTGTCTCAGCCTTGGCTAGAGTCTAAGGCAACAGACAAGTGTGGTTACCGCTAAAGAAATGCGCCGAACCGCCACTTTTTCAATTCCTAGTAAACTGTGCGTTAGAGCTTCCCGCTTCCCAAACTAGTTATGATGTGGAGTCAACACTGCAGACAATGAAGTCATAATGACTTTAAAATGGGGGACTTCTTCTATCAGCAAGTGGTTGAGGAAATTTTAGTAGTTCTAACAGAGGAAGTAGATTCTCCCCCAACATTGTAAGAATGTTCAAACATACAGAAAAGTTGATTGAATTTTATGGCGAACACTGGTAGACCCAGACTCCACCATTACCTTTTACTAAACTTGCTGTATCACAAAGATTTTTAAAGGATTTAACTTTTCCCTTTTAGGACTCCTTCATCCTACCCAAAAGAGAATTCGTACTTTCCGTACCTGGAGAAAAACTGTAATTATTCCAGCCTTAGGCCACATGATAGAAAAATGACGAGACTATTCTTATAATTTATTGAAAATAAGGAATATGGTTCCCTTAAACCTGAGTAGTCAGACAGTCGTAATAACTAAGTCAGGACATGGCATGCTATTTTATTTTGTTATGGTATGTCAAGCTTATTGTTTTGCTTGTGGATTTTCTCTTAAAGACCTACTTTTTAAAGTCCCAACAAGTTTATTATTTTCTCTTTTTCAGAAACGGCCATCTTTCAAGCAAATCATTTCAATTCTGGAGTCCATGTCAAATGATACTAGCCTTCCTGACCAGTGTAACTCATTCCTGCACAACAAGGCAGAGTGGAGGTAGGTAAGCCTTGCACCAAGTCATGGCCTCTGGCTTTAAAAGATGGGCCTCTGGCTTTAAAAGATCGGGCCCAGCTCCACTGAAGAAGAAAACCAGTGAACTTGATGACACTCTAGAGTTTTGTTTCTTATGTTAAAATTTTTGGGAGATCTAGTAAGTCCTCCATTGCATACGTCTAAGTATTTGGAAAGACTATTAAAATCATATCTCCTGAGACCGAAGACAGTTACCAGACATTTCTCTGTACCATACACTCTGTATTAGGAAGTCTTGGCATCTGTCCAGTGAGAAATAAAAATATTATTTGCCTAGGAGTTTGCAGAGTACTGGATCTGTTGATGGAGGAGGTAGGGAGACTATAAAAACACTTTTAAAAGAAAACTATTGATGTTATGAATCCTACTAAATTTTGTCAAGTGGAAAGCAAACTTAATAATGAGAGAATTGTAATGTGTGAGTGGAAGGAGCAAGCCCAGGATGAGACAGTTGAGCCAGGTCACGTGCTGCAGTTATATAAATAGCATGTTTGGGAGCTGACATTATTCCTCCCTGACTCAGCAGAGATTTAAGTAACTTGTCTTTGCTCCTGATAGCCTTGGCGGTAACGTGACGCCTTACGCCACCTGCTGATGCCCAATGAATACTGCATGCACCTTGGAAACATCGAGTTGTTCACTCCTGTTCTTAGACGTTTCCTTGGGCTTTCTGTATGATTGTTTTACAGTAACCTTGTTGGTTTTTATTCTTTTGAAATCTCTATCTGAGGCCAGTGAGTTAAATCAGTTTTTATTTAGGGAAACAAAAGTCATACTCTCTGCTCGAATGTAGGTATTGAGGGGGTTTCGTTCTGGACTTAAATAATTAACAAAACATGTAAGTTAATACTTGTTTCCTACAGTAAGAGACCAGCACAAATTAATCAGATCACTCTTGTTTCAAATCCGTGTAAGGGATTACTCTAGTATAAAGGTCAATGCTGCACAAGACTCAGGAGACCCTTTGCACTCTGACCTCAGCAGCCTTACCATAAGAGCATAGTTCTGCCTCTTAACTTCTGGCTTTTAGTCCCTCAGTAGATGCATACTTCTTCCTTGTTCAGAGTCCTTGCAAATGCAGTTTCTTCTATATAAAACTCGCCCCTTTCGGCAGCATACCACCCTTGACACCCACATCCAGCTTGGCTCCTAGTCATCATTTAGATAGCAGCTGAAATAACGTGTATTTAAGGAAGTGTTTCTGACCCTAGATCAGATGAGGTTCTACTTTATGTGCCCTGAGAGCATCTCCTTTAGAACCTCTACTGCTATTGGAATTAATAAGTAATTCTGTAGTTTGCTGTTTTATCTGTACCTCTCTGGCTGAAATGTAAAAGGATCAGATAATTTCTTTTGTTCATTACTATACCTACAGCACCTAGAATGGGACTTGAACACAGCAGTTGCTCGATAAATATTTGGGGAGGGAAACACCATGGTGGTAGCAACAGTAAAAGACATTATGATATCATACAAGAGAATATAAATACGTAAGCTGATTTATTGACAGGTGTGTTTCTTACACTCACACATTCACATACTCCAGAACCTCTGCCGAGGCAAGGCGCTCTTGTGTTGTGCCATGGTGATGAGCAGAACAGCCCTAGTGCATATGGAGTAGGGGGTCTAGCGTTGAACTACTGACTATAGATGCACAAGCAACTTATTACTACTTTGATAAGAATTATGACAGAGAATTACTGGACATCTGAGAGTATGCAACCATGAAATCTAGTCTGACGAAATAATAAAAGGATTTCCTGAGGAGATGCTGTTTGATCTGTTATCCAAAAGACTAGTAGGATTTTGAAATTAGTGTATTAGCCTTGAGATACGATACTAAAACTATGCCAACAACATCAGAAAATAGGGGGACAGTTGGTAAATTTTCTATAGAAAAATGTAAAAACCTCCTTTTGGCAAAAGCAGTGCCCACCGTAAACTTCCAGGACAAATGCCACACTGCCGTAACTTCTTTCCCCCTAGATGGTAGCTTGGCAGTTCCGGAAGTTTTTGGTCTCAGGACTCCATTACACTCTGAAAAATTATTGAGGACTACAAAGAGCTTCAGTTGCAGTGAGTTAGATCTGTCAGTATTTACCACATTCAGAATTAGAACTGAGAAAAAATGTAAGTATGTAGCTCTTGATTCATTTAAGTAACAATAAATCCTGTCTCTGCACTCAGCCTGCGGCACTGGCACATATCGTGAAGCCTCTGGAAGGGTCTGTGCACTTGTGAGAGAATGAGACAAGGCACGTCATGTCTTAATGTTGTTCTGAAAACCACTTTAATCTCTTCGATCCTTTGAAAAGCTCCCACGGGCCCCCAGATCACACTTGGAAGACTACGGTGGTAGACAGAGTTACTGCCTTTAAAATAACATTTTAATTATATCATTCTAAAGGACATGAAAGGCATGTCACAAAAGGAGAACTCAAATGGCCAATAAACATATGAAAATATTTAACCTCACGTACAATCAAGCAACTATAAGGGAACATAATTCATTTGCCAGATTGGCAAAAATCTACATCATGAAAATATCCAGCGTAATAAACTTTCTAGTACATTGCTGGTGAAACTACTACCTTTTTGGAGGACAGTCTGGCAGTATAGATCGGCTGCCTCCACCACTACCACTCCATTCCTGAGGAAATGAAAGGCTATACAAGAATGTACAGATACACACTTATCGCAGCGTCATTTAGAATTGTAAATTAGAAAGGGCATAAGGTGCAATAGATTTTTGGTTTTTGTGATTTTTATGGTTTTAACAACTGATGCTATCTCCATATACAGAATAGATGGAGCCATTTATGATAATACAGATCTGATAAATGACTTACAAATAGAGGCTAGGGTCCAGTATGATTAGAATGATTGCATTTTTTGTACTATAAACATTTATGTTTAGATGGTATGTGTACCTAAAAGTATCAAAAGGTCAGTGACACCAGTGGATAATTAAATTTGGGGAGAGTGTTTTCTATTTGGATAGCTTTATTTTCTACAAACCTGGATGTTGAATAATAAATTTTTCTAAATGTCTGAAGATGAAAAGATGAGGGAAATAACATTGGTAATACATTAATGTGTTTTAGTAAAAAGCAAGCAGTTGCTTAGCTGGCTTCCTCCCTGGCTCTCTTTGAGAAACCAGTTGATCCTGAGAGCTGGTGAGAGAATATGTTTCTTTACCTGAACCCTTAAACCAGTCTAAGAAGTAGCAGGGCTGTTTTATCTGAACGTGGCAATTGGTTAAAACCAGAGGGAATAATATTAGAGTAACAACACACACAACTGCCATTTATTATATTCTCACCAGATGCTCGTACTTTATCTGGATTATCTTTTTTAATCCATACGGCAATCCCGACTTCTGTCACAGAGCAAAATGAGATGGATGGACATGTTAGGTCACCTGCCCAAAATTACACTAAGAGCCAGTACCAGAACCCACGTGGTCTGGTCCCACAGGCCTGCTGTGGTACACGCTCTGCGCAGTGCTGCTCCTGGACCGTGGCCGGCGCCATACCATCCGGTCATGACCTTGCAGAGTTCGCTTGATTCCTTTGAGCAAAGAGAAATACGAGAGCGTGATTGTTCTAGGTTATGATCAAGGCAAAAACATCCCACTCTGTCCCACATACCAAAAAGAATCAAATGCTTTGTCACATCATCTGGATATTTCAAAGGGCAACACATTCAGACTGTCCTCTTTCTCCTCACTTTTGTCTTGTGTCTGAAACCACATGACTGCTGTTGAAAGCATGTGTAGGACATCTTGTGTTTCTGGGAAATGCTTGTTTTGTGGTAGAGCTTCCTTACACATAGACCAGATGAAACATTCTGTTTTAGAAAATTAAATGATTTTTATTACAATTCTAAATTTTATATTTATTTAGTTTTGTTTTTTGAGAGAGAGAGAGAGACTAGGGGAGGGGCAGACAGAGAGGGAGAGAGAGACAGAGAGGGAGAGAGAGAATCTTAGGCAGGCTGTACACCCAGCACGGAGACTGATGCAGGACTCTATCTCACAACCGTGAGATCATGACCTGAGCCGAAATCAGGAGCTGAACACTAAACCGAATGAGCTATCCAGTTGCCCCTTAAAATTCTTTTTAAAGCTAGGTTATTTAAAACCATATAAACTATGTTCTTTCCAGGGTGCCTGGGTGGCTCAGTCGGTTAAGCATATGACCCTGGCACAGGTCATGATCTCGCAATTTGTGGGTTTGAGCCACACGTCGGGCTCTGTGCGGACAACTCAGAGTCTGGAGCCTGCTTCAGATTCTGTGTCTCCCTCTCTGTCTCTCTAAACATTAAAAAAAAATTTTTAAGTGAACTATGTTCTTTCTTTTGATCTAATAGATGATAGGAAAGAAATCTACAGTCAGATATTTCCTTGTTCGTATCTTCAGCTTGTTTCTCCTACTATTGATTTATTAGCAATAACAGCCATGATCATTAAAAACAGGAAATGTGTCACCCTGTTGCTCATGTTTGCAATTTTCATTGCCCCACATAACTGCCTTATAATCGGCACTGAGTGAGCTGTGTGGCGCTGTGAGGCATGTTCAGATCTGTGTCTCTTGGCGGGATACTTTGCTGATTGTATTCCTCCCTTGTGATTAGAATACCCCTCCGTGGCACACCTTGTTAAAAACAAGAAACGGGTATCTGGGTTGGTTAAGCGTCTGACTTCAGCTCAGGTCATGATCTCAAGGTTTGTGAATTCGAGCCCCACGTCGGGCTCTGTGCTGATAGCTCTGAGCCTGGAGCCTGCTTTGGATTCTGTGTCTCCCTCTCTCTCTGCCCCTTCCTCGCTCGCTCTCTCAAAAATAAACATTAAAATAAATAAAAACAAAAAACAGGGGCACCTGGGTGGCTCAGTGGGTTAGGCATCTGAGAATTTCAGCTCAGGTCATGATCTCACAGTTCATGGGTTTGAGCCCCAATGGGGCTCCGTGCTAACAGTGTGGAGCCTCCTTAGGATTCTCTGTCTCCTCCCTCTCTGCTCCGGCCCTGTTAGCACTCTCTCAAAAATACATAAACACATTAAAAACAATAAAACCAAAAAACAGATAAGGAAATTTAATCTTTGCAAAGATGATGAGCCATGTCATCATCTGGATATTAGCACAAATCCTTTAATATATAACACTAATATTCATATTATTTACTTACCATCATATATATAATATAGCTATTTTTACAAATTGACCTTGAAAAGATAATTACATTTCACAGCCTATTTTTGGCATGTGAAAAATTGATACTAGTGGAAGTCAACCTTAATTGGATTTGGGTTAAGAGAAAAACCATCATTTTCATCAACTAAAACACTTAAACTTTTAAAAACACCTATGTTTATAGAATAAGAAGGTTATATACATACATCAACAGATGCACTCAATGCAAAAGAATCCATTAACAACACGGGGAGCGGGGTCGTTGCGTCCCTCATGGTACATAACTTCCCACACTCCCTGCAGAAGCGGGGCGCCTGGGGCAGGGAGTAGTGTTGGGAAGTGCTGAGCCTGAGGAGCCGGGTTGAGGAAGCAGATTTTACTCAGTGTTTGTTTTTCTGTGTCACAGCTTCCAGCTTACTTAACCATTGGTCTGTTTTCCAGAAGGTCTCAAACTCACAGTTGGCTCCCAGAGCTGAAACTTGAGATGAACCCTTGCCTAAATTACAAGTGAAATTGAACGTGCTGGCCGCTTACCCCTGACCAGAGTATCCGTGCGATCATTCTCTCGGGCAGGGGTGTGGTGTGGCCTGCTGGAGGCACTGCAAAGACAGAAGCCCAGCTCCCCCCACCACCTGCCACAGAGTGCCCCCCTCTCTGCTGCCTCCTCTCCTCACCCTCTGACCCCTTCAGTTCCCCAAGATGGCTCACTTTCACTTTCTTTGTTATAAAAGTTTAACCTAAGGTTTCCCACATTGATTTTTTTCCCTCAAATCTCCATTTGAAAAATAAACACACACTTATTTATGAATGGGCATAATCTTTTTGTCAGAAACATCAGGGATAAAATGTGGACTTGATGATAGTGATAATTCTGAAAGATTGCTGATTTTGGTGCCTTTCTTCAGGTAGTGTGACTGTTCTTATGTTCTATAATTTTCAAATGACACCAATAAGAGGAATGGAGTGTCGACGGCAGGTGCTTTTACACTAACTTGCTAACTCCCTGGCTCTGAGGTTCTTTTCAGATAACCAGAGAAGTCCAGTGTTGGACCCAAATCCAGACCCACCTCAGTAGCTGTTCCCTGTCTTAGATGTTGCCAAATAATACCTAGGACTTTTTTTTTTTATGTTTGTTTATTTATTTTGAAGAGAGAGAGAGAGAGAGAGACAGAGAGAGAGAGAGAGAGAATGAATCCCAACCAGACTCCATGCTGTGGCAGCACTTACCAGCTAATAACCAGTCAGCTGTCTCCAGGCCTTTCAGAAACTCAAGGGAAGGAACTTACAGCTCTCAGAGCACAGTGACAGGCCTGAAGGAAGAAAATGGCTTGTACTGAGCCATGTCATCAACAGTTCATTTTCTACAAAGGTTTCTATAACTGGACATATTCTAAGTAGTGAGGTTGATTGGCCTATAGAGACTAAGGAGGGAACTTTAAAAAAATTATTAGACTTCAAAAGAATCCTAGAGTTCATCTGATCCACACTTGTCGGATTATAAAAATTACCTGGGTTTTGAAAAAAATTTTTTAATGTTTATTTAGTTTTGAGAGAGAGACAGACAGAACGTGAGTGGGGGAGGAGCAGAGAGAGAGGGAGACACAGAATCCAAAGCAGGGTCCAGGCTCTGAGCTGTCAGCACAGAGCCCAACGCGGGGCTAGAACCCGCGAACTGTGAGACCATGACCTGAGCCGAAGTTGGACGCTTAACCGACTGAGCCACCCAGGAGCCCCGGGTCTTTTATTAAATAATGGAAATTCCTAGTCCCTACCCAGCCCTACTGAATCATAAGCTCTGAGGAAGGGTCCTAGGAATCTGTATTTTGTTGTGTATTTATTTGTTTTTTAAAAAGCTGCCCAGGTAGTTATTAGGATCAGGCAGTCTGGGGAACCCTGGTATAAGATAATCATCACCCCCTACAACTGAGAAAACTAGGTCAGATTAATCAACTGATTGAGTTACCCAGTCAGGGAATTAGGCTAACCTGAATTCACCAGGGACAGGATGTTGATCACCCAACCTGAACATCATTTTCCCCGTCTCTATATATGGGATTAGTACCGGTTTCTTGGGGCTGTTATGAGAATAAGATGAGACATTGTGTAACAGTGCTTTCTAAACTATAAAGGGCTGGTTTAATGTCAGCATTCATTAAACAGCTAAACCAGGACACCAGCTCCATAGCTTAGGCTCTACTCTCGTGGGTCTTCAGTACTTTGTTAGGAAGTATTTTGAGCTGATTTTTCCAGACTAGAAACTACCTATAGATTTTTAAGGATGTGACAGATTTCTTATTCTCTGATAGTTTCCTGTTTGGTTTAGAAGCACAAGTTTTGCCAGACTCACAGAAATAAAGGATCAGATTTATGGTTACCAGAGTTGGTGGTGGGGGCAAATAGGAGGAAGGTGACCAAAAGGTATAAACTTATACTGGGTGCCTCCGTCCGTTAAAGGTCCGACTCTTGGTTTCCACTCAGGTCATACCTTACAAGTTCCTCAGTTCTTGGGATTCTCTCTCTCCCTCTCTCTCTGCCCCTCCCCCCACTTGCTTATGCACGCTCTCTCTCAAAATAAAAAAGATATAAACTTCTAGTTACAAGATAAATAAGTCCAAGGACTATAATGTGCAACATGATGACTACAGTCTAATGTATCATATGTATGAAAGTTGTTTAGAGAGTACATCTGGAGAGTTCTCATCACAAGAAAATTTTTTTTTCTTTTTTTGCTTTCTCTATATGAGATGATGGATGCTAACTAAATTTATAGTGGGGATCATTTCACAGTATGTGTAAGTCAAACTATTATGCAGTACACTGTAAACTTACACAGTGATATATGTCAATGATATCTCAATAAAACTGGCAAAAATCACAGTCTTGTATTCAGCCTTTCATTTTAGCCTTTTAAGTTTATTTTTGAGAGAGAGTGTGAGCAAGGGAGGGGCAGGGTAAGCGGGGTTGGGGGAGAGAACCCCAAGCAGACTCTGCACTGTCAGTGGAGAGCCCTACATGAGGCTGGATCTCACCACCATGCGATCTTGACCTGAGCCAAAATCAAGAGTCAGAGTCTTAACGACTGTGCCACCCAGGCACCCCAGCCTTTCACTTTCATTACACATTCTGATGGGCCACTAAGCATTTAATAACTCTTGAGCAAAGCTGAGACTTAAACCAGTCATCCCTGTGCAGGTGCGAAATTGAGGCAACTCTTGAGAGGCTGAAGAAACTAGAACGGGACCTCAGCTGTAAAGAGCAAGAGCTGAAAGAGCGGGAAAGACGTCTGAGGATGTGGGAGCAAAAGCTGACGGAGCAGTCCAACACCCCGGTGAGTGCTCCCCATGGGTGACTCGGCCCCCAGCTTAGAAGAGGCAGCATGGCGGCCCTCCCCTCCCCCACGGCCACCTCCCTCACTTCCTGCCTTATGCCTGCACGGTGAAGGGCCTGCGTTTACACTCAAGTAGCGCTCGGATCTCATTTCAATTAACAAAATGCCAGAAATTTAAAAGAAAAGCTTAGCCTATTTCTGGCCCTTTCTCTAAGTACTGTTATTCTGTCAGCGTGTTTGTATATTAGAATTACAAAAATAAAATGCAGTGTATTTTCGCACCATCTGTTAGATCCCCAGAACACGTGCCTAACGGCTGATTAACTCCATAGAGCCCATCAGGAATTAATAAGCGGAACGCCGAGGCAGCTCACTGTCCAAGAGTCTCCATGTGGCAGAACTTAAGCAAGTTTTCCTTCTAAAAGAGAACAAACTTGGTGACATATCAACGACCAGCATTAATATTCCTTGCTCCATTTAGTGTTACAATCACTGCAGCAAAAGATTGGAAAAAGATGTCCCTTGTGACAAGCCTCTAATATTTACTACTTAAGAACTACCTTGTTTTTTTCCCAAGCTTTTTATTTAGAGGAAGATAAAAATTCTTCATAAGGATTTCACTATTTCTGTATTTAGCTTATACTTATATATTGACATGATATATTAAAGTCTAACCAAATTTCAGGATTCTTCCCTATTTTGAATGGTTTATCATTTCAGGAATTTAGTAGATCATTGGCTTTTTTGGTTTTTTTAATGGGTAAAATTTGCCCACTTTATATATTTTTTTCTACCGTTTATTCATTTTTTGATAGAGACAGAGAGTGAGTGGGGTGGGACAGAGAGAGAGGGAGACAGAATCTGAAGCAAGCTCCAGGCTCTGAACTAACATCACAGAGCCTGACGCAGGGCTCGAACTCATGGACCATGAGATCATGACCTGAGCTGAAGTCGGACGCTTAACCAACTGAGCCACCCAGGTGCCCCAATATTTGTCCACTTTGAAAACCAAGTAATGGTAAGATTAAAAGTAAAATTATGTATTTTAAATTCATTTTTGATAGTTGCTGCAGTAATTATACCCAAAAAATACTTACATGCTCTTCACTTGGTGATCTTCAAAAAGCTTTCCTATTTTTAAAAGCCTTAATCGCCATTAAGCAGCCAGTGCCCAGTTGCAGAGTATCTTCCAATGTCTAAAGAATAACATAGTTTGCCTCCTTTTCTGGTTTATGTGGAAAAGCAACCTGATATCCAAAAAAGGGAAATACAATGAAGTTAAGTATTTATTATCAGATTTAACTTTTTCCAAAATGACTCTGGCCATCCACAGACTTCCAAAGCAAGAACTGAATTGCTATACATAAGACTGCCATGGGACATTAAAAAGGTACTACATTTTGTAAGTTCATTTGGCTCTCAAGAGGGAAGTCGAGTCTGGTTGAATTGGTATCAACAGGCGGACTCAGAAAGCATCACCCTAAGGGTCTGCTGGGAGCATGGCTTCTCCCAGAGCTGAGGAGAGGCAGACACATGGCTGTCTTCTGAAGGCTGAGAGGCGGTTTTTTTTTTTAAAGTACATTGAAATCTTAAGCTATAAAGCACTGCATGGCTTGACTCTTTCTAAATGTAGCATTGTAAGAAAAAACTTTAAACTACTTATTACAGTATGCTTTAGAAGCTTTCTTTGGTTTATCGGCATTAGTTTTGCTAAGAAATCATGGGCTGCCTTGCACACATTATTGCTATTAGTAACATAGTTGTGTAATAAATAATGAAACAGTAGGAGTGCTCAGTAGGTTGTATGCTTGCGTTTTAACTCCAGAAAACTTTCTGTAAAGGAACCGCTCTGAAGGCTACCATCTAACAATGGACAGCATGAAGCATGATCTCAGAGTTTCTTTTTTTTTTTTTTTTTTTACCTATGAGGGCTAAGTTTTCTTTCTTACAGTACTTGCTTTTAATGTCTCTTCTGCTTAGAGCTCATATTTCTGAAGGAAAGAAAGTTTGTGCTCAGGTATTTTCTAAGTGGGTATTTTCTTTTATCCTCACATCAGTTTCTAGTTGACTTTAAATGAGGTTTCTGAGAGAAAGATGAAATAAACCTTTTAAAAAGGAAGTGGCTGGAGGTTTAGGTTTTCTGTCTGTAGCCTCATCTTAATTATAAAAGTTTAACATTTATGTAACTTCATAAAAACTAGTATTATTGGATTTGTTTCAAGGAGGGACACCATTTACTTTCCTGAAATTAAAACATTAGTTGAAGATATTTGGGAAGAGGAATTCTCCCATACAGAAATACAGACAGTGTTTGTTTTTTAATTATTGTTGCAGCTTGATGTAAAAATTTGATTTCTCTTAAACATCAAAGCTTATTTGAGAGACATCTGTTGAGAAGGCGAGGACAAAGCTCTCTAAAGAGAATCTAACAATTGAAAACAAATTTGAGAAGCTGCAAAGTTTGGCTGCAAGGAAAATAATATCCTGTTTCCAGTGTTAAAGGATCTAACACAATTTTTTCCTTCTTTATAACTGTATTTTTTAGCTGAAGCATGTGAAGTTCTTATTGATGTAACAACTCTGGAAATCTTTTCCTAATAGAGTAAGATATTTTTTAAAAGCCCAACTCCAGGGGGCGCCTGGTTGGCTCAGTCAGTAGAGCATCTGACTCTTGATCTCAGGGTCGTGAGTTTGAGCCCCGTGTAGGGTGTAGAGATTACTTAAAAAAATAAAACTTAAAAAAAAAAAAAAAAACCACCTCAACTCCAACTTCAGTTTAAAAATTAGGAAACTGGCCCTAAAAACCATATTTATACCCAGGATGTAAAGGTCATCCCATGTTATTTGTGCACTATTTATCATAAATTTACCCATATTTGAACACCACCAAAAATATAAGCCTTAATTTGCTTATTTGTCAAAAGAAGAGGCAGTAACACTTTTCAGATCCTGACAGACTCCTGAAATGAATAAGACCAGCATTTATGGGAATAGGTTAGTTGTTCAAAATCATGATGTAAGGTAGAAAATAGAGGTCTACCACTGTGAGAGGGGGAATTCCTAGAAAAAAGAGTTCTACTACAAGAAGGGCACTTAGAGAATAGAGCAAAAGGTAACAGTCTAAATTAGTACTAATTTTCTCTCCCCCAGATTTTCATATGTATTTATGTCCTTAAGTATTAGAGACAGATCTAGAATTTGTTCACTAAGTGAATTAATTATTTCATAAGTCAAGTAACTAGGTTTCTATCTGGTTGTAATAAATAATAAGCGGAAACTACTGAATCCTAGACTCCTTTTTAATTTAGAGTCAGATGGTAATCTAGATAGAAAGGAGATTAATGGCCCAGATTTCTGTAGAAGGGTATTGACTACTGAACTGTCTTTATGCTTCCTCTGAACTTGACCCTTTGGTACAAGGTTCCTTCATTTTTTACTTGAGATTTAATCTCTACTTAATTTCTTTTTAATTTAATATTTAACGTTTCTGTGTGAAAGTGAAATTGGAAAAAATTGAGAGAGATCCTAAAAACTGTTTTAAGCGAAATGAGGGCTTAAAACTTGCAACTTCCTTCCCATTTGAAATCTGGCCTGCTGTGGCGCTCTGCAAACTTTTGGTTGTGGTTTACTCTGTCATTTATAAATTATGGCAAGTATGCTGGAGCCAAACTTGCCATTAAATACGTTTTTACAGGATCCCCTACATTCGTTTATTTCACTAATCATTTACCTTCTGTGCAGCACCCACTAATTTTGTGGTATCTGTTTCCTTTATTTAAATTGGTCCTAATTTCTCTTTTTGCTTCTGTCCTTTCTTCCCTCACGATAGCTTCTCTTGCCTCTTGCTGCAAGAATGTCTGAGGAGTCTTACTTTGAATCTAAGACAGAGGAGTCAAACAGTGCAGAGATGTCATGTCAGATCACAGCAACAAGTAACGGGGAGGGCCATGGCATGAACCAAAGTCTGCAGGCCATGATGCTGATGGGCTTTGGGGATATCTTCTCAATGAACAAAGCAGGAGCTGTGCTGCATTCTGGGATGCAGATAAA
The DNA here is from genome assembly GCF_022837055.1 of Prionailurus viverrinus. NCBI lineage: Eukaryota > Metazoa > Chordata > Mammalia > Carnivora > Felidae > Prionailurus > Prionailurus viverrinus. The sequence goes on along the minus strand of NC_062568.1, from coordinate 55,296,195 downwards.
CATGCAAGCCAAGCAGAATTCTTCCAAAACCACATCTAAGAGGAGGGGGAAGAAGGTCAACATGGCCCTGGGGTTCAGTGATTTTGACTTGTCAGAAGGTGACGATGATGATGATGATGATGATGACGGTGATGAGGAGGATAATGACATGGATAATAATAGTGAATGAAAGCAGACAGCAAAGTAAGAAAATTGAAAATGTTCGGCAAACCAAAAGAAACTTGCTACTCAGTCTGTACGAAAACCAATAAGGAGGTAGAAAAGTAAGCACGGAATTTTTAAGCCAATCACATTTCTATGACAGTCATTTCTTTAATGATTTTACTTTTTTTTTTTTCCTGCTTACAGAAAAATGGGGGTGTGGGGGAGGGTTAAGCCAGAAAGGTATATTTAATGAGTCAGCAAATGTGGTGCCTGATTATAGAAATTTGTGACTCTATTATACAATATAGTATTTTTCACAACTAATTATATTCTGGCTTTTTTTTTTTTTCAAGCAAATACTTTATACTTTGATTTGATTTCATTTATTTAATTGCTTAAGAAAACTTACATTTTGAAAAAGCACTCTTAACTCCTAATTCTTCTTAGACACTGATTTTCTTGTAACACACTACATTTCTTTTTCTTCTGGCAATATGCTGTGCTGTCAGAAATAATTGAGAGTGACTACAAAATCCAACAATAAAAAAATTGAGATGAAAGGCGGCGATCACAAATACTTCAGAAATACCTAAATGCCAAGAATTTTCAATACTTAATAGCACAACTACTCACAGTAAAACCTGAGAGATGTTCTTAATAGTATACTGGAAGAAGAAATACTCTAATTTGAAACCAACAGCAGATGTTGCAGGCTTTCATGCCAGTGCTAGCCCTGGAAGCTTCTGAACAACACATGATCATCTGAGGCGTAGTTTATAAAAGAAGGCTATGGTCTTAAAGGGAAACTTACAGGCAGGGCAGCTCAAGTGCTAATACAGACCTGCTCTGCGCTGCCGGTAAGGATATACGCATGTTCTTTTTCCACAGGGGCATGAATTCTGGGTTCTAAATATATGCAGAGATGTTTTAAAGAGGGAACTAAATATATAAAGGGAAGAGCGAAGGTAAATTGTATCTACTGAGACAGACGTGGAGGATGAAGGGTCCTTTTTAATTCAGATCCAGCCTCCCAGAGTGTTTTGGGTTTTTTTTTTTTTTTTGACCTGGATTGAGCCACACTGGTGATAAATGGAAGTGAAAACCTGGTTCTCCAGAGAGAGGTTCTCAGGATGTTATCACATTTGTCAAAGCTATAAAACACTGTTTGAAAAAAACAAAACAAACTACAAAACATTTGTAGTCCTTATATATACAAGAAAGGCAAAAGAATAAAAACTTTTTTCAGCCTATTTTGGAAAGAAGGGCCATTCATTTGACTATTAAACTAAAACACTTTTGGTAGTTCTTTTTATGGGGAATTTAAGAAAGGATATCATCATAGATATTATCTAATACTATTTCCAAGTATACTCAATCAGGAAAAGTCTCTGGAAATTTGAAGCATGACAGGCTTCTAATCCCTATTAACAGCTGAAAAATACCACAAAATGATCAGTACACTGTGCCAGCTTTATTTGGAGAAAAATAACTATTAAAATGTCCTGGGGTGTGAAATGCAGAACAGTCTATATGCCATGGTGATAAAGAGAAGGATCTGTACTCAAATTATGATTCAAAACTGCCATGTAATCTGTTAGAAATTATTTAACCTGCGTATCTGTCTGCTCATTTTTGCCATGGGAATGGTAACAGTACCCACTTCGAAGGATTGCTGAAGGGATTAAATGAAATAATACATGTAAAGCACTTAACACAGAACCAGGCCCATGGGAAGTGGTCAGTTAACTTTAGCAAGTCTTCATTATGCCAGTGAAAAATAAGTGGTTACAGTAACCTGGAAAACTAAACTATCAACTTCAAGTAATACTTATTGAGTAGTAGGTGATGAAAGTTAAAGTAAACAGCTTTCGGGAAAGATGAAGAAAGCATTCTTAGAACATAAACTATATAAACAAATTTAACCTGGTGTTCTTTGAAGACTACGTACCTGAGGGGTTTGCAGGCCCTGCTACCACCCATAGACTAAGTAAAAACAGAACAAATAGGTAAGTCTTTCCCCTGGGAGATGGGTTCCCTCCATACCCAATCCAGTACACCTTCTGTCTATGCAGCCATTCACAGATGCACACTACACAGTGCTGCCGGCAAACAGGCACAAACCTCAACAGGTGTCCTGTCCGTGCGCAGACGTAAGAGGAGCACTCCTTGACTCAAGCTGAGCCCCTCAAGCTGAACATCTGGGAGCCAAGCAGAGGGGTGGTTTTCAACTCTTGACTTCCCAGCATGCCCTGGGGGCACTGTAGTCCAGCAACCTGGAGGAGAGAATCAAGGAGAGAGTAGTTAAAATTTTTTTTTAATGTTTATTTATTTTTGAGAGAGAGAGAGAGACAGAATGCGAGTAGGTTGGGGGAGAGAGAGAGAGGGAGACACAGAATCCGAAGCAGGCTCCAGACTCCGAGCTGTCAGCACAGAGCCCGACGTGGGACTCGAACTCACAAGCTGTGAGATCATGACCTGAGCTGAAGTCGGACGCTCAACCGACTGAGCCACCCAGGTGCCCCAAGTAGGAAGTAGTTTAAAAGCCTCTTGCACATCTTTCTAGAGAAAGATAAAGTCATTCATTCCACAGATATTCATTGAGCCCCTTCTCTGTGCCAGGGACTGTTCCAGGGACCAGCTAGAGGGAGACCCTGGTGCTCATGGAGCACACCTGCTAGTGAGCAGAGATCCTGACAGTAAACAAAACAAGTGGGTTCTATAGTACGTAAACACTTGTTAAGTGCATGCTGAAAAACGGAGCAGGGAAAGAAGATGACACACGCGGAGGAATGTTGTGGGTTTTCAAGTGTGGTCGGACAAGGCCTCGCTGATCAGGGAATGTCTGTGGGCTAATTTTGAGATCTGCGCACTTTATGTAAGAATGTAAACCCTGCCTCTCATTCAAGAATCCTCATCAACAAATTTAGAACATATAAACAGAACGAAACTGACATTTTTTTCTTAATTTACATATAAATCTATCGTAATTACACATAAAGTTTCGGTGCACTAATAGAAGCAGCCAAACAGGGCTAGAAGAGAAAGGTAATAGGACTCTACTCAGACCTAGGGGTTACTGTTAATTAGGGAATATCTCCCTGATCTCTCCACTGCTGTCCTCTTCCTCACCAGTATTCAGGGATTTAGGGTACAGCAGAATTGAAAACTTCAGTGATAAGCTTGAAATTGTTCTCCACCTGGAATTGTATTTTATTATAGGTAATTATCATACAGCATTACTTTATGTTTCAGATAAGTCCCTTTCTAGGGTTTTGAACATCCCTAAAGTCTAAATCCTATAAACAAAATTTTAAAGTGGTCTCACTCTATCTGTGAAGATTATTTAGAAGACTTTAGACTCTTATTACTTTTCAAAGGAACTGTTTATTATGCACATTTCCTAATGATGTTAATTGTACAGCTTCTAATTCACTTTTCAAATCAGTTTTTCAAATGGCAAATTGTTGATGTTGGATTTATTTCCAATTACTTGACTTACAAAAGTGTATACTTATAAAGAAACACTAAGAAATTTAAAGATTCACAATAATTGAAACTCTAAATTGTCATAATTTTCAGTCCTACAACTGAAAATATAATTACTCTTTTTCATCTCTTTTTCTATATTCATAAAGTTGACGATCTAGAATTTGATGACTCTCTACCAGCCATTCTCGTCTTGGGCACCTAATGATGTTTGGTGGGGGGGGGGGGGGGGGGAGGCTGGAGAATATTTTTGGTTGTCACAGTGACTGGGGTGTATTTAATGCCCAGTGCCAAAAATGGTAACATCCTGCATGCCAGGGACAGTCCCACCCAATAAAGAATTCCATTTACCAATAGCATTGTCCCTTTCCCCTTTAAGAAACTTGCTAAACCTGGCAGTTTTACAGTTCTGTATCAAATTTTTCTCCCTCAAACAAAATTGCTCAAGTCAAAAGATGCATTTCCAAAATTACAACTACTGTACAATCTATAGTTTATAGGTTTGTGGCATTTATCTTAAATCCTCCCTTGTGGAAATGGTTTCTTTCCCCTTAAGAATGCTGGTGGAAACTTTATCTGGGGTGGGGGTTGGTGTCACTCTGTTACACTAATTCCAAAATAAGTAAAAAAGGAAAACATCACTGAGGGAGCTATAGTTCTTCAAAGCAGCCAGGTTAATTTAAAAGGGCTGTGTGTGTGTGTGTGTGTGTGTGTGTTAAGTAAAATCACATTTTAATATTTTACATTAATAACCAATGGGAAGAGTTGAAGGCACATAGGACACTTGTTTTGGATCCTCTGGAAATGTTGAGGGCCAGTTTTTAGCCAGTGATGTTTAACATGCAGCAAATCTGTTCGATTTTAACACCAGCTGAGTTAATTCAAAATTGATTCCCATTAAAATCAAGGAATCAGACGTAAGATTTGGGAGAGATCCAGAATGACTTCTCCTAGAACTATGATGTACATAACTATTTTTCAGAGTTTTCATTGGAGTAGTAAGAATTTCATGAAAGATCATTTTAAAAGCTATTCTGAGTTAAATATTGAGACTTTTTTGGTTTTTGATACGCTAGACTTGTTGCAGCATTTGAAAACTAGCACATTCTCACTCTACCACATATGAGAGAGCATAATTTTTCTATAATCAGGCACCTTTTGCTGCTTTTGAGTAAGACTGTTTTCCTGTTTAGACTTTAAGCGTTGCCAGAAAGAACAATCTGTTCTGTTCTTTCGATTGTGGCCCAGCCTGATAGCTGTAGCATTTCTGTGATGAAAAAGGAGCGTGTACCAGGAAATCTGAAGGGCTAGCTAGCCATGTTCGTTTATGCTTCAACTATCAGTTGCACACTGTTGCCTATGAGGAGCTTTCTGGCATGTGATTAGTGACTTTAAAACTAGTGTTTCAAGCACCTACATTAATTATTTTATGTTGTGTGCAGAACAGTTTAACTTTTAATGTCAGATACAATACACTGCACATATTGCTTTTGCACTTTTAGAAATTTTGTACTAAATAGGAAATATTTATATTCTTTGAGTGTGAGCTTTGAATAGATGGCATTATCACTTTATTTTTTAACAAAACCTTTTTCTCAACTATTCTGTTGCAATGTTATTCTGAGCAAATCCTATGCCAAATATCTTGTATAATGTTTGTATGGGAGATTACATATCACTCGTGTGTGCTAAGACTACTCAGTTATTGATTTCATAGTTGGAATTTGATATTCCAGCACAAGTCCACAATGTATTCAGAAATCCAAGTTGGTGTCATACATTTCATTTTGATGTGAACTTTGCTTTTTTCTTTGTTTTAAGACTCCATTTTGCAATAAACGTTTTGACAGTAAATCCCTTTGTTATGTGTTGCTCTGTATATCAGATCTTTGTTAGACGGGATTTCCCAACATCCTTGGAAGGAATCACGGTCACACGCATGCACATGAATGTGAGCTTTTCTCTCCTGAAATCAGTTGAGTGTAAATAATGAATTTGTAAAGTGATGGGGCAGTCACGAGGTGGATTTTTTCTTATCCTCAAAAGAACAAAAGGCTTAGAACTCATGCTACAGCAGATACACTGACATGCTAAGAAGGTACAGAAAGCATAAAGGAAATGGTAAACCACTATGTGGCTAGCGATCATTAACTCTTACCCCCATCTTGCCAAATTCAAACCGTCTTGAAGCAGTGTCTGGCTCCAGCCTTCCTATCACTGATCTCTGCAAGCCTTGTGCAAGAATCCTGCCAGAGTGATTATCAAACTGAATCTATGCCTTTCCCTTGGCGTCCTCTTGACGAGCCACTCTAGGAGGGCAAGAGAACTCTTCCCCTCTCCTTTTGACCTTAAAACCAAATATGATGGGTTTTGATTAGTTGTTTCATTTACAACCTTTATTCAAGAAATACTTAACGATTTTGCTTAGCACAACATTTGGGAATTGTATAAAAATTAAACCACCACATATCCCCCCACTCCCTATAGAGGCCAACCTTGATGCAGGGAAAGAGTTCTGTAAAGTCAGTCTGTTGTTCCTTGAACTCATCAAAAAAGTTCCTTATTTCACATTTGTTTCCGTGATGGGAAAAGGGAATGACATGTTCCTGCAGCTGTATTCAGCTGCCCCATGAACAAATAAAATGTCATGTATATTCTTTGGTCAAATTCAGTTTTAGATTTTTCTTCCTCAAGTCATTTTCCTTTCTGCATTACTGAAGCAGGTGAGTGCATGTGAAGATTCCTACCTATATCCAGTATCTCAGAGGAGGAGAGGGGCAATCCTGAGGGAACTGGGGTACATGGGGGGTAGCAGAGTATATACAGACCGGTCGTGATTTATGCCCTTACAACTCAGCTAGAACACTCAAACTGTACACAATCAAATATATTATAACTTGTGTGTTTACAACAAAAATTCTGATTGGCTCCCTAGAGATTTTTAATCATTGCCAGAGAGAATTTAGGCATTTTAAGCAAAGATGTTAAGCATTTCCCCTTTATCCTCCAATATACACACGCTGCATCCAGTGCTCCAGTAAGGCAAACATGCCATGCCCCCCCCTTCCCTCCTGTCCCCAACACCAGTGCCAGTGTCTGGCCTTCCTGCTTCTCCTCAGGTAGAATCACATCTCTGTTCTTTGTGCCCTAGAGTACCCAGCTCAAGCCACCATGACTTCCATCCCCATCTTGGTCTATGAAACCCTCCCTTTTCCCTGGTATACCTGCACACATTGAATTCTCTATCAGAGGATTCAGCATTTTAGTAAATGTACCTTGCAGCTGGATTCATTCAACAAAATGGTTCAACAAAGATTTACCAAGTATTGCATGCCAGGCACTCTGCTAGGCACTGAGTGAGCCAACACGAAGGTAGCCTTAAACTCCTTCATCTATAATCTGTATCTGTTTCACCCCTAATTAAATTAAAAGCTCCTTAAAGGGAGGAGCATACCTTTCCTAGTACGGTTTTGAGCATGTGAGTTCAAAATATTTGCAGATTAGAAACTCACCCACCTTCCGATTTTTACACTAATAGTAAAAGCAACCAGATTCAACTTTGTTTTTCAATTCATTCACAAAAAAAAAAAAAAAAAATGTTATTTGTAACAAAGGTTGAAAGGCACTGCCATGTTACCTTACAAGCAATCCAACCATGCTGGCAAGTTAAGTTAGTTAAAGCTAAAGGGTATGGCAAACTCTAATTCAAGACACAGGACACAATTTTTTTTTTTTTCAAATTATGTAGGCGTTTATCATTTAGTCTATTGCCATGGGCATATACTGAAGCAAGTAGCTCTTTGGCTTTGAAAATGATGCAGGCCAAAGTCCTTTTGCAAAGTCTTTCATGTCTACATCTGAAAAGGAGAGAGGTTAGTGGTTTTCATTAGAGCAAACTCTGCAATGTGGGTTTCTTGGGACGACAGTTCCAGTTTCACCCTTCCTTCTTCATCCACGGATCCTAATATTTCCTTTTAAAAATATAATGCAAGTGAGTCATTTGGCTAACCACTTAGAAATTCTCCTGTAAGCAGCAGCATATATGGATGCCTGGCTGGCTCAGTTCGTAGAGCAGGCAATTCCTAATCTTGGGATTTTGAGTTCAAGCCCCACATTGGGTGTAGATATTACTTTAAAAAAATAAAGTCTTTTCATCTTGGTAAACTACCCCAACAGTGTGAAGTTAGAATTCCATCAGGGTGATGCCAGGTTCCATTTGAAATTTATTTGCAACCTGCTTGGGCACAGAAGCCGTTGTCTCCACAAACACTGGTGTGATTGAACTGACAGTTAATGTGTTGTGACCTGGAGTTCACCGTTAAAAGGGTCACCCAAGCAAAGTCCTGGAGTTTATTTGGTTATTAATATGATTGTTGGCATATCCTATGCAATATATCTAAATTGAATTATGGTATCAGATAAAATTATAGATGGGATTAAAGCTTGTGTATCGTCCATTATCATGTGTAATCAATAAACGATTTAATATTCTCTTGAAAAAAATTTAAAAAATAAAAAAAAAAGTAGCAGCAGCAGCATAAAGGTCATCTGATTACCAAAGTGTTGCTTCAGAATTTTCATGAACAATCCGATGATCCTCATGCTGAGTGGGAATTCCAAGGGAGGCTCTGATATCTGGCAAATGTCAGAAGCTCCTGGACTGTCAAACCCTATTGTGGGAGGGAAGTCCACTCTTGGTGTGCCAAGTACCGAGAGAGGACAGTCTCAAGATCTACAGCCCCTGCTGCAACAGCTCACCAAGTGCAATGAATTGTTACTGACAAGCTGGTGCCTGGGATTGGCTTCTGTGGGTAAATGCTTGGAGCGATGAGAAATTCCCCTCAAGGTCAGGAGAACTGCTTGCCATTCAACCTAACCTGCCAAGGAAGAAACCAAGCCAGAGCAGCGGCCGAAAGCTAAAATAGGGGAGACAAGAGATGAGCCAAAAAGACAATGATAATATTACTTTTGTTTTTCACTGCATTCGTATTTCCCATGCAGCTGCTGCCTTCCTTTGAGATTGGCTCATGGACTGAAGATGACGTGGTAAGCGGCTTCTGTTAATGCCTCCTTTGACCTGGGCAGGTATTTCAGACATTGGTCCACAAGTTACAGATGCAGCTGGAGGGGTCGGGGCCTTAAGAAAATCTAACTAGGAGAAGTTGACAAATTCCTTGTTTTTCTATTTTTAATGCAGTAATGATTTAAAATAAGGCCTCAAGAGCAAGGCAAGTATCTCTTCAAATCTTACAAGAGGATTCCACCTCCCTATTTGCTCTGAAAGGTATTCCAGAATACTATAATGAATACCAATGGCAAAGTTAAAGGAGTGATCCAGGATACCAAATGAACAAACGTGAAAACAGTTTGATCTTAAGTTTTCCTAAAACACCAGGGATGGACTGGAACCACAGTGGAGAAAGATCTGGGAAAGGCAGCTCTAGACTGGGATTCCGCTGAACTGGGTTTCCTTCCTACCTTAGGCCTGTTTGAAAGTGGCAGGTGCATCTGTCCTCTGGCCTTTCCCAGGAAGAATGGATGCAAGCTCCCAGACATCCTCTGCAGCTGCAGCCAGAGGAGGAGGACAGATTACTTAAGTCCAGAGGAAGTTCTATACCTTACACTTGGGTAGAGACCCTAAGGAACAATCCTTCTTAGCCTGTTGCGTCTCTGTATTTGCTTCTTTAGTGCAAAGTCTGGAGAATTCTTGATCAGAGACCTCAGGGGCTTATACTTGTCCAGGTCCATTTTATAGGCTCAAGTCCCATTAAATGAAAAAGAAAAACAGCTGTAATGCCAGCCTTAGCAAGCCCTCACCCCAGAGAACAGACCAGATGCCACAGTGTACAAATTCACTGCTAGAAACTCTTAGGAAGGTCTGTTTACCTACCTCAACCTGGTTTCTGGACTGGGGCGTTTTCCTCCCTGCCCACCATGCTCTGGTGAAGTAAAACTGCTTTCAACATTAGCTAACCTCTTTGGCTTCTATAGGGTGAGGAAACTTGGCACCACTTGCCTCTACTTCTTCCCATTCACTGGGCCTCGTTGTTGGTAAAGTTCCCACCAGCCCGGATTGTTAACAAGGAAAAAGAACTTAGGATCTATTCATGGGTCTGGATATAATCCCTTTATCCCCAGCTGGAAAGTTGGCCCATCTCATTTGAGAAGAAATTTTTTAAAAAGCACTGAGCTCTAACAGTTATTTTTAGTCTTTGCTCTGAGGTCGAGTGGTTTTCAAGCCATGTAAATAAAATCCCAGGGTCAAGGGCCCCCCAGAGAATTGCTGGGACTGGGTCTGGCCTCCCTTCTATGTGAGAGGCTACCAGTAAACACGTGCCAAGTGATATTCAAGGACGGAGGGTCACTGGGTCCAACTTCATTCTATACAGGAAGCTCTGTGCTTTAACTTGTCTTGGGCCACAGAGCTACTTCCTGACCAGGCCTAAGACATAGCATATTCTGCCCACTTCTCTGTCTACTGCCGTGTGGTCCCTGCTCCCCATACAATTCCTGGGTAAACCAGTACCCCTCAGTAGCTCCGGGGATGACCAGCACATAAACAGAAAAGTCATTATAAGTTAAGAACCTTCTTGAAGGCTTTTTTTAAATCTCCCAAATAAAAAGCAAAACCCACATTTCCTCAAGTATCCCAAGATGTCCACAGGGAGGGGTATCTCCAATTTGAGAGCTTGATGTTTTCAATCCATAAAGAGAATGTCTTTCATTTTACCTTGGTGGTTGAGCCAAAACTTATATTGCAAAACTACAGATATTTTAATCTATCGAAAAGTGTGTTTTACTGTGAAGTCAGGCCACTGACCGTGTGTGAATCTTCAAATCCATATGTGTCCTCTCTTTCACAGTATTTTTGGGTTCAGCAGCTCGTCAGAAAAGGCAAGTAGAATAACTTACCTTCTTAATTCATGCAGTTAACTTTGCTCAGGGCATGGTTTCATCTCATTTTGTTCTGCCTTCTAATCCCTTCCTTCAGGGGACTCTTCCGAAGAGATGAGCATATATGCAAGCTTGTTTAAGGAAAACAACATTACAGGAAAGCGACTGCTTCTTCTGGAGGAAGAAGACTTGAAGGACATGGGCATTGTCTCCAAGGGGCACATCATCCACCTGAAGGTACCTCAGAGGGAGGACAGTTGGTTGACAATCTTTACTGAGCACCTACTATGTAGCAGACCTTGTGTCATGTCAGAGGCTGAGGATACACACGCGAGTGCAATCGGCTGTTATGGTGCTGACATACTCCCATACCAGCTGATAATTAGCCTCTGCTCCCATGGGACCCCCACTCCCTCCTCATAATCCAATCCAGCACAGAAGTCACCTAGATACACCTGAATATCACTCCATGCCCTCAGGAAGTCCCCAGTTCAGTGGAGAAGACAGGGATTGATCATGCAATCGTGATAAAAAGACAGCTGTAGGAAATGCCACAAAGGAGAAGTGAGGTTGAGATGAGGAAAGTCTTTTGCAAAGAAGTTGTGAAGGAGCTGAGAGCCTAAAGACAAGCAGGTGTGAACCAGGGGAAGGGGATACAGGGGCGGAGGTGTTCTGAAAGGGAAGGCACCGCCAGTGGCAAGGCTGTGGTGTGAGAGGCAGCTTAGTGGGCCGGGAGGCCCTGGAGACGTGTTTGTCCGGTGCCTGCAGACCCGCCGTCCACCCGGGGAGACAGCTGGTGATTCCCTTAAAGGCCAGAGAGGCTGGCTGCCCATTAGGAATCCCTAAGGATGCTGGGCCTGTGCAGAGTGAAAGCTAAGCCACTGTAGTACCTAACCTCACGGGAATGTGTGTTCAGTTTGCAGGGTTTGTAATTTTGACCCGGAACGGACACACCACGTGTGTATTCTAATCCTTCATTTTCTCAGGAAATCCTAACATGTCCCCCCAGACTGAAGTCTTGAACACTTTAAAAGCTAAACCTGTTATTGGTGCTGTTGCTTTTCTTTTCTTTTCTTTTTTTTGGTAGTTTAGCAACCAGATCTGTTTGTCTTGTTTTTTAGTTACCCAAACCAAGTAATTGCTGGCATCTATGTGGATGCTGTTACTAGAGGCGTGTTTCAAGAGAGATTTTAGGATAAAATCAGTTTGTTCCCCGGACCTTCTCAACCCCATTGTGGGTGGATGGAGGGGTGGGCATAGGTTAGAAAGAAGTCAAAGAAGGAAAGGTAGAAAAAGCAGTTTCCTAGCCAAACCCTATCTCACAAAGTCTCTACTAACACGTCAACTGCTTTTCCCTTTACTTCAGTTAAAGCCACCAGTGTGGCTTTTTCCTTTCTAAGGAAATCCCCTCTGAGGTCCAAAGAGAACCCATCTACTTCCGTTCTGCGAGCCCTGGGCCCATGCAAGGACTGTCCTTACAGCCCGAGCACCTGTTGGATGATGGCTTAGCCTTAACCTCACCATCTTCTCCCTCTGAGAATAGGGCAGGAAACCTCATTCATAAACATACATCTCAGAGGCTGGCAAGTAATTTAATCTCGACCTCTGGGTGTGGGCACATCCATCCTGAAAAGCTAAGCTGGCTCAGATGGGCTGCGATGGGAAAAATTATTTTCTCTAGTGCAGAGAAGTTTCAAGTTTCCAACAGAGCAATGTGGTAAATCCTGTCCTATTTGGCAGATGACAAGTAAGATGCTCCGACCTCCCTTTCCCTCTTCTGTCTTTGAAAAAGGACCAACATTCCCTAAGGAGCTGTCAGGAGGAAAGAGGGTGGCAAGCTTTAAATCACAGAGCAATAGTGATTTAAATACCCCCGAGTGGGCCTAAGAGACAGTGCCCCCTCCATGCTGGTTGGTATCATTAGGGCAAGCAACGTCCAAACTTATTATTGTTCAACAAATTCAGTGAATGCCTACTACCTGCAAGATTGGGCCTGTGCAGATACGAAGAAGAATCCTGCCCTTGAGTGTACGCCCCAGAGAAGAGAAAACATGTACATGCAACTTCTCATGATAAAGAGTCTTGGCAGTTGGGAGGAAAGGAACCATTCACTGCCTCTGCTTGGGAGGGGCTGTGGGCGGTGGGGGGGGGGGGGGGGGGTCGGCCAGAGGGAAAACTTCATGGAGTGGGGAGGGTCCCCAAGCTGGATCTTGAAGAAGGACAGAATTTGGAATGCACACAGGTGCAGGAAAGGCAAGAACATGAATTTAGACAGAATAAGGAGTTCAGAGAGAAGGAAACAGGAGAGAACAGAAAAAAACTGGTTCACTACAAGGAACAATAGGTGGCTGTGTCTGGTGGAAGCCTCGTGCCGCAGAGGGTGGAAGGGAGGTGAGGCCAGACCCTGGACAGTTCATGCAGGTGTTTTCCTTCATGCAGGTGTTTCATGGCTTCTGTGCAGTGGCTTCAGGCCAGTTCATGGCTTCAGGCCAGCTGCAGGGAGTATTCGAAGTTTTGAGAACTGACATGTTGAAAACTTTGCTTCTGGAAGTTGTGAAGTAGATTAGAAAGGAGAGGCTAGGTTTGGAAAGACCAGTTCAGAGGTTATGATACAAAGTAAGAAGGCCTAGCTAAGTGTCACGAAAACGTGAATAGAGACGGGAAGGATTCCACAGGTAACAGATCTATTTGCAGGTTCAAGAAGGAAAACTAGTGAACACACGCCGTGACATAGCATAACCGCAAAACCATCCCGCAGAATGAAAGAAGCCAGACCCAAAGGGTCACCTAGTGTATGATTCCATTTACATGAAATATCCAGAAGATAGGTAAATCCACCTTACAGAAAATGGATTCGTGGCTGTCAGGGGCTGGGAATGTCAGGAGTGACTGCTACTAGGCACAGGGTCCCCAAATGTTTCGGAACCAGACAGAGGTACTAGCTGCACAATGCTCCGAAGGTACTAAATGCTGCTGATTCAGCACTTTAAAATGGTTAATTTCATGACAGTGAATTTCACCTCAATAAATAAATAAAAAGAAGGAAAGCACAGTGGCATGTACACGCCTGACCACAAACAGTCTTCCAGTGGGGAAGCTTTCTCTATTTGACGGACAATGGGCCTTCAAGAAGGATGCATGTGGCAAGGAGACGTCCTAGGAGCCTAGGCAGGAGGAAAAGAGGAATGCCCACCCAGGAAGTAGGAAAAGGAGGAGAGAATGGTGTTACAGAAGCCAAAGGTTAAAAAGCTTTATAAAAACAGAGTCTAATGCTGCACAGAAGCCATGAAACACCTGCATGAAGGGAAAGCCCTCACTGGAGGCAGCTGGTTGGGGTGGGGTCAGTGCAATGTCCTCTGCTCATGAAGCAGAGTATCTGCCCTGAGCTCCAAAACAGAGAGCAGACCAGTATCGGGGGGGACCCAAGACTCCCCTGAAACTCATGGATGAGAATGCATATGTGCATAAAGACAGTTCCCAGAGAGGTGAGTCTCAAAAGTCAGTCGGTCCACCTAACTGCCAAAGCCACAGCTAGGTTACTGGCCACTCACGGGAGACTCAGCCAACACGTGACACTCTTAACTCAGCCAGGTTGTGGGTATTTCTGACAAATAAGCTTGTATGATAGAGAAGGATTAAGAGAAAAGGATGATGGAGGCTTGTTCTGGGAGGTCCTGCAAACATTTGTGGGGACATGAGGACAAATAATGCTTTGAGCTGGGCCTCTGGGGATAGGACACCAGGTGAATACCTCCAGACTAAAGGAGCCTTCCTGGTACTTGTCAGGCATGTTACACACACACACACACACAATGAGAATGTGCCCTCCATTCTCTGCTGTCACCAAGGAAAGCACAATCATCGCTGTGTACTTTCTCAAAGAGACTCTCAACCCTTAAATGGTAGGTCATGAAACTAAACAGTCTTTCTACCTACCCCTCTGCCACTTCGTTGTCCCTTTAAACCTGTCTCAGCATCCTTCTTCCCTGTGCCTGGAAGCCTTCACGTGGAGGGGCCGTGCGGAGGGAATGGGGCTGAACATCCGTAAGTGTTCATTACATTGTCAAGTGTCAACAGCTTTCATTTCACTTTGAAAAATGCATCTAATTTTTCTCACATTGGCACTTTCTTACTCTCTACGTGATACGTTCTGTTCACAGAAAAGCTGGATTATACCTGAGGAGTATAAAAAAAAATAATTTAAATGGTTGCCCTATCCTTCAAGAGTTCTTTGTGCTTCAGTGGGGGCAGGGGGAGCATTGGACACATACCCATAGTAAAGCCCTTACCATGCAATAAACCCTTAGTGAGATTTCAGCCTTAATGAAAGTCTCTGGTGATATATTCATGTTCTTTGTTTTTCCCACAGTTACTCAGGGTGACAACTGCATTCTGCACACTACAACATTAACTTGTCGCCAGTATACTCTACCAGTGTTTGAAGAATGGTTTTATTTACTGTGTACTCTTAACATCTTTAAAATATCTGCCTGTTCCATTAAATAATTATGAACTGCCTAGAATACTCTGAACAGCTTTATTCTCAATAGATGTTGGATATTAACATCCCCAAGATATTTTATGGGCTACATAAAGAATGCCTTTATATGTGCACAGTAATTTAAATCCTCTCTTGGCACTATTGGATCATTAATAAAGTCATGTTTTTTTGTTTTTGTTTTTGCTTTTACAGTCAGCCATTGAGAAATTAACTCACGATTACCTAAACTTATTTCACTTCCCACCACTGATTAAGGTAAGTAAGGTGTTTTTCTCACCGAGAATGGGCTACTTTATTGATGTATGCACCTGCTACATCCACACCTAAATTTGCCAATGTCGGGAATTGTTGTTTGAAGCAAACTTTAATTATTGTCTAACAAAAGGCCCTTTGAGTGAAGCTTAGGATGTGCATAAATTCAACATGCTTGATTCCTACAAGTTGAAATATTAACAGTGTATTCATGATAAGAACAACACATGTCACCTTAGTGACTCAGGGATGTTAAATACTAACATTGTAGATTAGTACAATGGCCTCCCACCTGTCTCCAGAAACCTTTGTCCAGCACATAAGTCCCTAAAGGAATTCACATAGTAGGGCTCTGGATTATCTATTACTTGCATTGGGTGCAGGGGGTAGGAGATGTCTTGTTTGAATAACGTATTATATTTGACTTATTATTTTGAATCCAGTCTACAAGTATATGGCACATGTTTTTATACAGTATGTGTTTGCAATTAATACACAGAGCTCTTCTCATTCACTAACTATGGTTTTCCACCTCTAAACTCCAGAAGGTTCATTTTGTTTCTTTTCTTGGCCCTTCACCTTCATCTGTTCTAGCAAGTACACAGTTCTTCTTTGGGAATTGCTTGCAAATATCTTGAGTGTTAAGAACTCTCAGAGTAAAGTCTCATAGTGCATCTCCAGGTGCTAAGTGCATTGCTAGAGTAAAACTGTACAATGCAAGATGCATTGTGAAACATGTAAGACAGTGACATTCAATTTGTAGTGCATGAGATAAGTCATGTGGATGTTCTCAAAGGCTTAAGATGTCATTTCTCTTGCTTTAAAGAATTGTCATTTGTAGCTTGATCCAAATTATCAAACATTAAACAATAGGTTAGCATGGAAACACTAGTACTGAGAAATCATCTCTTCTATATGAAATAAAAAAAAAGACACTACATACTATTTAGAGTAAATAGTGCTTGGTTTTCTGTTTTAGGACTCAGTAGATGAACCTAAAGAAAATGAGGAAAAAATCGTGAACCTTGAACTTGTTTTTGGTTTTCACTTGAAACCAGGAACTGGCCCACAGGTAAATCACATATTAAGTCTTTTGGATAAATTTCGATCTAATTTACTATTTTTCTCTCTTGGAACTCTGTGATTTCATACACCTCCCCCCCCCCCCCATCCCCAACCAGCAGGTAACTCAATTATAAGTATATGGGCTTTAAAAAATAGAATTTACTTGAAAGGCTGCCAGGGGCACCTGGGTGGCTCAGTCAGTTAAACGTTCATGGGGCGCCCGGGTGGCGCAGTCGGTTAAGCGTCCGACTTCAGCCAGGTCACGATCTCGCAGTCTGTGAGTTCGAGCCCCGCGTCAGGCTCTGGGCTGATGGCTCAGAGCCTGGAGCCTGTTTCCGATTCTGTGTCTCCCTCTCTCTCTGCCCCTCCCCCGTTCATGCTCTGTCTCTCTCTGTCCCAAAAATAAATAAACGTTGAAAAAAAAAAAAAAAAAACAACGTTCCAACTTCAGGTCAGGGCATGATCTCACAGTTCGTGAGTTTGAGCCCCACATCAACTCACTTGCTGTCAGCACAGAGCCCACTTCCAGTCTTCTGTCCCCCTCTCTCTCTGCCCCTCCCCCACTCTTTCTCTCCCTTTCCCTCTCTCTCAAAACTAAACATTAAAAAAAATAAAAAGAAAAAAAGAAAGAAACAAAAAGAAAGGCTGCCAGCCACCTATGTAATCCAGTCTTGGAATCTTACTCTCTTGTTCAGCTGAAGAGTCCTGTGTGAGACTACCCAAACCCTCAGGGAAACTCACAGCAAAGCATTGGGGGGCGGTGGGGAGGATGCCAAAGTGACAGTTGATGCTGTTGGGCCTCGAGCATCTCATCTTCTTGTTTCTGTTTTGTAACACTGAGAGTAAAATAACACCGAGAGTAGAACTGTAGGCAATATGGAAACCCAAAGTATCAGCTCTAAATAGGGCAGAAGGGCATTTGACCAACACTTATTCAATCAGGCTTTCGCTATATGTTAATTTTAGAGTGTGGCAAAATTACTTGACCCAGGGGGCATATGAACTGGAATCACAACAAGTTTGTGTTACTTTGGATTACCATAGATAGGCAGTAATGATAACTTATATTAATGGAACACATATTGTGTTCCAGGCACACGGTATTGAGACATAAATGCTACTTCCCCCTATTTTATAAGTGAGGAAACTGGGGCTCTGAAAAGGTTAACTAACTTACCCAAGGGTTACCTGACTAGCAAGCAGAGAGATGAGGCTTTGAATGCAGGCCTCTCTGATCCCAGAATGAAGCTCTTACTTACGGCACCGTTTGTACCTTTCTTTGGAGGCAGCAGCTAAGAGACCTTGTGAATATAGCTCCTTACAACCCATAGCCAGTTGCTCTGGGAGTGCTAGCCTAGGCTCAGCTAGCCCACTGGCCTGTCCCTAATTATGCTGTGCATACCCCAGGCCATTCCTGAAACCAGTGTTTGGGAGTGACTGGAAATGGTTTTGAGGGGGTAAACACTTCAAAAGATACACTTTCTGGACTCCTGACAGTGTCCTGCCTGCACCACTACAGCTGTATCGGTGCTTTTGCTGAATGGAAATCTTTATCTCCCTGGTTTTGCCATAGAAGCTGGTTGAGTTAAAAAAAAAAAAAAAAAAAGCAGCAGCAGCAGCAGCAGCTGGTTGAGTGAAAGGTTTCTCATATACGAGCACTTTCCCTTCTTCCTGTGATGGGTCATGGTCTAGTCATTCCTGTTGTTAGAAGCAGCTACAGAAAGTGGGGCAGTAAGATCCTCTCTACAACAACAACCAGGCACCCTTCTAGCCCTGGGATTCTGTGGCCGTGGGCACTCCCAAGTCCATGTGATGGTAAACAAATCACATGTTTTAATTTGCTCTCTTTGATGTCCTCGACTCCATGGCACTTAGTACTCTTTGTTTAAACCATCGTATGGCTTGTAGGTGGTGAAAGAAGAGGGAAGAATGTTTTTTGAGAGAGACTTGTCAAATTTAGTCTCAACCAAGAAAATAACTTGCAACTAACAAAGAAATGACTTGTTAATATGGAAAACTAAAAAATATCTTCTGTAAACATTTGCAAGGTATAAAGGATACTGGAGACCAAATACAGTGGTTTCGTTTTGTCTACGGTTGTGTAGCCTTCTCAAGCCGTAGGTTTTCACGAGGCCTAAAGTCACTGCAGCTTTTGACAGCCTATTGATCCTTGATCATGCCTACAGTCATAATTTCAATACATTTACACCATGCATTCAGCAGACGTTTACTGAGGACCTGGCTCTCTGCTAGAAGGTCAGAATACAAAATCAAAAAGTACAGTCCCCGGCTTGCAAGGAACCCATTGCTGATTGGAAGAAATAGACAAGATCAGTGAATGGTTTTAGTACAGAATGACTCCTTTTTTTTTTTAACAACATCAAGCACATCATTCAATGGAAGCACACTGGCTGCACATTGAAAGCAGATGCATAGAGGGGTCAGAGAGGATCTTAAGGTCTTTTTGGTAGAAGTGAAGCTTCAACTAAAAATTTAAAACCATTAGGAATTATTAGGCAGGGAGAAGACATGAAAGGCAAAAGGCATAGCTAGCATCTGCAAAAGATGTATGAAGTATGAAGCCAGGAAGACACAGGGAGCTCTTCTTTAGGCTAATTTCTGTGGGACTGCACAACTCACTTTAAGCATCACTGCCTCTGGGACTTAGCACGAAGCAGGGGGACGAGTGTGGTGAGAGTTAGGCCATAATAGTGGCTGGTGACCAGAAAAAGAACGATGTTAGGTGCTAAACTAAGGAGTTTGAAAAGTTTTAAGCAGGGAGTAGATAGGATCAGATTTATGTTTTTAAAAGATCTCTCAGGGGCACCTGGCTGGCTCAGTTAGAGCATGCGACTCTTGATCTTGGAGTTGTGAGTCCAAGCCTCATGTTGTGTGTAGAGATTACCTAAAAATAAAATATAAAAAAAAATTTTTTTTTAAAAAAATTTTTTTTTTCAACGTTTATTTATTTTTGGGACAGAGAGAGACAGAGCATGAACGGGGGAGGGGCAGAGAGAGAGGGAGACACAGAATCGGAAACAGGCTCCAGGCTCTGAGCCACCAGCCCAGAGCCTGACGCGGGGCTCGAACTCACGGACTGCGAGATCATGACCTGGTTGAAGTCGGACGCTTAACCGACTGCGCCACCCAGGCGCCCCTAAAAAAAATTTTTTTAAGTAAATAAATAAAATATCTCTAAAAAGCACAGGGGAGGGTCAACCGGAAAGAGACCAGGCTAAAGTGAGAAAGACCCATTAGCGGGCAATGCAGACAACCAGGTTAAAGGGAACAAGGAGAGGAGGCTATGGCAGTGCCATGGAAGCGCCAGGAGTCCAAGGACCTCGAGACGGAACTGCTCAGACTGGGTCACCAGCTGGAAATGGTGTAGGGATGGGAGAGGAGCCAGGATATTGCCAGGTTTCTAGTGTGGGCAGCTGGGCAGATGATGTTATAACATAACAGATGAAAAAGTGAAATGTACAATGTGGATGTCATGCCATGGTGCTAAAAGTATAAAGAAGTGACTGGCAGGCTCCGTGCTGAGTTTGGAGCCTGCTTAAGATTCTCTCTCTGTCCCTCTACCCCTCTCTCCAGCTCAGGCGCTCTCTCTCTCTCTCAAATTAAAAAAAAAAATTTTTTTTAATTAAAAAAAGGACTGGAATGGATGAGGTTAACCAGGAAAAGCTTTTTTGGAAGGGGTGAGTTTTAAAGCAAGGTTTGAAGAGGTCCATGGTCATTTGCAAATAACTTCCTGAATATAATGTTTAAAGCTTCTACTTAGTACTTTGTTCTAAAGAGCTAAGTTATTTCATAAATGTCATCTCATTTATCCCCTTGGCATTTCTGTGAGATGCTTAAGGTATAATATTGTCATCACTGATCAGGAAACAGAGAGCAAGAGGAAGTGTGTGACCAGCCTTATGGGGCGAGGACAGAGCTGAGACTGGAAATTCCATCTTTATCATTACCTTCTTATTAAACATGTGCCAGCTCACATACCTGTCCCAGGAGATTTAAGCCATCTGTACATTTTCATAAAATAATCCTAGAATAAATCACTGTCCAGTTCTAAACTACCCAGTTATGCCAGCCTATACCCTAGCATTATGAAACATTTCCCCCAAATATTTGAAATTCCGATTCCCCACATGAAAACTGACCTTGACCTTGACCTTATTGCCTTAACCTTTAAAGGTGGAACCCAAGAAAAAAGGACATCCTCAAAATCCCAACTGAGTTCTCATAAACCCATCGTCACAGAAACGGTGAAGCCTTTCCGTGACTAGAATAAGTTCCTAGAGGACACTGATGCTCTGCAAGTTGTCTCCAAACCGGGCTTTGCATATCAGGGAGATCTGCTTGACCATTTCACCTTTCCTTTTACAAACAAAATGAAAGATGTGTTCTAATTACAATTACAACCTCCGGGAATAATACAGGACAGTGACCTTATGATGAAATAGCAGCTCCCTTTTCCCATCACATCTGAAAGGGACCACCAGTTCCACAACCACTTAAAATTAGTACGTTGCTTCAGTACCTGCCCTGCCAGGAGAAAACGGTGAAAACATGACCTTATCCACAAGTAACAAATACATGTAGAGGAAAAGCCTTTCATCGTAAGACCGGTCAACCTTTTGTTTTAAGAATTCAGATGCAATGCTGGTTTTTAGCCTCATTTTACAACCAGATGGATTCTGGCACAAAAGTGAGGTTGACTTGCTCAACTGAGGAAAGCCATTCACGTCTGAGCGCCTATATGCCTGCTATCGTGGCCAGGGGCCACTGCATGACGCCTTGCTGTGATGTGTCTTTACTGCCTCGCCCTCTGGATAAGCAGGACCTCAGCAGACCAAAGCCCCATGCACATTTACAGGATTCTCACACAAATGAAGTATGCTTTTCTTCTTTCCTTTTCGAGGCAAACTGGCAGGGAAGATAGGATTGGACCAAAGGCTTCGCTGGCCATTTAAATTAACAAAATCTGAGAATGGGGTTTACCCATGTATTTTACCTACTTCTAACAAGTAAATTATTAAATAATGCTATATATTGAGGCAAACTTGAACTTGAAATTATGACAGTAGAATTGGCAGAAATTGGGTCTTTCTCAGCTCAAAGTTTTCCTGTGCTCAGATTTGAAATGCTTGTAATAATTATTTCATACCTTTGCCAGACACTGTGGTAAGTGCTCTGCAAACATTCTCCTCACATAATTGTTATAAGCCACCATCACAGTGAGCACTATCCCTGTATCATCTCCAAGAGAAACTGAGGAAGGAAGAGGTAAAGTTCCTTACCCAGAATCCCCACCTATTTAGGGGCAGATCTAGTCCAAGGACTCAACCACTGGGTCATACTGCCCCTTTCTAGAAAGTACCAACATCCCTAAAATAGATATATTGGTAATAAAAAGATAATTTGGGGGGGGTCACCTAATAGTAAATTACCATCTTTTGTTTTGTGTGGGAAATGCCTTGTTTTGTAATCTTAAGGCCTTCCACTTGGCACAAAAGGAAAAAGGTTTCTGGAATCTCAGATAGCTTCATGCACCACCCCCCCCCCCCCCCAGGGTGGCAACCACCCTTTCTTTCACTAAAATATTCAGCTCCATAGAGTTTATTATTATATCTCATATAAACTTGCCAGTCAGGAATATTGATTCTCAAATTGCCAAGGAATAAACTATCAAATCACCCAGCAGTTTTCTCACCAAGAAACTTTCTGAGACTGTGTCATAAAAATTTAAAATCAGGGTTATGAAGGAATTATCTGGGGAGCCCATGCTTTCCTTGCGTGTACTGGACAGTCACAGACGTGGTCCCTGGAGTCCCTACCCCCACCCCCTCCCCTCCACATGGAAACCTGTGGGTCTAAGTTGATGACCCACAGCACTCAGGGGAGAAGCCCGGGAAACACCACCCTGTCTCTGCCAGCACCCTGGCTACGCGGACCCCAAAACAGACACAGGCTTCCGGACTCCTGTACCTCCTACATCTGATTTCCTTTTGAGCAGTATTCTGATGGAGCAAGTGAATAAGGAAGACAAAATAAAGAGGAACACAATTTTGAAGGTCTAGAAGCAGAGTAACAGCCCCCATCAGAGTCCAAGGCTTCTTCCGTTCACCCTGCCCCTGCCCCTTCTTGCGTGCGTCACGGGTAACACGGGGACCCCTTCTTCCACACCTTACCAGAAGCAATTCAGTCAAGAGTTCTGCTTCTCTGTTCATCCTCTCTAGGTTAGAAACACTGCTTGTTACAAATACTTCCCACCTACTATTGTGCTGTTAGGTCTTTATTATTGGATCACTTATAAAATGTTGCATTTAATAAACAATTGAATCTCCAGGCCCTTTCTCAGAGCATTGTAAATATCAAAAACTGTCAAATGGGGCTTTTTTTCCTATTGTGTAATTTTTATAAATGGATAAATAAAGTAACAGAGCACAAAGAAAAGGATTTTGTAAGGAAGAAAAAAAACCCCCAACACTTTTTGTAAATTTCAGAACAGCTAAAAGCAATGCTTTACTTTGATATATCTTGCATTTATTAAAAATGCAGTGTAAAGAAGCTTATTTCCTATGATCAACTCTTTCTTAGGGGATAAACATATGCACACGCACATGTCCGTGTGCCTAAGTATATGGGCTTGTAGTGGCAGGGTTCTGTAAGAAATACAACTTTTAATTGACAGCCAGGGAGCAAATGCAGCTTAGAATATGACTGCATGAACTTGCTGCATATTTCTAATCACAGTGGGGCTACACTTCATCACACAGGTCAAGCAGCTGCTTACAGGCCCAGAGCAGAGCTGCTAAGCACATACTTGCTGATAGATGGATAATCACATGTAGAAACGGCACACCAGAAAATGTCTAACAATGGGAGAAAATGGCCCTGACTTGTAGTGTTTGTGGATCTCCATGGTATAAATATTTTCACCACGGCCAATTACCGATCTGATGTCTCTGAACTTGAAGTTGGGAAGAGGTGTGAGCAACCAGCTTGTGAGGGCGGCTCCAGCACACCACTGGATCCCTCGTGGCCTTCTTCATCAAGACCCTGAATTCCTTTTAAGATAGTGAATGGCAAGGAAGTACACGTAATAAAACATAGGTATGACTGCACGACAAATACATATAGCTGGTTTCCAGCTATAATAATATGTGTAGTTAGCTCACAGAGAGCTCTAGTTTCCCACCGAATCCATAGATGGCTCAGATCTCCTTGGGTTGCCATTGGCTCATACAGATACACTGACTCTATTATAGGACTTCAAAAATTAGGATTTGAGTTTGTAGAGAGTAGGAATATACTACTTATGGAAACAGAAACAAAATTTAAATTTGTGATGGTCTTTTAAAAATATTTGAATAGCCACAGTTGTTGACTCCATTGATGACAGGACATCTTTGCTTTCGAAGGTTTTCCAAAGCCACTGAAAGAAGGAAGACTGTGATAACTCAAAATGACTTGTGTTTTCTGAACCAAAAACTAGGTCTTGAGAATAATCAATTATAATAGGGACTGATTATTTGAAATGAAATTAAAAGCACTGCATTGGAAAAGCAAAGATGTACGACAACCGTCTCAATCCCGTACGTCAGGATCTGGGCTGAGAACAGCTCAAATGGTAAACAATGCCTACCAACCAGGTCAGTGGTTTTTCTTCAAAGGTCATTAATTTTTGGCATCATCTCTGAAGTCACGGCAAGGGAGGGGAATTTAGTAGTCAGAAGAGCTGTTTTTATATTTTGAGTGTCCCGGGTAAAAGTCAATTTGCAGCCCATTTGTTAGCGTTTAAAAAAGCTTATAAGCAGTAATTAGGTAAGCTAGAACACCTTCTATGTTGTTCAAGAAATTCAGTCTTGAGAATAGATTCTGAGTTATTCAAAATCAATAGCAAGACTTACTCTTTTTTTTCCAAGGTGAATACCCAGCACCTTCCAATTTTAAAAAGAGTTTTAAAAAAATGAAAAAGTCCTTTCCAAACATGTCAACTAACATCTGAACCATTTCAGGTAGTGTGTAATGCATCATATGAGAGTACGTCTCACTTGATTTCTTTTACTTTATTTTAACTTCATCCCTAAAGTCCTTTTTTCATACATAACTGGAATAACAGCCCCCCAAAAGGCAATATAACAACCTTATCTCTACTGGTGTCTAGCTGGCACCAATCTGCCCTGACCTTAGACACAAGCCATTGTTAAGGGTATAACGCATTTACATATTTTGCAATAAAACATCAGTTATTTGCATTACTGTGTCAAGTTTTATTTGATTCTTTCACCTAAAAATGACTCATTTTCCTTTCTTGTATTTTAAAAACCAACTACTCTAAGCTTGTTTGAGAATAATCAAAAATTGCCCATTTAGCTAGAAGTCATTTTCTTTTCAAAAGGCAAATGTTATTTAATCTTTCAGCTGTTCATTGTGCCATCATAAATACTTTCTTTTCAGCACAGTTGTGGGGACTGAAATGAGCCCACTAATTGCCTCCCATTTCGACTGACATGTGGTGGTTTAGTGGAAAGAGAACACAGCAGGGAGAAGGAAATAGGAGGCTGAGAAAATGAGAGCTAATTATTTTCACTGCCTCATGTCAGGCTCTGTGTCAGCCTTGTTTTTACAAACTGGAAGGTTTAGCACTAAATAAAACAAACTGGCGTCATGTTTTTATATACTGGCAGTGTCATGGAAGCAGCTGCACATCTCAAAGACAATATAATGCCTGCGTTCGCATGGACACCATCTGACAGACACTGTGAGCCACGGCTAATGAGGACATCACAGTGGTGCCAAGTGAAAGGTGCTGAATTATGTATGATTCTTCATCAGTACAGCAATAGTCCTGTACATCATTATGAGACATTGTTTTGCTGAAGAGATTAAAACATTCTTAGTTCCAGACCCTGCAACCTATACGCGCTGAAAGAGGTTATTAATGGAATTTTTAGGGAGAGTTTCTTGTGGATTTCTTTTTGGTTGAAAAACAAATCTCGCGGGACAAAGCCGTGATGGGTCATGACACCGTATAGATAAAGAAGAGAAGCAAATTAACCATACTTGCATTATCTTCTTTTTAAAGGCAGCATAATAAAATAGAGAGTAGCGGGGTTATACATAATGATAAATAACCCAGGTGCTATCATGGGATGTTCCACTCTCCTGCCTTTAAAACAGCAGGTTTCAGCAGCTGAGCTAGATAATAGCAACGCATGTAAAGAAGCCTTCGGAGGCCTAAATCATCAACATCTTACTACTTTTAATACCAGCATGACCAACATTTCTACCGCATTTTTATTTCATCTTGCATTACTTCTTACATTTTCCAACAGGCACCTGCTAAGAGACTGTTTCCCTTCCCCCCCCCGCCCCTCCCTTCTTGAATCTTAAAAAGTTTATTTCAACCTCTGTTTTATATTTTAAAACGTTTCCTCAGTACAGGCCTTTTTAAGGTGGAGAGGCCTCTTTGCTAGAATCCTGAGCAATCGCTGGTGGTTTCACTTTTTCTCCTCCCTGGGGGAAGGGGGTAAGACGGAGGCGGGATTTTAAAACTCAGTGTCTTTACCATTAGACGGGGCATGCCCAGGAACTAAATTGTGGCCCCGGCGCAGCTAAGTGCACTTGCCGCAAATCGCTACATTTTCTGAGTCTCAGTCTACCCATCTGTAAAGTGGAGACATGGCTGTCGACAACAGGGTAAGGCTGGAAGGGTTAAATAACATGGACAAATCTCAACAACATTATACCAAGTGAAAGAAGCCAAACATAGACAAGTACATACTGTGAAGTTCCAATTTTGCCAGGTTCTAGAGCAGGCAAAATTAATCTATGGTGAGAGAAATGAGAAGAGTGCACACTTCCCCTTGTGTCCCTGCCAGGCAGGGACAGGAGACTTTCTAGGGTTGTGGGAATATCTGGCTTGTGGGGGTGGTTACACTGGTATGTACACAGGTCAAAATTCACTGAACTGTGCACTTAAAAATCGGTTCATTTTACTGTTTGCAACGTATATACTTCAATTAAAAAAAAAATCTACCAAAAATGTTTTTATCTGTAACCTTCAGGTAGAAGTGATCTGTAGAAGGCTGAAAGCCTAATGTGGGGTCTGTTTCCTTCCGAAATGTCCTGAATAATCTTGTTCCTAGAGTCTCTCTGACTTACCTACACTGTTCACATTTGCAATAATATTTGAGTGGGGGGGGGGGAGGGAGGGAGGGAGGGAGAGAGGGAGAGAGGGAAATATTGTTGTCTCTGAACTGCCCAGAACTTGAAACAATATTTAAAGTTAATTTCTGTGCTATCTTCAATCCCTTTTTCTACTCGTAAAATTTACCTCTATATGGATCATTTCTTTGTATTCCCTCCCTCCCATCTTTTTTTTTTTTTTTTTTTTTTTTTGGTGGGAGGGAGAAGGGATGTCTATGTTTGGAATCACTTGTTCTAGCTTGGAACTCCAAAGAATTTTAAACAGCTTGCAAAGAATGTAATAGTGATTTCTCACAAAGAGATACTTAATCTAGCATTAACTGAGTGTTGTTTGGGGTTTTATCTTCACAGTGTTAAGAGTTTCTGTTTTACTTGGCCAGTAATCTTAATTCAGAAAATTTTTTAACATAATTGGCAATACAGAAGCAGTTCAGATGGAATGCTTTCTCCTCCTCCATTAACCACACACTTGATTCTAAAATTATCCAGGTATTTCAGCAGCTGCCCAGATAAATAGTACATATCCTGGGCACCCAACGGAGCTGTCTTTTCATCAGTTTCCAATGCAAAAACTCCCCTCTTCCCAACAAAATTCCATTCATTTCTTGTAGATTTGCATGGAGAGGCAGATGATCCAATTAGTGGAAAGGTTTGGATTACCATTTTTTGCTATTCAAAGCCAAGAACATCCCAGGGCCCAGTACTGCTCCTGTGCCAGTGCCTTTTTCCTACTGGTTAGTAAGAGCATTCCCTAGAAATGTGCATCAAGATACAAATTTGAAGAGTGAGACTGTGGGAATCTGGTCATGGAACAGAAATCCACAGTAGTCAGGACCGGTCCCCACGATCTGCTTGTGCAACTAGATGGGAGCGGGTTTTTTCTGGTTTGAAAAGTGGAAGTCATGCCGGGCCACAAAGCCTAAGCCAGGGCTGGCGGAAAGTGTTTGTGATTCCAAATACTGGCCAGAGAAATCAAGAAGAGGAGCATAAAGACAGTGGACTGGCACCATATGCACTTTTAACAAGGATCTTTGTCAATAATGGAGGGAACATGGGCTATGCTGGACTTTATTAGAGACTCCGTATTTCAGTTTCTGCCATGGAGACTTATAAAGAAATTCACCAACATAATCCTGACTGTTTGTTGACTCTGGAAGATGGAACTCCCCTGCACTGTAATTCTTACTTCTATTTAACCCACAACAAGGAAAAGTTCCAGATTCAGAAAAGACTGAGGATTTGGAGACCTGCTCCTCATAGCACCAAGAGACTACCTTAGATCAGTTCCGAACTCCATCTCCTTCTGTCTGTGAGATCTTGGTCAGATTTCCCCATCTCTCTATGCTTCAGTTTCCTCATCAAGATAAGGCTCTCAGGCTGTCAATCCCATTTCATAGCCACCGTCCTCCAGACATCCGACGGTTCCTATTGGTAGGGTCGCATTAGGACCTGCTGAAGCAGGAAGGGGCAGAATTGGTGTTCTATAATCCATCTATGTGAGAAGATACAAGTTTATTCCTTCTTCTGTTTATTTCATAAGACCAGTCATTGTTACGGTGCCACTGTCTACATCTTTTTTTTTTTTCCCAACACTGATACCAGACTTTGGTGCCCTCTGGGTGCCCAAGTAAGATGCTCTGACCGCACCTGCCTACTCTGGCCAGAGCCCTTGTCTAAACACTCTGTACTTTCTCGCTTGTCAAAGCTTACTCAACTTCTGGCCCATTCCCTTAGATCGCTGCTAGATGGTGGGGTGGCTAGTCTAATAAACTAATTGGAGCTGTGTTGGTGACTAATGTTGGTAATGATAATTACAATTGCTCCTTTCCAAGCTCCTTATTTGGCTCTGGCACTGTGCTGGGCACTTTATTTACATTATCTCATTTAATCCTCATTCAACATACTTGTGAATAGAAACACCAAGGTCCAAACAGGTTATATAAGTTGGCTAAGGTTGGGGGGAAAGTGACAGAAATGGAATTCAAGCTCCGGGAGCTGGACTTTCAGCTGTCATCTTTCATCTCATTCCCTGCTACTCCCCCAGTCATGGCTTAATGTATACTCTCTTTCTATATTATTTCTATCTTAATCATCACCATCAACCCTTTAAACCAAATGAGTAACAGTGCCATTTCAGACTGCCAGGGGTGAAATGGTTTTGGGAAAGAAGTCCTTTCGGGCCCCCAAAGGCTCTCAGAATACAGAGCTGTCTGCTTTTGATTTCTGCCTGTCAGGACTGCGAGTTGTTCACAAGACGTCCAAAGTGACTCTTGAATGTTTCCGATTCATAAATCAATACCCACATTTCTGTCACTAACATCAAGCCCAAATCAATAGTTCACCCTGGTAAAAGTGAATGGCTTTTACATCTGAGCCCACATTCCCACTACCTGGTCCCTACCACTACCAAGAAACTGAAAAGGCAGCAATTTTGCACGTAAGATCCTATATTAGGCTCATAAATATGTTGTTACTTTTAGCGATGTTCTTGATGATTTAATTCATGTTACTGCTATGAAAACCTTTTCAGTGATCGATTGGTCAAGAACTCATCACATGGCATCCTGTCTCTGTTGGGTCCTGTAGAATTCAATACTTTGTTTAAATCCTGGTAGTTAGTTGTGAGCAATGCAATTCATTGACAACTTAATGACTCGCTGTGTAGCAAAAATGCAGAGAATACCTGCGGGTAATAGGAAACTGAGCAGAATTTAAAGAATTC
Organism: Prionailurus viverrinus; assembly: GCF_022837055.1. Classification (NCBI taxonomy): domain Eukaryota; kingdom Metazoa; phylum Chordata; class Mammalia; order Carnivora; family Felidae; genus Prionailurus; species Prionailurus viverrinus. The sequence goes on along the minus strand of NC_062568.1, from coordinate 55,266,916 downwards.
CATGACTTGATTTGAGGGTTACTTTTCTTAACTAGGCAACAGTGAAATCACAGATGCCCCCCCCCCCAAAAAAAACCTAGAATTATGTCAGGGCACTGACAGATTAAGTTAATAATTGAAGTGAACACTGCATATTTTCTTTCCCACCCAGGTTTGTAATTTAATGACATGGATAATGCCCCCCTTGTCTTACAGTGCCTTTGAGTATAGTTTTATTGCTTCTGTCGCTATCTTTTATGGTTCAGGCAAAAGCCTTTCTTTCAGATAAGAGAAAGAATTTGAAAAGTAAAAAGGTCTATAACCCTATTATGGGGACCCTTGTTTTTCCAAGTTGGACTCTGGGGAACAGGGAAGCAGTTGCTGCAGGAGAGGACCTGCGGCCACTTGCTTTTTCAGTTGTATTAGCAAAATCTTCCCTGGTCCTGCCCCCACTTGCCTGTTGTCAATAGCTGGCCCCATTGTGGAGCTCTGAGAACCGCCCAGTGAGTACATCCTGCCACCTCTCCCAATTGCCCTTCCCTATCGGCAGCTTCTCCAACTCTGGAGCCAGGTGGCCTTGTGCTATTATAATCCCACCTCTACCACTTAATGGCCAGGAGACCCTAGGAAAATTCCTTTATTTACCTGAGCCTCATTTTTCTCACCTAATGGGAAAATAAACCTAACTTGCAGGGTTACTGTGGATCTCAAACAAAAATAGCACAAAGTACCCAGCAGCATGCCTGGAGCAGATTAAGCACACCAACAATGTGAGTTCCCACCTGTCAGCAACCCCTTCTCAACAGAGAGCTCCTCTGAGCGCGTGCACAGGCCGGTCTATGGCAGGCCTGAGGTCAAGGAGAGTTCTCAGGCTGTGAGGTGGGAGAGCCGAGGGCCTCGGGCATTTACACAGCCTGAGGTCTTTCACCTGTGATTTGGCTAACTTCGTTCCAAAACTGGACAGGCAAAAGAAACAGAACTAAGTCACCTCATCTTTCCTAAGGCTTTTTATTCCAGCCACTGCTTGAGGAGGCTCTTGCCATGTCAGAGAAGTGCAGTCATGACTTCAAATAGTCATTATGCTGCCCAGTTACCTCAGGGCTCCCGCTGCCCAGGGAGCAGCCCCAAAACAGAGAAATACTGAGAGATCTGTCCATTCTGAGTGACTGATCTGACTTCTGTTAACCGAAAACTGGGTTTTCACATTACTGAATAGACCTTTTCCTTCACTAATTGGCTCTCCATCTTGTGAATGTGGTTCGGCAAAGAGGGTGACTCCCCTCAGGCACGTGCCCTGCTTGGTTGTGCAATTTATCTAGAAGTTTTCTTAAAACAAAGGGCTCCCCCAGCTTTCTGCTGAAGCCAACAGGTTTTCAACAGCCTCTTTGTTAGTGCTTTTCCATAATAATTTTGTCTGAGCTTGCTCAGGAGACATTCCAGGTCTACTCCTATGAGAGCATTTTCTAGTTTCAGCATGTAAGGTGCTCACTACATTATCCTTAACCTCTCAGAATCCTTCATTCTTCAAGTAACGTAAAAGAGAAGGTGAATTTATGGTTCAGGGGTCAAATTTGGTGCAAAGACATGGCGTATTTCTCCTTTTCATTGCACACACAGTGTTTATCTGCCAACATTTTTATTATTATTCATACAGCCAAGTTAAAAAAAATATTTATAATGAATCCTCCCCTACCCGCTAAATGCAACCATTAGCATTTTATTCTACTTGCCTTATCACATAGATGTCCATCTATCACTGTAGCCATATACCAATCTTCATTTTTTTGATGCAAGTCAAAGTTATTTGCAGACACCAATACACTTCCTCTTAAATATCTCAGTATGCTAGAGTTCAAGAAGAAATGCACACATCTTAAGTATACATTCGCTGAATTTTGACAAATGCATATGCCTATATGACTCAAACCCCTGTGAACAGCGTATTAGCCCCCCATAAAGTCTCACCATGCCCCTTACCAGTCAATCCCCATCTGCAGAACCAACCTTTTCTGAAATTTTTCCACTGCAGATTGGTTTTATCTGTTCTAGAATGTCACATAAACGGAATCCTTAGTATGTTTTTTTTTTTTTTGTATAAGACTTCTTTCACTCACTGTAATGGTTCTGAGATTTTATCCATCTTGTTGCATGTGTCAATGATCTGCTCCTTTTGTGTTGCTGAGTAACATTCCATTCTGCGAATATATGACACTTAACTCATTCTCCTAATGAACACTTGGCCTATTTCTAGGGAGCTTTTAGTTTTGTTTTTTGGGTTTTTTGTTTTTTGGCTATTATGATAAAGCTACTCAGAGCAACACTGTACAAGTCTTTTTTCATTTCTCTCGGGTAAATACCTAGGAGTTGAATTTCTGAGTCATCAAATAGATGTATGTTTATACATATGGATATATGTTTATAATAAATTGCCAAACCCTTCCCCAGAGCGACTGTACCATTTACACTTCCACCAGCAATCCAGTAGCTCAAAATCCTGGCCAACATTGGATGTTATCCATCTTAGCCATTTGGTGGGCATATAGTGGTATCTCATTGTGGGGACATTTTAATTTACATCCCTGGTGACTAATGATATAGAGCCCTTTTTCATTACATGGTGGTTTTACTGAAAATTTAATTAACGTGACATCATTTTTAAAAATCGAGAGGTTTCACATAAGAATCCAGATATCCAGCTTTTTGGGAAACATTAAAGGACCTAGCAAGACTGAGGTCATATTCCCACATGGGGACAAGCAACAGAAGCTGAGTAATGGCTGTCCCTTTAGGGCAGCTGCCCTTTAGACCCCCAGAGTCCTAACCCTCCTGTAACTCCCCAACACATGAGCCAGTTATCAGTTGCCATACATCACATTTGCAGGGTTCCCTCTGTTAAGAGGAAAGTGAGCTATTTCTTGAGCCCATATTATTATCAACACTGGCAAAGTGAAAGTTAAATCAAAAGGGCCTTGTATTTCAAAATGGGAAGTCCACATTTCTTTGTACGAATAAAAAAATATTCCTACAACGTTTAATATGTAAATTAAATGGGTCTATTTTGAAAGATGACAATTTAGGGCTCTATAATGAAACTGCCTGGCTTTACTCATTTTCATTATTAAATGCCTGGTCCCTTTAGGATTTTGAGTTTGCAACTCCTATAACAATAGAACATTTACATTGATAAATTATGTCTCAAGACTGCACTAACTGGGGGTTGTTTAAATATATAAAGAGATCTAATTTCATGTCCTTTTTTCAAAAAAGGAAAAAAAATTACCTCAATATTTCATTCAGGAAACTTCATGTGTTATAAAACATTGGGACTAGAAAAATTGTTTCACTCTCTGAAATTCTATAATTTTGCTTTTAATTCTAGGATTGTAAGTGGAAAATGTATATGGAGATGGATGGGGATGAAATTGCAATAACCTACATCAAAGATGTGACATTCAACACTAACCTACCTGATGCAGAGATTTTAAAGATGACAAAGGTAGGGTTCTATTTACGGCTTAAAAGCTTTTTTGAATTCACAGATATCAAACAAAGACATTAAAATCCCCCAGCAGCGTGCTTTTGTGCTTGTAGATGTTCACGTCAGCTCAGCCTCAAGCTGCCTGTTGAAAGGCACATTTTATTTAGCCGATTGAGATCATAATAGTTTTTTGTTAAAATTCCACTTAGGCTGTGTGAACTAAAAAGTACTACAAGAAAGTGTCGTTTAAATTTTTTTTGTATTTTCTTCTCTATTTCTTTATGCTTACTCTGTCATTTGTTAAAGGAAAGAAAATGCCAATGGTGAAAATATTTACCTCAAATTTGAGGTCATTTTTTAAACTTTGAAAAACTTGTGCGGAGGAAGGCTTTCTTGGAGGACTGAGGTGAGGTTATTCAGGAGGCACCTGTTGATGTCTTCATAGCTTCCTTGAGTTCACACCTCCGGCCAGAGAACACCTCACTACTTCAGGGTCAGTGGTAGAAGCATGCCCTTTACAACACAAAAGACAGATGGAGAGAAATGCTTAGCTTCTCCTCAAAATGGAAAAAAATTCAGTTCTGTCCCAATAAATCTGAAAAAATACATTTGAGACTTCAACAGGAGCAAGTCAACAACTTGGGTGAATAACCATGCTATCCATCAGACCATCACTTGAAACTTCACATAAGCCACTCTTTAGTACGTGATGAACTGTGTATTTGGTTACAGTGAAGAAAGTGGGGTGGGTAGCAGAGAAGAACCTGGGTACAAACACAAGTGGGGAAGCGAAGAGTCTTCAAAGTCACAGCATTAGACTTGCAAATGTGTTCCCTTCCCAGGCATAAGATTGCTAAACATCCAAGTCCTTTTAATTTACAAGTGTATTCATCAAGTCGATTGATTTGATATTCATTGTTGGAATCTTCTGAGTAACTGGGAGTCATTTCAACGGTGTTATTTATCTGTAAAGGTTATGATCTGGTTTTAACTTTCCTTTATTTTGTTGGGACATGATGTTTTGATGTCTTAAAGGCTGGACAGATCCTTGCTCCTTCCCCCCAACCTATGCCATTTAGAAGCAAGATCCAAGTCCTTGTCTGCTAACAGAAGGAAGCCACTCACAGCAAAAATGACAGGGTACAGCTCTAAAGCCAAATACAGGTGTTTCTGGTATAATGCCACATATGCACTCCCAAAGAACCACATCTTGTACAAAATCACACACCAACATTAACTGGGGGCTATAGGAAAAACAGGACTGGGGGAGACCATTCAAAATCTGTAGAACTTTTAACATCAACAGAATCATAACAATACTAATTAAAAAAAGAGAAAAGGAAAAAAAAAACCTAGTTAAATCTCTACCACATGTGCTTTGTACTCATCTCAAGGCCAGTCATTTGTAGCCTTAAGTACAGAATGAAGGGGTGGAGGGTGGTTAAAAGAGTGGAGATTCACTTATAATAAAAACCATTTTCATCAAAATTAAAATGGGATCCAAGGTGTCAGGGTGAAAAAGTTTCCCTCTGCCCTTCTAAGTTCTTGGGCTGGTCTAATAATTAAATTAACATAAGACAGATTAACAGGAGAAGAATTTAATTTTGTACATACAGGAGCCCCAAAGATGTGAGACTTACGGGCAAGTCAGGAAGCTGAGGCTAATATATGCTGTCCTCAGCTAAGGAATGAGCCAGGGGCCTGGGGCTTCAAAGACGGGAAGGCAATTCACAGGAAGATAACAAGAGCAGATGTTTGGTAGTTAGAAGCTTGCCCTGCCATGCAGATAGGTCTTTCAGATAAAAAAAAAAAAAAAAGTATCTCTGATAAAAGCTCTCTTTCTGGGCCAGGTGCCCTATCTAAATTCTTTCAGGCAGTTATGGGAGAGGTAAAAGTTTTTCTTGAGTCCTCTGGGTTTTGATGGTCTTCAGCTAAAAATACAATACACCTGCCAAAGTGCTATGTTTTGGGGTGACATAGTCTCCTGGTGAAAGGCATAGGCTTCTTCATTAATCCTTTCATTTAATACTGTGGGGAAATGTTGCCACAAAGCAGCCTTTGCATGCACAGCCTTGCTGGATAGCCTGATACAGTGAAAAGCAGAGTAGTTGTTGAAACTACTAACCCAGCCATTGCTTGCATTCAAAGAAGGCACTTCTGAGTCTGTATCGTTAAGTCTTTCTCTTAATTATCAGAAAGCTTTCTACTGATGCTTCAAAATATTAGCATGAATAATGAATGACCTAATGATAGGGTTGAGTAGTATATCAGAAAAGAGAAGATCGTGGGACTAAGACTAGATGTTCACAATTACAGAAAAAGAGGTCTTATGAAAACTAACATCCAAGACATTAGCACGTTGTGAGTAATCACACGGGAACCAACACCATGACTTTCATGATAATCTGACATTATACCCTATTTGCCAATTGCATATGGCACAGCTGGCCTCAAAGGTCCATGCCATAGTAGGGCAGGCACTAGACCATCCTAACTTTTGTTTTTCAGCCCCCCTTTGTAATGGAGAAGTGGAATGTAGGAATAATGGAAAATCAGACTGTAGAATGCACTGTCACATATGAGGTAAGCTTGGGGTTGGGCAAGGGCGGGATGCTGGTGGCTTTACCATCAGTTTCTTAGTAGGAATTTATTAGTTCCCTCAACAGTGCTTAAAATTGGAGGAGAAATTATTTAACCAACATGAATATGGGAAGATTAACATAATTACTCTAACAAAATGTTGGTAAGGAAAGAGAACAGGATATTCTTGCCTAGGTAAAGATTGAGACAGTAATATATCCATTCATCAGCTAATGATTGAACATCTACATGCTGTGTAACATGTTAGGTACTGGGGTTATACCAAACAGTGACCAAACCAAAGCTCTGCCTTCTTAGTGCTTAGAGTTTAGGGGTAGATCAGCGATTCTTCACAAGGACAGAGAACAACTTCTACTGTCACCTGGTGGGGAGAGAGGTCTATTCTCAAAAACAGATTCCATATATTTTATATATGGATAAATAGAAAAACTGACACTTTAAAAAATATGCTACTAAGATTAAAATTCACATATTTAGCAAATACCTGACAGTTACTCTTCTATGATTAGGGCAGACTAAATCTATACTCTCTCTTGAGGTTCCAATGAGAGGAGATCGATAATAAATAGGTAAGCAATAAGCAGAGAGTGATAAGTGGTAACCAGAAAATAGTGAGACTTGGGCCATGAGACTGGGTGGTTAGTTAGGGAAGGCCTCTCCTCTGAGGAGGAGGCAGCAAGAAAGAGCACAGGAGAGTCAAGGCCAAGCTCCTGAGGCACAGAGGACAATGACAAAGCTCCCGAAAGGGGCAGGCTGGATCACAGAGGTTCGTGGGGCCACAGTGAGGAGTTTGGATTTACTATAAACACAATTGGAAGCCAATGGGGTGTTTTAAACAGTCTATTGCTTAAAATAATCTAATTATGTTTTTAAAATCAACAATATCTTCGGGTGCCTGGGTAGCTTAGTCGGTTAAGCAGCCAACTTTGGCTCAGGTCATGATCTCATGCTCTGTAGGTTCAAGCCTGCATCGGGCTCTGTGATGATGTCTCAGAGCCTGGAGCTGCTTTGGATTCTGTGTCTCCCTCTCTCTCTGCCCTAACCCCACTCACACTCTGTCTCTCGGTCAAAAATTAATAAGCATTTAAGTCTTTTTTAAAAAAATCAGCAATATCCACATGGCTGGTGGAACATAATGCTTTACAAGGTAGAGAAACCCTGCAGGAACAGGGGGGAGGGGAAGAAGTAGACCCCAGAGTCTCATGACACATGGAGATATTATATTAATATGCATCTGCCATCAAAAGGACATGCATTTCATTCATTCATTTTATTATTCATTCAGGAAACATTTGGTAAGGATCCACCAAGACCCAGGCACTATAACAGGAGTTTACACCTGTTTTATCCCATTAACGTTGTATAAATACTGAGAGATAGGCAGCATTAACTTTCATAGGGAAAACAGGCTCAGAGAGATAGAACGAGGTCCCGAGGTCTGGGGTGGTCGGTGGAGTCACACCCAGGCTCTCAGACTATAAACAGTTTCCACTATTCCTCAGCTGTCCTACCTGTTCCCTTACCAGCAGTAAGATGAGGGAAGTCAGCCTGTAAATGGACTCCATGCACTGCTGCATTGTGATGGTCTTCTGAGCCACCAGATTGGCTCTGATTCAGCATTGGAAATCCATACCCTGGCTAGTCCACTTATCCAGGGTGATCTGATGCCGGAAGCCAATGAGTATTACAATAGTTCCTTATCCTCACCAGCCAGGGAGCACAGCTTGTCAGGGATGAGGTGCCTGAGAAATAGCATTAACTGTCAAAGTGCTGCTGGTAGGACATAAAACCTAAATAAGAACAGTTGATTGGTCCTGAGAAACATGGAATCTAGACTGTTGTGGAACCTGTTGACCAGCCCCCACTATGCAGGAGAGCCTTCTTTTTAGTAACTTTTCTTCTCCTCTCTCCTTCCTCTTCCTCCTTCTCCTTATACTCTGTGATGATGTGCTACTTGTGTCTGTAATTGTCACTGCAGGGTTTTTTAAACATATTTTCATAACCATATCAAAGTCTGAGAGGCTCCTGAACCTGATTTGTGACACCCGGTGATGAAGGGTTTCAGGATGAGAAGGTGGTGTGTCTTGATCTGGTATCTTCTCCTTTTTCTAGTCCTTATTTTTACCTCCCTACCCAGTCTCACTTTTCTATCTGTTACCCTGCACCCTCCATGGGGATAATTATCCACCAGACTGCCCACACCCACTCAGTTACCCTGCTGATCAAAGGCAGTCGTGGGCAAAACAGGGGTCAGATTTTTATGTATTCAAATCTGTCTTCAAGTACTCTAAACAGAAGAAATTGTTTTTCAGTCCTTAGTAAGCAAAAAGGTAAGTTGAGATTTGCCAGATAGAATAAATTCTGGGAGATGACAACCACATTTTGAACTACTATAATCCACTAAGGAATAAAGTGGTCAGAACTTTCCTTTTAGGAGCCCCTGGGTTGGCTCAGTTAAGCACCTGACTCTTGATTTCGGTCCAGGTTATGATCTCTGGGTTGTAGGATCAAGCCCCACATTGGGCTCTGGGCTGAGACAATGGAGCCTACTTGAGATTCTCTCTCTCCTCTCTCTCTGCCTGTCCCCTGCTCTTGTGCATGCACACGTGTGCTCTCTCAAAATAAATTAAAAACAAACAAAACACTTTCCTTTTAATCAGATTACCATATTTAGGCAGGCTGTTATTTCACCTAATGCATTATGATAATAGTGTTCTCAGGAGTTAAATGGGAGTGACATAATAACTTGAGTTCTTTTCTTCCTGTTTTATAACCACCAGCATGTCGTTGTTTCTCTCTCTCTCTCTCTCTTTTTTTTTTTTTACAGAGTGATGTTAGAGCTCCAAAGAGCACTAAACATGTCCACTCAATTCAGTGGAGTAGAATGAAACCTCAGGATGAAGTGAAAGCCGTTCAGCTTGCCATTCAGACACTACTCCCCAACTTAGAGGGCAGCTCTAGAAGCAGGTCTGACTCAAGTAAGTTAGAGATGTGTGCTAGACTAGATTCCAAAACCTTAAATATCAATTTCTCATACCAGGGATAAATGCCAGTCTGGTAACAGACAATATAAGACTTCCTTCTTCTATTTTTAGAATATTGGTCTTATACACATACTATATGAACAGTAGTGTTTATGGGCTTATAAATATTAGCATATTACAATAAATTTCAGTATTTGGATAACTATGATAAAGACGAAAATTAATAATTCTGTTATACTGGTAAATAAGTATATGTCTATTTATACACTGACATATTTCGTTTCCCAAATCATAGACAGATATTAATCTTCCGTGTCCCGCAAACATTCCTATGAAACCAATGCGATTACTGGGACAATTTCTTGCGTCCTGAACTCCACCGATACATCAAAGCATAAGAATGATAGGGGAAGGGTAGGAGGAAGGGAGGAAGAGAGGGGAATAATAAAGGTAAGGGAGGACAGAGAAAGAGAAAACATGAAATGCATATGACGGACAGTAGTGACAGTAATTACAGATGCTACACTGAAACAATTTAGAAATTACACAGGGGAAGCCTGGCTGCCTTGCTGTTAAATTGGTCATTATTTGGTAGATTCAGGGAAGAGGTCCTGACCTTCACCTTCACAGATGTCTAGAAATTCTAATACAACCCAGAGTTAGGCTCTGGGGGACTGCAACAAGCTAACAGATGCATGGAAGTTGGGTGCATAAACCCCCATGCAATTCACTTTTTACCAGGAGAAATATACCTGCCCAGCGAACCAGAAATACATGTTTCCTGATCAGTGCATTATTTTTCCTGGTAAGAAAACATACCTGAAAAGCCATATCAGAAGGTTCTTTGATGGCATGGAAATAAAGTACCCCGATGACTGCTGTCACTGAGTTACGAGAACCTAGCTAACCGTCCTCTACTCTCAGGACTAGCTTACCAACTGGACCAGATCTTTCCATACGTCGGCCAGCTGGGGGGGGGGGGGGGCAGTTGGTTTGGTTATTTTCTTTCACAATGAATCATGACAAGACATTCTGGCCACCATGACTGAACTGGAGTGTTCACGAAGCCTTCTCGGCTACACACATATTTTCAAACCTCTCTTAGGTCAAGCTGTTTCTACCCACCACTAACCCAGGTAATGGGTGTTGATTCTCACTAGTGGCCCCTACCTGGAGCATGGCATTTCTAAGTTCTTTTATTTGGTAATCCAACAATCTCTTCTTGCATGCCTACTATCACTTTTAAAAGGACTTCTTACTATAATAATTTTCCCCTCCCAAATAATTAATATTTACTGGCCACATTTTACTTCTATAAGGGCTTTCATTGCTACGATTCTATTTGATCCCTACAACACTCCTGTGCAATCTGTGGGCGTCTTCTCTCTCCACTTCTGCTATATTTTTCCCTTTTACTAAAAGCTGGTTTTCTGTTTCCCCAGCCACAGGACTCATAATAGCTGCCAACTACCTCCAAGTTTTACATGGTTCAAATCCCACCACTTTGAGAATCACCAAATACTTCAACAGTCCCAATTCTAGATTTCCTGGAGGAAGACTGTTGCTGTTTTTTCCAAGCATTCTCTTCTGGACCAATTAACTCTATCAGCAGGAGGAGGTGGTGGTGGGTAGCATAGCCCAGTGGGGGACGCAGGTGGTGAGGACATCCTGTGCAGTGAACTGTAGCCATATGGGTGGAAACAGGGGAGAGACATTCCCCAAAGAGGACAATAAGCAGATGTCTGACAAGTGTCCTGTACCTCTCTGATATCTAAATCTTTTGGGAGAAAGCAAATTATTTCTCTAAGAGAGTTAGGAAACGTCAATACCCTTCAATCTCCCAGTAGAATGGCTTTGGATAAACCTTTCCCTCTATTATTAACTGGAGAGGTTGTGGGATAAAAGCAGAGAGTGACCCCCCGCCCCCCCCATGGCTCACTTCAGTTTTAGCTAGTTTGCCTCCCCCTTCCTTCTTCCTTGTATTTCTTTTTCGCTTTTGCTGTGAAAACTCAGAGGACACCACCTGGACCAGTTAGGATATATTTTTTAGCTGCAAGTAACAGAAAATCCAACTTCAACTGTCTTCCTCCCAAATGGACCAAAGTGCAGTCCCAGGAACAGTAGCCTCAGGATCAATGGGAACTTGTTAGAAATGCAAATTCTCAAGCCCAACCCCAGACCTGATGAATCAAAAACTGGGAGGAGGGACCAGCAACCTTGGCATGCAAAAGCTGTGAAACACGGGTTTCGGCTGTAATAAAAAAAGTTATCTTCTGGACTGAAGAATTCCAGAAGGCAGCTGGGCTCAGGTCCAGTGAGAGAAGCTGGCTCACTCATGTTGAGGACCAGGAACAAACCTCTCCTTCCTTCCGCTCTGCCATCTTAGTATGTGCCTTTGCCCACCGCCTAGCTCTGCCACATTTACTGTCGCCACACAAAGATACGGCAACGTGCAGAGGCCACAAAAGGCCGATGCCTTCCCTGCTCTCCTGTCCAGGGGTGAGAAAGACCTGCCTACACGCTGCCAGCAGACCACCTCTCAAGTTGCCTCGGCCAGAACTGAGCAACTTGTCCAGTCCTAAACATGATATCACTGCATCTGGCTCAGGCCAATCAAAGTCTGCCACTAGAGCCAGAATGTGGTCAGCGTCCCCCACTGTGCATGGCTCCAGCAGGGGGTTGGATGCAGGACAAAATGAGGGCTCTGTCAGAAGCTAAAATTTCAGAGAAATCAAGGGGAAGGCAAGAAGGCACTGCGGTTGCGTGAAGCTGTGAGGAGTGTCTGGACACAGCAGGTCAACCCGTGCAGGGCAGTGAGGGAGGCTGCTTGCTGGGAGTCAGGAGTGAGCGGGCTTCTATTCCTCTCCAGAACTCATGGCAAGAACAGCCCAGGGAGGACTACAGGGAACTCAAGAATGTGGGCAATATGGTTCAGGCCCTGGGGGAGGCAGAAAAGACCCAAGGAGGGAGGCACTTACTTATTCACTGAAATAGAGCTTACCAAATGGTTCCTGTTAATTCACCATTTTCTTTTACCTTAACTTCTCTTCCTGTTTGCTGTGAAGCTTCATTTTTCATGGATTAAAAACAAAAACAAAAAAACCATTTCTTATTCCTGGGCCTCAGAATCTCTCCTCTGGAGATGTGAACAGTCTTTCTTCCAAGCAATCCCTAGCTGTCTCAACTGGCTGGAACCCAATTTCTTTTGTCTGCACTGAGGGTTCTTGAGGATTTAAAAGTGCCTGGTGGCAAAAAGCCTTTCATTTACTGAACATGCCCTTACCATCCAAAACACACCAAGAGCAATCTCTAGAAGTGACAACATGGCTAAGTGGGAAAAAGATGGGTTTTAGATGCAGAAAGACCTGGATTAGCTGAGTGACCTTGGGCAAGTTACCTAGCCTCCCAAGCTGCAGTCTCCTTGTTTACAGAATAAGATTATTAGTACTTACCTGAGAAGATTATTGAGAGGATTAAATAAGGTCATGTAATTAAAGCCTATGGAACAATGCCAAGCATATAACATATACTCAGTAAGTACAATCACCCTTATTTTTTAAAAAGTGTTTCTAATAATAAAGGAATGTCCTTATACCTAGCCTAGAACTTCTCTGAATGGTAAAGATTGAAGCATCCAAACAGGCTTGAATTATCTCAAGGCAGTCTTATGAATCAGACCTGCAGCTTACAGTGGCTTAAAAGATGCTCATTTCCATTTCCTCTGCAGGTGCTGATCGCCAGTGGCTGGACACTCTGAGGATGCGGCAGATTGCATCCGATACTTCTTTACAACGTTCTCAGAGCAATCCTATTCTGGGGTCACAGTTCTTCCCATATTTCAATGACCAGGATTCCTATGCTGCTGCCGTAAGGCGGACCCAGGTGCCCATTAAGTATCAACAGATTACACCTATAAACCAATCCAGAAGCTCCTCTCCTACTCAGTATGGACTGACCAAAAACTTCTCTTCTCTGCATCTCAACTCCAGGGACAGTGGCTTTTCCAGTCTTCCAAGTGACAACTCTTTAGAGAGGGGTCGGTACTCAGAGAGAAGCAAAAACAAATATGATCGTGGTAGTGCATCACTCAATTCTTCTCCTAGGGGAAGGTACAGTGGGAAAAGTCAGCATTCCACTCCTTCAAGAGAAAGATATTCTGGAAAATTCTACGGGGTTTCTCAGTCAGCACTCAATACTCACCAGTCGCCTGACTTTAAGAGAAGTCCAAATGACTGCCACCGGTCCAGGACCATACCGGGGATGCCTCTGCACACAGAGACAGACTCAAGAGCCAGTGAAGAGGAGAGCAGAGTCAGCGAAGGAGGATGGACAAAAGTGGAATACCGAAAGAAACCTCACAGGCCCTCTCCTGCCAAGACTAACAGGGAAAGAGCCAGAGGAAACTACCGGGGAAGGAGAAACTTTTGATGAACTGAACTAGAGAAGTTTTCTTAAGCAGGTTTTTTTTTTTCCTTTTCTTTTTTTCTTTTTTAAGATGTAATGGATTTTGATAATACCTTCAGACAGAATTAACAAAAAGACAACTTTTCCAATTTTGGATTTAGGAAATGCCTTCTAATTGAGACTACAGCCAAACCACAGCTAAAATGATGGATGTTGGCTGCCAAGGATGATAACTAGACTTCAACATAACTATACATACCTGCATCCCCACACCCCAAATTAACATTTTGACAGGAGGGGATATGCCACCTCATTTCCCTAACCACCGCCATTCTGGTTAGCAGGGCCTGGGCTAGGGTGAGGTTCAGTGGGGCATTTGTCTTGGGTGCAAAAGGGGGTACCAGGAAGCTTGGTAATCAAGATACATAACATTCTAATGCAATATTTAAATAAATGAAAATTAATGCAAAAATTCTGTGATAAACAAATCAAAATTCTACATAAATATAGGATCAGTATTACTGATTTTCCCTCTTGTCTTAGACCCCGGTATGGCTTGGTAAGGCACTGTTACTGTAGATCCTATTTTAAAACTTTGATATTTTGTTCATCATGAATTTTTGCATTAATTTAAAAAATACTGCATTAAAATATCATTTACCTTGATTACTGAGATGTTGGGAGTTTTTGGTTGTTTTTCTTGAGGCCTCCTTAAATTTTGTGCCCTAGGGAAGGGCCTCACTTGCCTTACCCGCATCCTGACACTGCTGGTTCGTATTTATTTTAGTAAGGTATTTGGATTCTTATCCTGGTCAGAGCTGAAGTAATTTGGCTTGTCATTTTTAGACAATAAAAGAGGTTATTGAACTTAATCTTGATTATGATGCATATCTCCTTCATTAAGACTCATCTGAAACCAAAGATCTAAACTGCCTAGGAGATTTGTGGTTACTGCTTTTCCAAAGCTCCCAGGGACTGCTTTTGAATATTATTTTCTACATTTTACTAAAGGAGAAGCAAAGAGGGAAAAAAAAAGTCCATAAAGACCCCCTGGAATGTCAGAAATCTAAAATCTGAAAGAAAACAGACACAGAGTGGGATAATAACGTCACAAGCCACAAGCCAAAGAAATTTAAAATTACCAACATCTTTAACACAAGCCAGTAAATGCCATCCTTGCAGCAAGAAAGCTCTAAGCAGCTGGGGGAAAAGAGGTAACCGGTACAGGTGGGAGAAACTGCCTGCCGTTTAGGACAGGAATCGTGAGATCCAACTTAGGAAATTCTTCATTGTTTACAATTCAGAAAGTCAGGAGGAAATAAACTTTTATGTCAAATAAATAAATGTTACATTCCAATACATTCTGAGATTCTGTTCAACATTCACTAACCCTGAATATCCAGTGTCCTTTGCCTGCACAGGATTCTCAGTGCTCTGTAGAAATTCAAATGCCACACTGGTACTTCTATGGGGTTGAGTTCTCTCTTAATAGAAACCAGTCATCAAGTACATGCTTATATTCCCAGAGAAGCAGATCTGCTCTAACACAGTGCCTGGGGCCTGGTGGAGGAAACCATTTTTGGGAGGCAATAAAGTCAAGGTTATAGGAAATGACCTTTATTTACAAGGGAAGCTGTGATCTAAACGTTGATGCAACAATTCAATTTTGTAAGTTGTATTGTTTGCCACCTGCATTTATAAGCAAAAGCAATGGAGAATGGTAAAATCAGAGAGCAAGGTGTTCTTTTCCATCATGGATAACCAACATCTCTAAGGTTGTAAGCTCCACTGTGATCTTTTCTCACAAATCTGATAGCTACTACAGTCTGTTTTCAATTATTTTCCCCAGGTCCTTGAGTTTAAATTTAAAGAAAAATGGACTAATAGAAAGTATGCTACCTTAATGGCATGCTGCTTCCAAATAAGCAATAAATTTCTCTGATGAGAATTTTTGGGTAAGTGGCTAAACACAGAACAGAGTCTTAACTAAGTCAGTCTGAAAGGAACACAAAGTATGGCTTTAATTACTAACCAAAATGGGCATTTTGAAGAATTATTTAAGACTCTAGTTTAAAAAAGTGTTACACAAATGATTGCTTGTTACAGTCTATTTTCTCTACTTCTTGCTTTCCTGGGCTATGGGTTAGAGAATCCAGGCTGGTAGTGAAATGACTTAATGACCTCAGCCCTATTTAGTGTAGTAGCCGATTGCAAATTGGTTATTCCAAGAGCACACAAAACTGACCACTTTGTAATACCTCTTGGAAAAAATACTTGTTAGCATCAATGCTCCCAGTCAAAACGAAAACAAGAATATCTAGAATCTGATTCTTGGTTGTAAAGAAATAATAAGAGTTGGATGTTCTTTCTTTCTTTTCTTTCTTTCTTTCTTTTTTTTTTCTAATGATGCTTATTCACCAAGAGTTGCTTGCCAGGTTGAAAGATGAAATAAGAACAGAGCAAGGATTAATAGAATTTTTTTTCCATCCAACTAAATCAGTTGCCAACAATGAGAAATTATAGAACTTACAAGAAGCTGAATTTAAAAAAAAAAAAAGGATATTTTAAGAGAAAAAATTCCAGTAGAAACAAATTAAGAAAATACATCTTGAGTTGGGCATCTCTAAATGTGGCGATTTAGTGGTCATTAAGGAGGCTTTTGACAGGATCTGGAACTGCTGAATCTATGTCGGTTGCTACCATACAGGTAGTCATTATTCTAGGCTCGGCCCAAACAAAGCAAGATATTTTGCTCTCTGCAAAGTCACTGAATTAGCAATTCTATAGAAATAGTCTGAATAATCAAATAATCCCAAATCTGTAAAGGAAAACTGGAGATTATTTATCAGGGACTAACTTTAGAAATAAATATAAACTAACAATTGTTTTCAACCAATTAATAATGAATATAGTTCATAAGAATAATAACAATTAAACTGCAGTATTTAAAACTATTCACAGTGAAATTGAGAATGGTAAAATCTAACCTGGGAAAATCAGATTAAGAAACAATTGCCACAAAAGAATACCCACAGTGGCACAAGTGATAACTGGTAAAACTTCAACAAAACAACTTTTGATATATAAAACCTTCAATGTAAAATTTAAATTGAAAAGAACTGATCCCGTGGGGAAAAATTGATACAAAAAATTTAATATAAAAATGAGAGGCGGGGCACCTGGGTGGGTCAGTCGGTTAAGCGTCCGGGAATGATCTCGTTATTCCCGAGTTCGAGCCCTGTATCAGGCTCTGCGCTGACAGCTCAAAGCCTGGAGCCTATTCCAGATTTTGTGTCTCCCTCTCTCTCTCTCTGCCCCTCCCCTCCTTGCACTCTCTCTCTCTCTCTCTCTCTCAAAAATTAAAAAAAAAAAGGGGCAATTTTATTATGTTGGATAGAAAATCAGGAAATTAAATTGACAATGACCTTCACTTCATGCAATTCTTTCTTGAAAAAAAATCTTAATAATAATATAGTTTTGATAAAAATATTTCATCCATATAGAGTCAGATGTCCTAGGGAAATCAAAATGTCCAGTAGTACAAAGTAGCAGAGCCAGAACATCCTGGACACAGCTCTGGGCTTTCTGACTTCACGGAGATTTTTCCATTAGAGAAGTACCAGCTACTTTATAAGTACATTCTCCATAATCTATCAATTTGCCTCAACAAGCTGGTACAGACACGGCATGCTTCCAAAATTTTGGCTCTCAGAAACTGCTCAGTTATAGGATGCCACGATTTGGTTGTGCCAACTTGTTCAGGACATAGCATTACTGAAATTTTAAATTATAGACACTGTACTTAGGAGGCTTATAAAATCTCTTGCCACCACCGGATCTAAGAGGCTCTAGGTAGGCCAGGATGCCCTGGGGAAGTCAGAGCATAAGCCCTGGGCTTACCTCTATTTGCTATTACTGAAACTGGTTTCTAAGATTCCAGAGGTGGAAGAAATGCCAGATCCACGGTCAAACTTGTCCAGACTTCAGCGGAGCCGGCACCAGTGACTTTTTACTCAATTGCCCTTTTCCTTTGACGAATGAGCTTACCAAATAATGCATGGCCAAATCAAGAGGGTTAAAGAATGAAGAAGACTCATGCCCTCATAGTTCATTCATGCAAAACCAAAATCAAGATTAACTCTCCAGAACTAATGATCCATATCCTCAACAGTCCCCCAGGCGTCCAGATCCTTCCCTTACCACTAGAGAAATCCCACTCAGGCCTCAAGATCCAGGGGACATCCTGCTTCTCCCTCCACATTTCCAACAATTTTCCCCATTCGGTACTCCTCTTGCAGGCCTTTCATCACTCACTCCCTAGCACCACTACTCAACCCTTCAAACCCACTTCCCCAAAGGTCCTCCGTGAGAACAGTGCAGGGATGCCCAAGAATGTGTCAACAGGAAAGCAAGACTAACCTCTGAGATGTCATCAGTGGAATGGCCACAAATGCTGCAATATCTCCCAGATCTGAAGAACATGTTTGCAAATCAGACTGGAAGTATGAGGCAATCCAAAGACAGCATGAACCTTTTAGAGGTGGAGGGAGGGTCAGGGTATAGGTTTGGAGACAAGTTTGGAGACAACCAGGGGTGGTCAATCTTGGAAACCCAAGATGAGGTGACCCACAAAGTAAAAGGTTAGCCATACAATCCACACCAGGCCTTCATGCTGGGCACAACTGTGCAGTCATGCACGGAGACCCCTTAAGGAGGACAATACTGTCCAGCAGAACCCCTTCCAAACAGACATGAGAATCCACTCAGTTGGGGAAATATGAACCTGCTGTGGAGACGGCCATATGGTCCCGTTCTTCTGTATCCCCATTTGCCTCTCCCCACGGCAATCAAACACCATGCTCTAGCCACACTGAATTGCTGCCGTGTTCCTTCTGGTCTTCAAAACTGGTAATCCCTCCATCCAGCTTCCTTGGCACTGTGTGGCTAGGTCATCCTTCAGCTCTCTGCTAAGACATCACTGCCTCCAGGACACCTTCCAAGATCCCCAGGCCTGGGTAAGGCCTTCCTTCCCTCATGAGAACCTTTTGGTTACTCAATCATATGTATTCCCCATTGTTATAATTGTCCCCAAATTTGGTTATAGAGTTGGTTGTCCTACTAGACTATCAGATCTCTGAAGGCAAGGGACCGTGCCTATCTTGATGACCAGTGTATCCCACAATAGTTGGTACTCAGTCTATTTGCTGAATGAATACATTAATTAATGAGCCTAGCAAACCAATAAATCATCTAAATTCTTGCTCTAAGCTTCTCATTTAAGTGACCTTACCAAGAGTCTCCAATCCACTTTAGAGTTGCATTTCTAGTGTCAAAATACTTGCCATTCTGACTTTATACATCAGCCTTTTGTGAGCTTTGCCAATGGGAGCAGGCCCCTGAGAACTCAGAGGCACTGATTAAATTTGGGGCTTATCACTGACAGCAAATTGTGGCTAAGTCAAGTCCCCCAGGGAAAAGTCAGACTATTTTTCCCAAGAAACAGCTCTTTGTATCATAGTGAACTGTATGATTTTCCACTTTGAATCTCTAGAGTATAGCACTACAAACACAGGCTCTCAATAAATGCTTGTCACAGGAATAAAAGAGAATAGAAATACTATGTGTGTTCAAGACATTCACATATAGACATTGTCTTTTTAGACACTTATAGTCTCACTATAAGGCTTTCCTTTCCAGAAGCCCAAAGATCTTTTTAATGACTAGCAACTGTTTCTAATCCTAGTGCCCTCCCCAGTGCAGCTGTGACTGCTCCTAAAAGTACATAAAGCTTTACTGAAAGTCTGACCTGGCAGTTTTCCTTTCTCATACCCAAAGGTACCAGGCACATTCCTGAGCCAGATGATTCCTGCTCTGGCTGAGCCTGGGGGAGGCTTGATGTTGGTGCAGGGACAATTCAAGATCTGTCAGCTGGTTGTGGCTGATTATCAAGATGTCCAAACTGGCTCCTTGCTATGTGTAAGCAATTTAATTTTGTGCCTAATTTTAATCTGCAGTGTACTGTATGTCTACATCTGCTGTGTTAAAGCATTCATTAGCATTTAAAGGGGGAGCTGATGGTATTGATCACTCCTATTAAAACCAAAAACTGTCATTTGGCAGTAACTGATGAGCATTCTCTTCAACCACTGAAGTCACAGCCGAAGTTGATGTACTCAAAACACTGGCAGAAATGGAAAATGCAATACTAAAGCAGGGATACCAAAGTGGCATCTGTTATAAGCATCTATGGTTTGCCACCACCCACCCAGTCCCCAGCTTCCCAGATTATGAGCTGCTCCACGACAGGAAACTGCATTTTTTCCTGAATTTCACCACCTGGTACAGTGCCTGGCACACAATAGGTTCTCAATAAAGTTTTTAATGAGTGAATAAATTAAGGAATGATGGCGAAATAACCAGTGCATGTTATAAAAACATTCTATATCAACAACTATATTGTTCACACAGGCATTGCAACAGCTATGTATTGCTGTGGAGTAAATCATCACAAAACATTTAGTGGCTTAAAATAAGAATAAACATTTGTTATCTCACATAGTTTCTGTAGTTCAGGAATTCAAGAATGGTTTAGCTGGCTGATTCTGGCTTGGGTTTCTGATGAAGTGTTAGTCAAGATGTTCACTGGGGCTACCTTCATCTGAAGGCTTGACTGGGGCTGGAGGGTCTGCTGCCCAGACGGTTCTCTCAGGTGGTGCTGAATGCTGGCAGGAGGCCTCAGTCCCTTCTCATGTGTATATTTTCACATACGCAAGTATCCTCGTGACATGGTGGCTAGATTCCCCCAGAGAAACAGAATCAAGAAAGTGAAAACCACAATGTCTTTTGTGACAGCCTCAGAAATCACACACGGTCACTTCCCATCCTATCTTACTGTTCACACAGGGTAGCCCTATCAGTATGGGAGGGGACAACCCAAGGGTGTGAATACCAGGTAAGAGTCTCTGAGTCACCTCGTAGCTGGCTCCCACAGGCACTAGAAAAATCACCGTACTCCCCAATTGTGGTTTGCCACCTCCTCTGAGCTTTGCCTTTTCTGCCTCTTTTACATTTTCCCACAATCTAAATTTCAAACCCGAGCTACTTCAACTGAGTGTTAGAGCAGGAAGGCATCATTAAGACCGTCTCCAGAAGTTCAGTACCCTCACTTTACAGATGAAGAAATCAAAGCCCATAGGAGTGACGCACCTGCCCAGCACCTCGGCCTGCTACAGGCCAAGGCAGAGCTCAAGGCCACCCCATTGCAGCTCTCCTCTACACTGTCCTCATGGAAGCCCGTGCTTCACAAAATGTTTAATCATACGTAAAACTGGTGTTGCTGAGGTCTGGCAGCTAGAGGTTAACACTTATTTTATTTTGGTACAGTTGGGCTTTCTTAAGTCTCCATAGAAACCGGGAGAGTCTTTGTGGATTAGTAGCTATGACTAAATGCTTCTTAAAAACATCAAGGCAATTACATTTCCTCTGTCATCAGGCCTTGTGTTGGTTTCCTCTGGTGCTTTAGAGGGAGCATTTGTTTTCTGGAACAAGTATTTTTAATAAAGTCTGCAGAGTACATTTTAATGCTCAATTTGGTCAAGCAAACATTTGCTGAGGTCCCACTGTATGTCAGGCATTGGCCCTCCCTTCTCTGTGAGTTCCATTATAAATTCAGAAACACATCTCAGAGGTAGGGGGAATTTCCTATAGACTAAATAAGAAACTTGGAAAGAAAAAGATGGAAGTATAAAATGGAAAAGAGATCATTTATCCTGCAGGACAGGAATAATTCCCCACTTTGCCAGTTCTTTCACCCCACGGCCTCCCCTTTCTCTGACTCTCCACATTTTATCTTTGCCGGGGGCACCTGCGCCTCTGAATTTTTGAGTTCTCAGGACTTAGCTTACCTAATTATTCTTTGTCTTTTTCTTTAAGAAAAAAAATCTAAAAATCACTAGTTCTGCATTTAATATAAAACACTCAATAATGACCTATCCTTAAATTTGAGCCATCTTATTTTATCAAAGAATCAAAATGAGTTTACTAAAATGAGAGCTCCCGTGCCAGATGGCCAATTTTCAGAAATCCCATACTTCTGACCAACACAGATGAAGTTCCAGGCAAACTCAAAGGAAAATAACACCATCTCCTTGTTTTACTGAGGTCTCGTTATAAGAAACAGAGTCACATTCTAGCTAGACACAATTAAATTTATTTTCATGTAATATAAAATATATCACAGAAGAAATAATTATGATTAGACTTAATGTTTATTGACTAATCACTATGTGCCCAGGCTGGTACTAAGCCCTCCCTCATTAATCTTCCTAATCAAGCCTAGGAGGTAGAGTCTATCATGATCTCCATTTTACAGTTGAGTAAACTGAGGCATAGAGAGGTTAGCTATTTGCCAAAGGTAATTCAAGAAGTGGCATTGCAACAGGGTAAGACCCCACAAAGATTGGTGCTGGAGGAGGGCTGCTCAGAATTCAAGGTGTCTCTAAGGGCCTGTGGTCACTGGAACCTTGCCCCGACACTCTACAATTAATGTGACTCAGCTTCAGCTACCCCCACTTGGCTGCTGCTTTCCATGCCACCAACATCTGATGTTTGCTGCTCTCCTGTATTTCAGTCTGCACCAACAAGCTTCCCATTGCTGATGCCCCCTCATGAACTTTCAGCTATAGTTCCTAACTTTAACTGGTAAATTCCATCCATATTCCTTGTTTCAAAGTCCCCAGAAGAGAGAGAACAGCTTGGCCCAGCTCATGTTTTTGAGACAGACGAAAGAAGTCACTGGTTGCTCTGCTCAGCAGACCCCAGGTTGCCTGGGTGCCCTCCCTGGTCCTGTGGCCTACGAAGTGCGAGAATGGCACAGCACAGAAAACAAGGCCATCCAGGATGTAAGGTCTATAACCATAATAACTTCTCTTAGAACAGGGTATAGGCATACTTTCCAGCACACTTTTATCCTCTACTATCTAATCTATACAGTGTACTAGAAGGGCATATTCCAACTAATTGGCTGAATTTAATAAGTATTTTTATGTGGCATTTATAAACTATACCAAGAAAACTGCAAATAAAAATTTCTGCTTTGTAAACAAGGCTGGACTGTGAGTAGGAAAAATACACTCCTCTCTCCTTTACTCTCCCATGACTACTGCACTCATAAAACTTCTGACACTAGATACTTGGGGCTTTTTGCCCATACTGAACAATTCTGCAAATCCAGCTGGGTGTCCTACAATTTAACTCAATTCTGACACTATCTCCCTGCAGATCCCACAGGTTAAGGGCTCAGCCCACAAAATTGCTTCCTCCACTTCGGATGCCAATCACAAGTCCACATTGTCACCTGTGCTTCTGACCAGCTATAAATCAGAGGTTCCCAGGCTGCATCCTTGGGTTCAGTAATTTGCGAGAGCAACCACTGAACACAGGAAAACAGCTTTACTTATTATTCACCAGCTTATTAAAAAAGGATATGATAAAGAATACAGATGAACATCCAAATAGAAGAGATGTGTAGAACAAGGTATGTGGGAAGGGGCACCCAGCTTCCATGCCCTCTTTGGGTGCACCACCCTCCCAGCACCTCCATCTGTTCACCAACCCACCAAGTTCTCCAAACCCCATACCATTAGGATTTTTATGGAGGCTTGATTATGCAGGCGTGATCAATTACTAGCTCCATTTCCAGCCCTTTTCTCCTCTCTGGAAAATGAGTGATGGGGCTGAAAATTCCAAGTTCTAATCAAGACGTGGTCTTTCTTGTGACCAGCCCCCCATCCAGGAGCCCACCAAGAGTCTCCTCATTAGAACAGACATTCCTATTACCCAGTAAATTGCAAGGGATTTAGGAGCCTAGTGTCAGGAACCAGAGTCAAAACAAAATATTAGAACAAAAGATGCTCCTATGTGCTCTTCTCACTTAGGAAATTACAAGGGTTTTAGGAGCTCTGTTCCAGCAATCAGGGTCAGACACCAATATATATTTTCTATTATTTCACAGATTGGATAACTTTATATACCAAAGTGTAATCAATTCAAACCAATATTTAATTGAGCATGTACTAAAAGTAACATCAAGGACAAACTTCCTAAGAGTAGGAATAGAGTTTTAGGATTTGAGGGGTAGGAAAGACAACACATGTCCCCCAAACTGGGGTCAGATATACTGTAAAGGACACACGTTCTTTAAGAAATCCTAACTTTTGTGTTTTTAGTCTAATAATAATCTAAGAAATATAGGAGCAGATTTGGGATCATCTGCACAGACTCCTCAAATCTATGTACTGTCATGCAATTTTGGTGTTTGGGTCTGTGTTTTTCTTAATGCCAAACAGCATCAACATTCATTTTGGTGAGCAAACCATAAAGGGAAACCTAATGACACACATGAGCCACATTTATGCCAAAATGCACTGTATGCAGCAGTTTGATTTCCTGGTGGTTTGAACAGAGAAAAATGGAGACAGGATTGAGGTACTGAAGGCACTACATTCATGACGGAACCAGCAACTTTACTTCAAAAACTATCATTCTGTATACCCAGTTAATGGTGTCAAGTTTGATTTTTAGCTTATAAATTAGATTGGGTTGTACAGCTGAATGACAATTACTGAATAATGCAAGGAGTTTATGCTTTCTCAGGTGGTGGTGTTATTTAAGTACCATTATCACCAAAATAATTTATTAAATTTAATAATTCTTCTTTTCCTTTTAATAATTTAATAGTAATTTAGTTTTTAGAATTTCATTAATTCTTTTCTTTTTTAAAAATTTTTATTTATTTATTCATTTAAGTAATCTCTACACCCAACGTGGGGCTGGAATTCACGGCCCTGAGATCAAGAGTAGCATGCTCTTCCAACTGAGCCAGCTAGGCCCCCTAATTCTTTTTTTTTTTTTTTTAATGTTTATTTCTGAGAGAGAGAGACAGACAGAGAGTGACTGGGGGGACGGCAGAAAGAGAGGGAGACACGGAATCCAAAGCAGGCAGGGCTTGAACTCACATACTGTAAGATCATGACCTGAGCTGAAATCAGATGCTTAACTGTCTGAGCCAGCCAGGTGCACCCCCCCCCCCCAAATTCTTTTACTTTTAAAAGAAGACCATATATTTCCTAAAGTCTGAGAAACACTGATTTAGGTTAACTAATTTTCAGATGAAAGGCACAGGCACAAGGCCCTGAAATATAAAGAAACCTGTGAGCTACTTAAGATAGGGACTGTGACTTATTCATCCCAAGAGCCCAGAACTTAGATCCTCCATACACTGTTACTAAACTCAAGTGCCCAGGACCACAGCAAGATGGTAACAGAGGCAAGGCTAGCTTCTTACACCTATCTTCTTTCCTAGACTCCACCCCCTCCTTCCCTCCCTCCCCTGGCCCCAGGAGGCTTGTCAGTCCTTGCCTAGCTGGGTCACCTAAGTGTGACTGACTTTTTAAAAACTGTAAATATATTTGACGCTAATGATGAGGGAGCATGGGGCAAGCTGAGGGCAAAGTACAGGCTAACAGCACTCCCCACCTCCCCCAGGCGGGATATGTGTGATATTCCTCGGACACTCCTGGCTGTCCAAGATCAGGGGAAAGGAAAGAAAGCAAATGGTTGGCTGATAGAGATCACAGCCATGCAGGACAGGAGTCTCCTTCAGTTTATGGATAACTTAGTAAACTGCAAGAAAAAGGCAATTTTACCCATAGCCTAATCTCCAGAAACCTACAGACGCTGTTTCCTGGAGCCCTAAATATCACCCTCATCAAGATGGAAAGGGGTTTAAACGCTTGCCATGGTGGCATGGGAAACTAAGGCAAATGAAAAATTAAATGCCCTTATTGCCGACAGCCCATTGACAAGTCCTTGAAACAGGCAGAGTAACCTCCTTCCAGGAGCTCAGCTGAAAGATGGTGACACTTTGCTAGGGGCAAAAAGGAATCTTGGACTAACATTATCCTACCCTCCTAGGACCCTGTAAGACTACTTTAACATATAAAAATTCCTTTGGAAACTTCCTTTATCTCAATTCCCCCAACATATATGCTGGCAATTATACTCCAAGATTATGGCCCCCTGATACACATCTGAAGGGTCTCATGACTGAGGTTTTAACTAAGTGGTAATAAATGGTGTTTTCCTAACAACAGCTAGCCCCTGAAAGTCCTAGAAACCTTGCTTCCAAAATACCTCAAAGACTTACTCTATCCCTAAGCCCCTCCCAACCTCAGGGTATATAACGAGTTACTCATCACAACCCCAGTGCAGCTCTTTCTCCCCACGAGTCCTGGCCCCGTGTTTTAATCAAATCACCTTTTTGCACCAAAGATGTTCTTTTTTTTTTCCACCTTTTTGCACCAAAGAATTCTTTCTTGGCCGTCAGCTCCGGACCACGCCACCATCACCCCCTAAAACTCATCAATACTGTCTTCCATTAGTTTTCCAATGTCCTTTTCCGGCCTTTTTTCTCTCTCCCATTCTCAGTAGTTGCAATAATTGAAACTACAATTCAACTATAGCTTACTCTGTGCCCAGTGCCTTGCAAACATTACCTTGTTTAACATTTAATTAGACTTCTCAAATCTTAAATTGTCTTCAGTTTTACCTTTTTTGTTTGTTTGTTTGTTTGTTTGTTTTAGCTTAGCAGCTTTTCAAGATGAATGGTTACTGAGTGTTCCTAAAGGCTGGCACTTTGAACCTGAATCAGGCTACTGTGTCTACTGAATTAATGATACTTGTCTATTGAATTAATGATACTTGCCTAGTCATTATCTTAAGAGGTTTTTGTTGTCTTTAAAGAGGGATGATTCATTTTGCTTGGGACAGAATGGTGCTCAATAAAAGGCAGTTCACATGCAAGTGGAAACCTCGGTATGTTATGTGTTCTGCTGTGAGCTGCTTTCCTTAGCCAGGTTCCCTGAAAGAAAACACCCCTCCTCTTCTCTCAATCCATCATTTTTCATAGACAGGGTTCCCAAACAAGACAGGAAAAGTACCAAATGTAACACTGTTCTTCCTTTACGCAGTGCTTTACAGCTACCCCACACACGGCAGGCTCCATAGCCAGGGATACCACTGTGTTGAAAACCCTTATCTCTGTTCTACAGATGTGGAAAGATTTTCCTGGGGGTATTAAAAATATCTAGAGTGTTATCCAAATTGGAAGAAGAACTTAAGTCTAGGCTTTAATTCAAATCATTGTGGTCCCATTTACAACACTGTCATTACAAGACTGAGTCCAGTGATAGCTACAGAAAAAAAACCAGAATGAACGCTGTAGGGGAGGAAAAAGTTTTCCTCCTCCCTCTTATGGTCTCTGGTTGGGTCTGCAAGTTAAACCGACAAAAACGGATTAATAGGAGAAAAGTGTGCAATTTATGATAACAGAAAAATTTCCCCCTTTAACTTTGTATCTTAAAGAGAATTTCTCAGGAGATAGCTATTCCCATCCCCACTGTGAATCTGTTACATGGGACTGATATCTCAAACTTTGTTAACAAGTTCTTTTTGTTAACAAATTATACTAAAGTCTAGACATATCTGACAGATTTCTTCTGCAGTTCCTGTAGGGGAGAAACTCTTTTCTTCCCTTCTAGTTTCTTTGGCTAGTCTAATAATTAAATTCACATTAGCCAGGTTGACAAGAGAAAAAAATTCAACTTCGTATGTACAAGAATCCCAAAGACATGAGGCTCCCAGGCAGGCAATCAAGGTTGATTTCCCATTCTGAGCTAAAGAAGAGGGGATAGGGGTCTAGGACTTCAAAGGGAAAGAAGACAATTCACAGGAAGAAGGGAAGAGCAGATATTGGGTAAACAAATGTTCCAGGTGTAGATCAGTCTTTCTAATGTAAAAAGTCATCCCTGGTAATAGCTTCTGCTGGTTAAGTCCCCCTATCTAAATTCTCATAGGTAGTTAAGGGAGAGGGAAAAGAAACAAAACAAAACAAAACAAAACAAAACAAAACAAAAAGCCACCCTTTCCTGAGTCTGTTAGGTCTTGATTGTCTCCAGCTCAAAATAATCCACAGGGCAAAACAGCACATTTTGGGGTCACGTATCCTGCTCCCTCATTCCCTAGTATTGATGATATCAAGATTGAAAAGAATGACTTACCATTGATTCTGGTTTAAAAACAAATTATCAAGAACACAATTGCCTACAAAATAAGGCAATGCTTATCAACACACACTCCTGAGTTTGCTGATTGCGGCATGTGAAAAACAACAGGAGGCTGTTAACAGGCAAGGGAAGGAATGAATCCCAGCACTTCAGCACTTTACAGGCTTGACCTTTAACACGGGGCAAATCTGTGAATTTGCCAAAGTCAAGCTGGGTTGAGGGTAAGAAGGTTGTTGGACCCACTACTGGAAGTACTGGCTCATTTACCAAAGCAAACAGAACTGAAAAGACCAACGCCAAACAAAATGAAGCTCTCTGGCTTTTTTTAAAGATCATTCCAAATATATTTTTTTTCTCCTTACTGAAGGGTAGCCCAATGTGCCATTGCAAAACAAGCTTCTTTAGTGTAAAGATGATTTTGAGCTAATTATTTTTTAGAAACTGCAAATGCAGGAGAAGCTCCTTTTGTAAAGGGTATCTACATTTATAAAGGAAATTTACATTAGAAAGGGGGCCTCTACCTGGAAGAGAGCTATTACCACAGAACTTTTTCACCTGAGGGACTTAACCTGCCTGGCAGGACAATCTTTGTTTACAAAACATCCCTCTTCTCATCTTCCCCCCAATTGCTTCTCCCTTTGAAGCCTCAGCCCCTAAACTTGTGCTTAGCTCAATTGCTGGTCACCTTTTGAAACTCATATTTTCATAGAACATTCCAGATTGAATGTTATCATTCTCCTGTTAATCTGTCTTGTATTACTGGCGGGGGGGGGGTGGGGGGGGTGGACAGGGAATCTTGACCAAGAACTCAGAAGGGTAAAGAGAAAATTATTTTTCCTTCCCAATTCACCTTGGAAGCAAAGCTCTTAGCCCTTGTTTTAAGATAACTACAAAATAAGAATAGATAAGCATCTGTAATAAAGATCTTTAAAAGATAAAAAGGGTATAATGTAAAGTGTTCAATTCACACCTGGCTCCCACCATGGGCTCAATAAATTAGAGCTATAATCATTGTTGTTGTTAGTATTTTCTTACATCTTAAAACTCAAATTAAAATGGTCAGGCCTGGGGTGCCTGGGTGGCTCAGTCCACGAAGTGCTCAACTCTTGACTTCAGCTCAGGTCAGGATCTCATGACTAATGGCATCAAGCCCCTAGATGGCTCCACACTGACAGCACCAAGCCTGCTTGGGACTCTTTCTCTCTGCCCCACCCCCCCAACCCCACTCTTGATCTCGCATGCTCTTTCTCTCAAGATAAATAAATAAACTTTAAACAAAGGGTCAGGGGCAGCTGGGTGGCTCAGATGGTCGAGTGTCTGACTTCGGCTCAGGTCATGATCTCGTGGTTCCTGAGTTGGAGCCCCACACAGGGCTCTCTGCTGACAGCCTGTGAGCACAGAGCCCACTTGAATCCTCTGTCCCCCTCTCTCAGCCCCTTCCCCACTTGCACTCTCTCAAAAAAAGAAATGGCCAGGCCTGAGATAAAAACAGTAACATTCTACTCCAGCTATTGCCCAGGTGAGCACCGACACACCTATTTTAGTCTGTTAATCTTTGCTTAAACCATTGTCACCAGCCCTTTGTTTTGTTTTGATATCACTTTAAGGATGCTGGTTAGTGGTGAATCAAATTTTAAAGTCCTTAAAATTTTACAATCCAGTCACCTTTTCCCCCAGAAGAAATATACCTGTTGCCTCCAAGCTTTGGCTGTTTCAAGGATTGTACATCAGGAGCTTGTTTGTACAAGTTTTATATTCCTAAACACTTAATACCATGGCAGCTTGGTAAATCGCAAAATTCTATATGTTTTTTTTTAACGTTTATTTTTTTTCAATATATGAAATTTATTGTCAAATTGGTTTCCATACAACATCCAGCGCTCATCCCAAAAGGTGCCCTCCTCAATACCCATCACCCACCCTCCTCTCCCTCCCACCCCCCATCAACCCTCAGTTTGTTCTCAGTTTTTTAAGAGTCTCTTATGCTTTGGCTCTCTCCCACTCTAACCTCTTTTTTTTTTTTTTTCCTTCCCCTCCCCCATGGGTTTCTGTTAAGTTTTTCAGGATCCACATGTCTGTCTTTCTCTGTATGGCTTATTTCACTTAGCATAACACTCTCCAGTTCCATCCATGTTGCTACAAAGGGCCATATTTCATTCTTTCTCATTGCCATGTCATAGTACTCCATTGTGTATATAAACCACAATTTCTTTATCCATTCATCAGTTGATGGACATTCAGGCTCTTTCCATAATTTGGTTATTGTTGAGAGTGCTGCTATAAACATTGGGGTACAAGTGCCCCTATGCATCAGTACTCCTGTATCCCTTGGGTAAATTCCTAGCAGTGCTATTGCTGGGTCATAGGGTAGGTCTATACGTTTATTTATTTTTGAGAAACAGAGAGAGACAGAGAACGAGCAGGGGAGGAACAGAGAGAGAGGGAGACACAGAATCCGAAGCAGGCTCCAGGCTCCGAGCTGTCAGCACAGAGCCTGACGCGGGGCTCGAACCCATGAACCATGAGATCATGACCTGAGCCGAAGTCAGTTGCCTAACCGACTGAGCCACCCAGGTGCCCCGCAAAATTCTGTATGTTTTTACTGGCCCCCAAGATTCCAATCTGGTATTATTGCACAAAAAAGTCAAATTTCTTTTTTTTTTTTAATGTTTATTTATTTTGAGAGAGAGTGAGTGAGAGCGTGGGAGAGGCAGAAAGGGAAAGAGAGGGAATCCCGAGTAGGCTCCATGCTGTCAGCACAGAGCTTAATGCAGGGCTCAAACTCAGGAATCATGAGATCATGACCCGAGCTGAAATCAAGAGTCAGATACTCGACCAACTAAGCCACCCAGGCACCCCAAAAAGTCAAGTTTAAAAGTGTGTGTGTGTGTGTGTGTGTGTGTGTGTGTGTGTGTGTGTGTGGCGGGGGGGGGGGGGGAGAGGGAGGGAGAGAGAGGAAAGAGAGAAAACAAAGTCTGGAAAGACAGAAGATAAAATATTTCTCTCTCAGTGGTGGGATAGCAGGTACTTTGTACTTTCACCCTGTTTTGCTTATTTTCTTAGTACTTCAAAAATGAGGGTGAATTACTTGTATCTTTATTAGTTAAAAATGTACTTATATAAACACTGTAATTGAATATATTTTTAAAAAAATTTTTAATGTTTATTTTTGTGAGAGAGAGAGAGAGAGAGAGAGAGAGGCAGATTGCAAGTGGGTAAGGGGCAGAGAGAGAGGGAGACATAGAATCTGAAGCAGGCTCCAGGCTGTGAGCTGTCAGCACAGAGCCCCACGTGGGGCTTGAACCCATGAACTGTGAGATCATGACCTGAGCTAAAGTTGGTCACTTAACCAACTGAGCCACTCAGGTGCCCCTGTAATTGAATATCTTTAGATAACCCTACTAGGGAGAGCTTTCTATCTCCTCAGCCCAATGGGTCCTTTTTGTATCTCACTAGGCTCTGAAGGAGTCATACCAGTTATCCATGGTATGCTTACTTTGCTGCCTATACCCCCAATTCCAGCCAGACATTTTCAAAAGGTAACCAACAAACAGTACAAATCAATACCATTGCTACTGAAAAGATCGAGTTCTTGCTCTATCGGATGTGAGCTAACAACTTCATCTTTGGGATTGAGACAGCCCTAAATTTTAATCTGTCATTTAGGAGCTTTATCATTTTGGACACATGTTCCCAATCCAGAAAATGGGTACATGAATCCTGACTTCACAGGAGAGTTTTGAATATTAGGGATGAGTATACAACCCCAAAGTGCCTGGCAAAAGCCAGCCTTCAAAATACAGTAGCTATGCTTATGATTCTTCTCCGTAGGTATGACAGCAAGTGGTCCTTTCTGTTTCCACCTCCCACCCCCGCTAAGTATGAACATCTCCAAAGGCAGGACCTCCAACACAGGTTTGCCAGCGAAAGGGAACCAGCCTGCACTCATTTGCTGTTGAAATGATGAAGACGCATATACCTCTTCAGACAATACTATTTTATTTATCTATATGTGCTACATATAGATATCCAAAATCTGTATTTAGGTCGGCTGTTTATACTGATCTAGCAGCTGATTAAGTGACTACCAGATCGTATATGTTACTGCTAATCCAGAACAATGAAGCTTTTGTCCTGCTTACCCTTCTAATTTATTAACCACCTGTATTCTTAAAGACCTTCTCCTTCTTCTCTAAATAATTAAGTTGATAAAATGCTTTGTGGACAGGGTTCATTTTCAGATTCAGTGTCTCTGAATCTCTTTTTAATTTTTCTTTTTTTTTTTTAAGTTTATTTATTTGTTTTGAGAGAGAGAGAGCAGGGGAGGGTCAGAGAGAGACAGAGAGAGACAATCTTAAGCAGGTTCTGCTATGTCAGCTCAGAGCCCAATTCGGGGCTTGATCTAATGAACCAAGAGATCATGACCTGATGAAAATCAAGAGTCAGATGCTTAACTGACTGAGCCACCCTTGCAAGGTGGTCCCTTTTAATCCTTTTGAGAATTATCTTCTAAGTCTGTGTCTCTAAAATTGTCAAGGCTACAGCCGGAAGTCTCAGACTGCCCCAGCTCAGATTCCAACTCTCCATTTCAAACCATGTGATAAATTACTTATCCCCACTGTGTTTCAGATTCCTCCACAGTATAAGATAATCATAGCACCTATTCTGTCTCATAAGGTAACGTGCTTAGAACAGGGAGAGCCCAGCATACAGTAAGTAGCAATTATTATATGTGATCAATATTATAAAGGTGAAATCTACTCCATGAATATCTGCAACTCCATCAGAATGGCAAACTGCCTACCTGCAGGATTCTCTTTCAAATGATAACCATTGTTGGAAAACCATTAAATGTGCATACAATTGTCATAGCAAAGAGAAAATGACACACATAGTCTCTAAAGTAATTTCTGCATGATGGATGTTACTGGAAGTTGAGTGGCAGAACATTATTCACTCCCATGGAGAAACCTGGTTTGGGGGTTTCCAATAAACTACAGTAATAACTAGTTGGCTCTGCCCCCAGTCAAGTTCAGTCATCTCAGATGTGTTTGAATGCTGAGTCGCTTATTGTTTGTTTAATCCTCGGTTTCCTCTTCTTTATTCCGGCCTCCCCCAGCAGATGTCCCCACGCATATGGGAGTGCTTGGGGAAGACCAGCAGCAGCATACCCCACAAGAGGACACATCAAAACTATCCCCAGACCATTATCCAGAAACTTGCTGAGCTGATTGAAGGGCACAAAGTTTCTCAGGCATTCTTTGTTCCTTCCTCCCCACTGTGTGCAATCACTCAAAACAAGGATCTCTGTGAGCGCCAGCACCAGCAACGATTCTGTCACCGGTTTAAGCAATTCTGCAGAGGATCAAATCTCTGCCTTTTAAGCCTGTGTTTTCCACAAACCCAATTCCCAAAGATGGTGAAGATGTGCTTCAAAGATATTCATTTGAATTTTTACTTCCATGGTGAAATGCCCTCTGATTTAATTACTATTATTACTCTGAGCCAGAAAAGACACATTATTTGGCAATTGAGAGGGAAAAACCTGAGCCAGAAAGACCTCCTGACATTTTGTATCAATAAATTAGAAAGAAATAACCAGGCTCTCCTGAAAAAGATGGAGATCAGCAGAAATATTTTGTGATGGGCTTCATGTGACGTGGAAGTAGTTCTAATTCTTTATTCTAATAAACTTCCAGAGCTCCAGGAATCACATTGTTGGGTGTGACAGGTTGGAGGTCATGTAGGAGTTTCTACATGTCTACAGTTAATAACAGTCTGTGGAGATTATATTTAACCACATGTAAACAGCTGGTGTGGAATCGGCCCACTGTTCGACCCAGCTGGAAAGCACCAGAGTGGTTAAGCTGAAGACTGCAGGGGCAGCACAATATCCACCAGCTCTCTGCTAGAGGAGATTACCAGGGCAGGTAATACCTCCCAAGTGATTTTCTGGCCTTCCATGAGTATCCAGGCTCACAAAGAGTTTGATTCTCCTTTCTCAAAATTCCTATACTACTTGCAGTCTGATGTTCACACTCTATCACTTGATTTTAATAGAGACTAGGCAATAAAGAGTTAAAATAGTCTAATTGTTTCTGTAGATTGGTCTTTTCTCACTACAAAGCTCTCCTCATCAGGGTCACTGATAATATCCTTTGAACATCCAACAACTCCGCAACAATCACCTAGCACAGACTAGGTGATCCTCTCAACTCAACTGGATAAAAACACCACTGTTCAAATGTCACACGAGCTCAGCCTACGCCTTCTTCCCATGGCAAACAAAACGTGTGCTTCATAAAACAAAATACGTTTTAAAAAATCACGTTTTACTTTTTTTTTAATGTTTATTTATTTTTGAAAGAGCACATGAGCAGGGGAGGGGCAGAGAGAGAGGGAGATACAGAATCCTAAACAGGCTTCAGGCTCTGAGCTGTCAGCACAGAGTCCAACAGAGAGCTTGAACTCCCAGATCATGAGAGCCCAAGTCAGAAGCGTAACTCACTGAACCACCCAGGCACCCCTAAAATTTTTTTTTAGTAATCTCTACACCCAATGTGGGGCTTGAACTCATGACCCCAAGATTAAGAGTAAGGAGCTCTATCAACAGAGCCAGCCAGATGCCCCAAAACAAAATACATTAAAATACTTAGGTATAATGGTAGAAAGATTTA
Source organism: Prionailurus viverrinus (assembly GCF_022837055.1). NCBI lineage: Eukaryota > Metazoa > Chordata > Mammalia > Carnivora > Felidae > Prionailurus > Prionailurus viverrinus. The sequence goes on along the minus strand of NC_062568.1, from coordinate 55,232,670 downwards.
TTAGCCAGGTCATATGGTTTACAACACCAGCGTTGCAAACTATGTGATCTTGGGCAAACCACTTACCCTCTCTGTGCTATAATCATTAATCCAATTAGTCATTTGATAGGTCTTTTTTTTTTTAACGTTTATTTATTTTTGAGACAGAGAGAGACAGAGCATGAACGGGGGAGGGGCAGAGAGAGAGAGGGAGACACAGAATGTGAAGCAGGCTCCAGGCTCTGAGCTGTCAGCCCAGAGCCCGACGCGGGGCTTGAACTCACGAACCGCGAGATCATGACCTGAGCCGAAGTCGGCCGCTTAACCGACTGAGCCACCCAGGCGCCCCTGATAGGTCTTTAATTATCATTTGATTTGTGTAGAATGTGGTACTAGAAAGGGATACAAAGGTAAATAAGGCTTCCTCAAGTCTATCTTCTGACACTTATATTAAAGTTTTCATTTCTGTGATATTTTATTTTGAAAGCTCTCTCTTCTTAGTCTCTGAGTATTCCCTCTTTACAGCACTCTGTCCTAATATCTTCTCATCCCTTTGAGAATATTAGTGTAATCTTTTTTCTTTTAATGTTTATTTTTCCATGTAGAGTCTCTGTTTTCGCCAAGTTTCCTCTATTTTTTGTTAGATTTCTGTCTGTATCATATCATGTGCTTTCCTCCAAAGTCATCTTTTAGAGTGAGGATGAAAAGCTGACAGGAAGCTCTGAACACTTTTCAGTGTAGCCTATAAACTGTGTTCTCACTATAGGGCAGTGGCTTTCTGAATATTTTGACCAGATTCCCAGACTGCTGGGAAGATGATGGAGTAGGAGGACCTTAAGCTCACTTCGTCCCATGGACACTACTAGATAACACTCACATCAGTGTACATAACCCAGGCAACGATCCAAAGATGGGCAGAAAAACTCCACAAGCAAATGGAAAGAAGAGGCTACATGAAAACGGTAGGAAGGGCAAACACATGGTGGGGAGCTGAAAGATAGCAAGGCTGTCCATGGGAGGGAGGAACTGTGGGTAGGGAGAGAGGAGAGAAATAGATGATCACACCAGGAAAGATGAATCCCCATAATATTTGGCATTAAAGACCAGAAGGGCCAAATTTTGTGAGTTCTTACAACCATGAGATGTAAACCTGGAATTTTATTATTTTTTTTAATGTTTGTTTATTTTTGAGAGAGAGAAAGAGAGTATGAGTGGGGGAGGGGCAGAGAGAGAGAGAGAGGGAGACAGAATCCGAAGCAGGCTCCAGGATCCAAGCTGTCAGCACAGAGCCCGACATGGGGCTCGAACTCACAAACCGTGAAATCATGACCCGAGCTGAAGTCGGACACTTAACCGACTGAGCCACCCAGGTGCCTCGTAAACCTGGAATTTTAAAAATCAGTGGGCTCAGCTCTGGGAGAGCTGGGAAGGCAAGAGGGAATTGGGTCCCCACCCTTACAGAGAGCACAACAGTCCAAAAAGATATAGCATACAAGATGGAGTTAGAAAAATGCCTGGGATATATGGTAGGGAGAGTTATTTACTAATCTCAGAGCATGTGGAGGGACTGAGATGTATGAGGAAGATAGGAGCTGGGAGGCACCACTTCCCTCCCACACACCCAAGCATAAAAACATGGCCATCTGTGGGAGCCAGTGCTGTGCCTACATACAGTACCTAACATCCTTACATCAAGCCCTGCCCTTGGGCATCATGGATCTACGCTTTCCAGTCAGGCTTGTCTCAGTCCCATTGCTGTGGGTCTCCTTCCCAGAAGACCATGGCAAGCCTTGCTAACACATCACCTCCAGACCCAGGGGCTTTGTGGGGCCTTGGTCCTGACAGCAGCAGGTCCCCTCTCGCAAAGGATTGGTGCACAAACCTTACTAAAACTGCCTGCTCCACCCCCACGTGTTTCTTGTATACGCCCCCTCCAATACTCTCTTGGATGAAGCCCATTCAAAACGAGGACACAAGTCTGGCAGTGTGCAAGCAACCCAGACAGGGGCCAGCACCACTCCAAAGTGACTCTTGCCCCGGGAAGAGGGAAAAATAACCACACATACCACTCATACCGCAAGCCCAGCACTGGGCTGGAGGCACAGATCTAGTCTGATTGCAGGGCCTGCCCACCAATGAAAGTTTCTTAGGAGACAACACAGGAAAAGCACCCTGCAGTTTGGTGGTACTGCACCTGACCAACACCAAGTCAGACTCAACTCAAGCCCAAGACAGCCTCAGACTTGTCCAGGAACACCACAGGGACAAAACCCTGCCTACATCAGGCAAAGAGAGTGTCTGTACACAACTGGACTGAAGGAAAAAGCAGCTCAGCCACAACAGCAAGGTGTATGCAACACACAAGAGACACCACTGAAGCATGCAGTGCTGGTAAATAGGGGACACTGCACTGTAGGGCACTACAGGACCTCTCCTTCATGTAAGAGACATAGCTGACGTTCCTAACACACAGAAACAGATACAGACAGACAAAATGAGGAGACCGAGGAATATATTCCAAATGAAAAAAGAGGAAAAAACCACAGCAAGTGACCTAAGCAAAACAGAAGTAATATATGCCTGATTGATAGACAATTTAAAGTAATGATCATAAAGATATTCACTGAATTTGAGAAAAGAGTAGAGGACATCAGTGAGACCTTTAAAAAAGAGATATGGAAAAAAACAGAGATTAAGAACACAATAAGTGAAAATAAAAATACACCAGGTGGAATAAGTAGCAGACTAGAGCAAGCCAAAGAACAAATCAGTGACCCAGATGATGAAATAATACAATCAAGCTGAGCAGTGAGATAAAAAATTATGCAAAGTGGGAATAGACTTAGGGAATTCAGTGGCACTATCAAGTGTAATAACATTCACATTATAGGGATCCCAGAAGGAAAAGAGAAAGAATGGGAGATAGAAAATTTATTTGAAGAAATAACTGAAAACTTGACAAATCTGAAGAAAGGAGGAGAAATTCAGATCCAGGGGGCACAGAGATCCCCCAACAAAATCAACTGAGGAGGTCCACACCAAGACACATAGTAATTAGAATAGCAAAAAGTAGTGATAAAGAGAAAATATTTAAAGCAGCAAAAGAAAACAATTACATACAAAGGAAACCTCATAAGGCTATCAACTGAGTTTTCAACAGAAACTTTAGAGGCCAGAAGGGAGTGGCATGATATTTTCAAAGTTCTGAAAGGAAAAATCTATCTTTAAGAATACTTTATCCAGCAAGGCTACCATTCAGGGAAAAAGAGGAGAGATAAAAAGTTTCCCAAACAAAGGCTAAAGGAATTCATGACCACTAACCAGCCTTATAAGAAATGTTACAGGGGATTCTTTGAGTGGAAAGGAGGGGCCATAAGTAAGTGCAATAAAAGAAGCACAAAAACTGTAAAATTAAGTCTATTTTTAAAAATCAGTCAAGGGACTCACAAAATAAAAGAATGTAAAGTATGACACCAAATCTCTAAAATGGGGTGTAAAGAATGGGTTCAAGCTTAAGAACCCATCAACTTAATATAGACTGCTATATGCAGATGTTATATACAATCCTAGTAATAAGCACAAACCAAAAACCAGTAACAGATATGAAAAAAAGAGAGAAAGAGAGAGGAAGGAATCCAATTATCTCACTAAAGAAATCCAAGTTATCTTAAGGGAGCAAGGGAAGAAAGAAACAGAAGAACTACAAATACAACCATAAAAGAAGTAACATTTAAAATAATAAATACATATCTATCAATAATTATTTTGAATGTAAATGTACTAAATGCTCCAATCAAAAGACACATGATGACAGAATGGATAAAAAAAACCAAGACCCATTTATATGCTACCTACAAGAGACTCATTTCAGACCTAAAGACACATGCAGAAAGTAAGTAAAGGGATGGAGAATATTTATCATGCAAATGGGTGTGAAAAGAAAGCTAGGGTAGCAATACTTATATGAGACAAAACAGACTTTAAAACAAGACTGTAAAAGACTTAAAAACAAGAGACAAAAAAGGATACCATATAATCATAATGGGGACAATCCAACAGGAAGATATAACAATTGTAAATATTTACGCATTCAATGCAAGATGACCCAAAAGCATAAAGCAGCTAATAATAAACATAAAGAAATTAATTGATGGTAATACAATAATAGTAGGGGACCTTAATAGCCCACTTACATCAATGGGCATATCATCCAAACAGAAAACCCAAAAGGAAACACTGGCTTTGAATGACATATTGGACCAGATGGATTTAAAAGATATATTCAGAACATTCCATCTGAAAACAACAGAATACACATTCTTTGCAAGTGCACATGAAACATTCTCCAGAACAGATCACATATTAGGCCAAAAAACAAATTTCAACAAATTCAAAAAGATCAAAGTCACATCATACACCTTTTCTGACCACAATGGTATGAAACTAGAAATGACTAACAAGAAAAAATCTGAAGAGATGACAACTACATGGAAGTTAAATAACATGCTACTAAACAATGAATGATTCAACCAAGAAATCAAAGAAAAAAATCAATACATGAAGACATATAAAAATGAAAACACAACAGTCCAAAATCTTTGGCATGCAGCAAAAGCGATTTTAAGAAAGCAATTTATAGCAACACAGTCCTAGCTCAAGATCCAAGACAAATCACAAATAAAGAATTAAACGTACACCTAGAGGAACCGGAAAAAAGAAGAATAAAAACTCAAACCAGCAATAAAAAGGAAATAATAATAATAAAGACTAGACCAGAAATAAGCGATATGGAAACTAAAACAAAACAAAAACAGAACAGATAAATGAAACCATGAACTGGTCCTTTGAAAAGATCACACTAAAAATAATAATAATAATAAATCACCATGACTCATAAACCTCTAGCTAGACTCATCAAAAAAAGAAAGAAAAGAAAAAAAAGGAGCAAGGACTCAAATAAACAAAATCACAAATTAAAGATGAGAAAGAACCACAGAAATACAACCATCAGAGAATATTATGAAAAACTATATGCTAATAAGTTGGACACCTAGAAGAAATGGATAATTCCTAGACACATATATCTTCCCCCAAAACTGAAGAAACAGAAAATTTGAACAGACTGATTACCAGCAATGAAACTGAATCAGTAATCAAAAAATGCCTCACAGGGGCACCTGGGTACCTCAGTTGGTTAAGTGTCTTGACTTCAGCTCAGGTCATGATCTTACCGTTCATGAGTTTGAGCCCTGTGTCGGGCTCTGTGCTGACAGCTCAGAGCCTGGAGCCTGCTTTGGGTACTGTGTCTCTCTGTCTCTCTGTCACTCCCCTGTCTGTGCTCACTCACTCTCAAAAAACAAATAAACAAAAAAAAATTTTTATAATGCCCCACAAACAAAAGTCCAGGACCAAATGACTACACAGGTGAATTCTGAAAAACACTTATAGAAGAGTTCATACCTAATCTTCTCAAACTATTCCAAAAAGAAGATGAAGAGGAAGGAAAGCTTCCAAATTCATTCTATGGGGCCAGCATTACCATGGTAATAAAACCAGATAAAGACACTATAAAATAAGAGAACTACAGGCCAATATCTCTGATGAACATAGATGCAAAAATCCTCAACAAAATATTAGCAAAGCAACATAAAAAAAATTAATTCCCCATGATCCAGTGGGATTTATTTTCAGGTTGCAAGGGTGGGTCAATATTTGAATTCAATCACCATGATACATCATATCAATAAGACAAAGGATAAAAACCATATGATTATGTCAATAGACGCAGAAAAAGCATTTGACAAAGTACAACATCCATCCATGACAAAAACTCACAACAAAGTAGGCTCAGAGACAACATACCTTATCATAATAAAAGCCATATATGAAAAATCCACAGCTAACATCACAGACAGTGGGGAGAAACTGAGAGCTTTTCCCCTAAAGTCAGGAACAAGACAAGGACATCCACTCTCAACAATTTATTCAACAAAGTACTAGAAGTCTTAGCCACAGCAATCAGACAAGAAAAAGGAATAAAAGGCATCCAAATCAGTAAGAAAGAAATTAAACTGTCACTATGTGCAGATGACAGGATACTATATAGAGAAAACCTGAAAGACTCCACCAAAAAGCTACTAGAACTGATGAATGAAAAAAAAAAAAAAGGAACAAAAAAAGAACTGATGATTGGATTCAGTAAGAAGAAATCTATTATACTTCTATACCTTAATAATGAAGCAGCAGAAAGAGAAATTAAGAAAGCAGTCCCATTTACCATTGCACCAAAAATAATAAAACACCTAGGAATAAACTCAACCAAGGAGGTGAATGGCCTGTCCTCAAAACTATAAAACACTGACGAAAGAAACTGAAGATGGCACAAACAAATGGAATGACATTCCATGCTCACAGATGGCAAGGACAAAGGTTGTTGGAATGTCCATATCATCCAAAGCAATCTACAGATTTAATGCAATCCCTATCAAAATACCAACAGCATTTTTCACAGAACTAGAACAAACAAACCTAAAATTTGTACGGAACTACAAAAGCATAAGTAGCCAAACCAAAAAAGAAAAACAGAGCTGGAGGTATCACAGTTCCAGATTTTGAGATATACTGTATCTAAACTGTAGTAATCAAAACTATAGTAATCAAAACACTATGGTACTGGCACCAAAAAAGACACATAGATTGATGGAATAGAAAGCCTAGAAATAAACCTAAGATTGTATGGTCAATTTATCTTCAACAAAGGAGGCAGGAATATGCAATGGGAAAAAGACAGTTGTCTTCAACAAATGGTGCTGGGAAAACTGGACAGCTCCATGCAAAAGAATGAACCTGGACCACTTTCTTACACCATATATAAAAATAAACCTAAAATGAATTAGAGACCTAAATATGAGACCTGAAACCATAAGAATCCTACAGGAGAAGACAGGCAGTAACTTCTTGGATGTCAGCCATAGCAACCTTTCTAGATAGGTCTCTGAGGCAGGGGAAACAAAAGTAAAAATAAACTATTGGGACTACATTAAAATAAAAAGCTTCAGCACAATGAAGGAAACCACAAAGCTAAAAGAAAACCTACTGAGTGGGAGAAGATATTTGCAAATGACATATCTGATAAAGGGCTGGCATCCAAAATATATAAAGAACTCATACGACTCAACAGCCAAAACCCAATAATCCAATTAAAAAATGGGCAAAAGATACGAGCAGATATTTCTCTAAAGAAGACATATAGATGGCCAAGATGTACATGAAAAGATGCTCACCATCACTCATCATTAGGGAAATGCAAATCAAAACCACAGTGAGATATCACCTCACACCTGTCAGGATGGCTAACATCAAAAACACAAGAAACAACAAGTGCTGATGAGGATATGGAGAAAGAGGAACCCTCATAGGCTGTTGCTGGTGAAGCCAATGTATAAAGTTTTTTTAAGGAGGTTCCTTAAAAAATTAAAAATAGAAGTGCCATATGATCCAGTAATCACATTACTGAATATTTACCCAAAGAATACAAAAATCATAATTTGAAGGGTTATATATACATCCTGTGTTTATTGGAGCATTATATACAATAGCCAAATTATGGAACCAGCCCCAGTGTCCATGGATAGATGAATAAATAAAGAAGATATGGGGTGTGTGTGTGTACACATATATATAACAGAACATTATTGAGCCATAAAAAAGAATGAAATCTTGCCATTTGCAACACCATGCATGGATATGGAAAATAGAATGCTAACTAAAATAAGTCAGTGAGAGAAAGGCAAATACCATGATTTCACTCATGTGTGGAATTTAAAAAACAAAACAAACAATGGAATTAAAATAACAGACAAACCAAAAATCAGACTCTTAGCTATGGAAAACAAAGAGATGGTTACCAGAGGGGAGGTGGGGATGGGTGAAATAGGAGAAGGGGATTAAGAGTACACTTATCTTGATGGGCACTAAGTAACATGAAATTGTTGAATCGCTATATCGTACATTTGAAACTAATATAACACTGTATGTTAAGTATACTGGAATTAAAAGAAATTAAATTCTTAAAAAAGTATGTTGACCGAGTAAACAGTAAGAAATGCAGTCTACATAATAACTCTGTGTATGTGCATGTGTGTGTCTTAAAGAAAATTTTCATAGGGGCGCCTGGGTGGCGCAGTCGGTTAAGCGTCCGACTTCAGCCAGGTCACGATCTCGCAGTCCGGGAGTTCGAGCCCCGCGTCAGGCTCTGGGCTGATGGCTCAGAGCCTGGAGCCTATTTCCGATTCTGTGTCTCCCTCTCTCTCTGCCCCTCCCCCGTTCATGCTCTGTCTCTCTCTGTCCCAAAAATAAATAAAAAACGTTGAAAAAAAAATTAAAAAAAAAAAAATTAAAAAAAAATAAAAAAAAGAAAATTTCCATAATCCATTTTCACAATACTTTATTAATACTTTCTTTTATTGCATGTGATATGTTCTCATATTTTTTCTAATTTATAAACACAGCGAACTGAATTGATTTCATGATATAGTAATGCATCCCCATAATTGAAAAGCACTTGTAGAGGTGATCTTACTGGGCTGTTTTTGGGGGGAATCTTTGGTCAGACCTTCTGTCTTAGACCTGCCAGGTAAGTACCCAGAAGATACTTTTCCTTTTTCCTAGGGAAAAAGAGCTTTCATGGAAAGTTCAGAGGTGGCCAGATGTCTAGGAGCAAATAGGGGTAGAAGATGGGGGCCTCCATCTTCGAGATGTGAACTATCAATAATCACCTGTTTGTAGGTGTAGAGTTCCCCCTCATTTCAGATGCCTTTTATGTTTATCCTCTAGAGACAAGAAATCCCCAGTCTTGGGGGCAGTACCTGGGGCTCTACATTCTCCTTACATCGAATTTTAGCCATTCCTCCCCTTTGTGGTTCACCTGTACCTTTTTTTTTTTTCCACCTGTACCCTTATTTAGAAGGATATACAATATTGCCAATTCCTGACTATTGGGAATTCTATCCCAGAAATGGCATTCCTATTTCTTGGTATTCCTCACTGCTGGTTAAGGAATCCATTTTCTCAAGTTGGTTACCATTCTACCCTCTCTTTTCCACCTTCTAAAATATTGTTTCTTTTGTCTATTCTCCTAACCTCTTTGATCTTGTGGTTTTCTGTTTTAAAAACAACCAACAAAGGACACCCCTGTTACTGTGGGTTTAGTGGGGTATGGGAGGGAGCATAGCTAATTGTTAGTATTAAAATCAACATTTTAAGCCAGGCTTTATTGCAACATATTTCCTTAAAATTTTTTAAAATATAAGAATCATTTCCCTATGATTAAAAACTTAGTATCATTTTAATATTCTTTTGTCCTTTCTTAACAATTTTCCCATCATGGACAATGAGCTTGTTTCCAAATTATAAATAATACTTCCCAATTATAACAATATTTCCCAATTATAAATAATACTGTAATGAACATCTTTGTATATAAAACAATGTTCTCATTTTAGATTATTTCCTTGAAGTAAATTCCCACAAGGGGAAGTATTATGTGAAAAATAAGAGAATGCTGATAGATGAAAAAACAAGCAAATACTCTGAAGAGGTCTAAACCCATGGTCCTCAAACTCTACTTGCCTTAGAGTAGCCTGGAGGACATGACAGCCTGCTGGGCCCATCCCTAGAGTGAACGATTCAGTAGGTCTGGGGTGGGCTGATGATACATGCATTTTTAATAAGTTCCAAGACCTGTGCTAAAGCTATAGTCACACCAGGGGAACACTGATCTAAACCACAGAGAAAAATAGTCTTGAACAACAGGAGGGAAATTAAGACTAAATGAGACTACAGCAGTGTTTGTTAGGCAGAACCCAGTCAAGAGATTGCATCTTTATTTTCAACTGAAACAGGAGGTAGAATTCTAAGCCAAAAAAGGAGGTAAGTGTAGCGTGAGTAAGTGTGATGAAAGGGATGAATGGTTTGGGTTAGCCTCAGTGGATTTTAATGAAGGAACTGATACGGAGCCCTATAGAGCATTAACCAGCAGCACTAAGAATCCATCTTAAACTAGACATCATAAATTCAGGACACTACTAGTCCTCCCATCAAATGAGGTTTTACAACAGTGCTCAGCTGTTAATGCTCAGTGCTCAGACAAGGCCTATAGGGTGGGTAGGGAAGGAGCTGACACTAGTGGTGAGCGAGAAACTGAAGCAATGGGCCATGAGGTCTAGGCTTGAGAGGAAAGGTCTAAGCATGCAGACCACCATGCCAGAAGGCAAGAAAAGGAAAAGCTATCAAAGGGATGGCCATTTTGGTAAAATACAAAGAAGGCCTTGGGCAAGTAAACACATAAGCAAGCAAGAGAAGGAATAGGAGATAGTTCTTGAGTCATGCCATTAGGTTGACCATTCTACAAATGGAGCTGTTCTGAGGTGTGAGAAGAATTTGAGGGACCATTAGAGTCAGATCGAGGGTCTAGAGGTAAGTTGATGATAGATGGGTCATTTGCATGGCACTAAAGTTCCTGAGGATAACAACAAATCCTGGGTTACCCAGAGGTTGGTAAATGAGAGCTGTGGAAATGAATAGTGGAATTAAAGGCAGGGGTGGTGGGAACCTCAAAAGTCTTTGGCATCAAAGCTGGAAACTAGTAAACTGAAATCAGCCATCAAGAGCTAGGAGAATTCGTATACGATTTTCTTGTTCATGGTAGGTGAAGGATGGGAAGCTAATGGATGTCATCTGGAGGCCCTGGAAATGGCCAGTGAGGGGCCAAACCTGTCAGAAGTTACAGGTGCTGAGTGTGGCACTAAGATTCATTTCTATAAGAGCTAGAGGGTAATGAGAGTTCTCATAGAAAAGCCTGAGACCCACAGGGTTGTTTTTGGTACACAAGAAACCTAGACATCTCTCAACCAGGATCAAGGCTCACAAGGACAATGTTGATGCATTTTGTGACCATTAATTCTTTCTTTCATATCAAGCCAGAGTTGAGTGGTTACTGTTCTCCCCTACTTCCCCAGGATGTTACAGGCAATCACTACCAATCCATTAGTTTGTACTAAAAAGTGAAGCTCCCTTGCCATCCTTGTTGTAGACAACGGGAAGACTAAGTCCTTATTCTCAAGGATCTCAGTGACTGGGGTAAGGACAGTCTAGGATATGAAATGGTCTTGATGGGAGCTCAGAAAAGGAGCATGTTGGGGCACCTGGGTGGCTGGGTCAGTTAAGCATCCGAATCTTGGTTTTGGCTCAGGTCATGATCTCACATTTTCCTGAGTTCAAGCCCAGCATCGGGCTCCGTGCAGGTAGTGCGAAGCCTGCCTGGGATTCTCTCTCCCCCTCTCTCTTGCCCTTTCCCCACTCAAACTGTCTCTGTATCTCTAAAAATATATAATTAAAAAAAAAATAGTACTCCTATGTACTGTATCATAAGAAAGAAAGAAAGAAAGAAAGAAAGAAAGAAAGAAAGAAAGAAAGAAAGGAACACCTAAGTTTAAAAAGATAGAAAATGGGGTGCCTGGGTGGCGCAGTCGGTTAAGCGTCCGACTTCAGCCAGGTCACAATCTCACGGTCCGGGAGTTCGAGCCCCGCGTCAGGCTCTGGGCTGATGGCTCAGAGCCTGGAGCCTGTTTCCGATTCTGTGTCTCCCTCTCTCTCTGCCCCTCCCCCGTTCATGCTCTGTCTCTCTCTGTCCCAAAAATAAATAAACGTTGAAAAAAAAAATTAAAAAAAAAAAAAGATAGAAAATGACTAAATGACTATTCTTTAATGAGGCAAATTCTTTGAGACAGGTATTTCCTAGGAAGTCAGTGCTCAAAATTCAAATAAACCACTTAAGACAAAGTAAAGCTATTTCTCATTGGCTGCTATTTCTGGCCTACTTTCTAGGAAAAAGGGAGTTACCCTTAAAGGGAGTTAGGCCAAGTGAAGGGAGGAGGGGGCCAAGGGGAGGTATTCCATGCTGGGCTCTAGTCTATTACATCACAAAGACTGGAGCCTTTGCAAATTCCAGGGCAGCCCAGCTGGTAAGGAGAGAGGGTATAAACAAATATACTGCTCTTGGGTTTCATTCATCCTCACTCGGCCTCTGGAATTATCAGCCTTTTATTTTTTTCTACAAAAAAATTTTTTTAATGTTTATTTACTTTTGAGACAGAGAGAGCATGTGCATGCAAGTTGGGGAGGGGGAGAGAACAGAACGGGAGACAAAGGATTCAAGGTAGGCTCCATGCTGACAGCAAAGAGCCTCATATGAGGCTCAAACTCCTGAACCGTGATATCACCACCTGAGCCGAAGTCCGATGCTCAACGGCCTGAAGTCAGTTACGCCTCTGACTTCCGCTCAGGTCATGATCTCACAATCTGAGCTCAAGCCCCATGTGGGGCTCTGTACGGACAACTCAGAGCCCGGAGCCTGCTTTGGATCCTGTGTCTTCCTCCCTCTCTGCCCCTCCCCCGCTCTCACACTGTCTTTCTCTTTCAAAAATAAATAAAACTTAAAAAAAACTTTTTTTAAATAAAGAAAAAGACACCATATCTCGAAAGACTTGGCCCAAAAAGGGGTGAGTAGGGAAACAATAAAAGAGGCAGGAATACCGTATATGATCGACCCCCAGAGTGTGTGTAGACAGAGCACAGGAGAGCACCTAGACCAAAACCCTCAAGAACATTTTTAGGGTGGACGGAGTTAGTGAAACCTGCTGAGGAAACAGGAAGGTTACCTATAGAGGTGGGCCTGCATGGGTTCCTGGGGAAATATGACTCATCCCATAGCCAGTGCTGGGAAAAGCAAAACAGACCACCAAGTGATAGAACAGATGGTGGATGGTGAGGTTTTAAGAAGAAATAGGGAACATCTGAGTCACTGGAGAGACCAGAGAAATAAAGACCAATAAGTAACAAGGCTGGATTGAAATTACTGATTTTTTTGTCAGGAGAGCCATTGAGGAATTGCAAATTGGGGAGCTCTATGGTTGTGTGTGTATAAAGAACAGTAGCTGGCCAAGACGAAGCTAGGTGGATGGGTGGGGGTGGGATAGGAGGCAGGGAGATGATTCAGTCTCTCCACATAGGTCCTTCATTCTTTGTCTATCATTTTCTCTATTCCTCTACCTCTAGGAAGGCCTAGGCCAGAGACTTACTTTTCTTCCTAGGCTGTGGGGGTTGATTCCTCCTTTTTACAGTGGTGAGAAATCAAAGTGACAAGCCTAGCCTCATTCACACTAAGAGAAAAGAAGCCTTGCTAGATTTTAACCAAAAGGAGACTAGGAATGTTGGAAGTACTATAACCAAGAAACTCTCCACTGGCTTTCCTGGCATCTGCAGGTATTATCTTGATTCATTGAACATTTACTATATGCCAGTGTAGGGGGGAGGAAATTTCCCTCTACCTTTGTAATTCCTTGGTTGAGACTACCTGGTCATAAAAAGATTAACGGGGGGAAAAAAACTAAGTTAATTACATCCATACTTACAGGAGCCCCACAAAGATATGAGACAGAAAAAAGTGACCACATTTGTAAAGAATTGACAAGACAAAGGGGTTTAGGCTAGGGGTAGTAAAATGGTGAAGAAACAACAAGGTTTGTTTATACAGCATCTTGGCCCTAAATTCCCCGAGGAAGTCTTCTACTCTCCTAGTACAGGGAGGGCACCTTTCACATGGGAGATTTATCTCCTGCTTTCAGGGGGCCAAAGGAGGTTCAGAGTGTCCTCCTTGCACCAGCTGATTCTCAAATAACTTTAATACACCAAGATGGCATATTTGGGGTAACATATTCTGAATCTCTTCACCATCCATGGTACTAAGATGAGAGCCATGAACAAGACAGGGTCTTTGCTCTCCTATAGTTACATTCTAGGCAGGGTGTGTGTGTGTTTTGGGAGTAGAGGGTGAAACAGACTATAATCAAATAACCACGAAAACTTCAGATTTTGAGAGGAGCTGCAAGGAAAAGAAATAGGGATAATAAAATAAATAGGGTCCTATCATAGAATAGAATAGGGCTGGGGCACCTGTGTGGCTCAGTTGGTTAAGCATCCAACTCCTGATTTCGGCTCAGGTCATGATCTCACAGTTTGTGAGTTTAAGACCTGAGACTGGGCTCTGTGCTATCAGAGCTTGGGATTTTCTCCGCCTCTACCTGCCCATACCTGTCCCCTCCTCACACGTGCTCACTCTCGCTGTCTCTCAAAAAAAACTTTAAAAAAAGAAAAGGGCTTAGGGGAGGCCTCCCTGAATGTAAAAGAAGTCCTGGGAAGGCGACATTTGAAGATACTTGGAGGAATCAGAGTACAAAGATCATTTCACAGTCAGAATAGCATGTGCAAAAGCCTTGAGGTGGTTATGAGTCTGAGGTTCTTGTGGGAGAATCACACAGAGCAAGGCAGTCGGTCACTAGTATAGGATAAGGTGGAGGAGGCAGAGGCTAGAGCATGTAAGATCTGGAGCAGTAGAAAGCTAATGAAGGACTTTTTATACAGAAACATGACATAATCCAAGTCACTTTTCTAAAACAAAAAACAAAACAAAAAACAGCTGTGGCTCCTGTGTAGATATAATTTAGGAAGTCACAGGACTATCCAGAAAGATAATGGTGGTTTAGACTAGAATGATGGCAGTGGAGATGGAGAATGGTGGATAGATGGGGGGATAGATTTGTGGAAGTAGAACCTACAGTGTTTGGTGAGATTCAATGTGAGACATAAGGGGTAGAGAGGAATCAAGAATAACGCTTGGATTCTATTCTAGCTAGAGCAACTAGGTAGATGATAATGGCATTTACTGAGGTGGAAAGATCTGGAGATGAATGGATTTTGAGGAGGGAACCAAGGGATCCATTCTCATGTTTTTTATATTCAAAATGACATCAAACAGCTAATTTCATATAGGAGTGTGGAGATCAGATGAAAAGTCTTTGCTGGAGATATGGTATCAGGAGTTATAGGACATAATGACTCCATTGCTCATGGGTTGAGATAATTTGTTCCTCAAAACAACCTAATCAAGTCACAGCTTTGCTAAATTTAAGAGCATGTCATCCCTCATGACATCTTTCAGTTAATCCTCACATTCCAAAGGCAATCACTGTTCTGATTTCTACTGCCCATTTCATTTTGGCTGTTCTAGTATTCTACTTTCATTATAATTCAATTCAAAATATTTTTCCCTTCTGATTTGACTCATGGATAATACTTAGATGTGTGCTGTTTAATTTCTGAATATTTGAGGCTTCCTGGATAACGTTAATGTCTAATGTAATTCTCTTGTGGTCGGCAAACATACTACGGATAATTGCGATTTCTTTAAAAATTTAGATACTATTTCATGATCTAGAATAAGATCTATCTTGATGAATGTTCCATTTGCACTTGAAAAGAATATGTATTCTGCTACTCTACAGTTGCTGGATGAAATATTTTATGTCAATTAAATAATTAAGTTGCTTAATGGTGTTTTTCAAATTCTTCATATCCTGGGTGTGTGTGTGTGTGTGTGTGTGTGTGTGTGTGTTGGGTCTAATTCTGTCAATTTTTTGAAATTTATTTTGAGAAAGAATGTGAATGGGAGAGGTGCAGGGAGAAAAGAGGGAGAGAAAGAATCCCAAGCAGGCTCCCTGCTGTCAGCGCAGAGCCTGATGCAGAGCTTGATCTTATGAACCGTGAGATTGTGACCTGAGCTGAAATCAAAAGTTGGGTGCGTAACCTATTGAGCCACCCAGGCACCCCAATTCTGTCCATTTTTGAGGTACGGAAGTTAAAATCTCCTATAGGATTATGAATTTCTTTAGTTTTCTCTAAGTTTTGTCAAATTTTTTTTTTTTTGAAGTTTGTTATTAGGTTTGTATACATTTAGTGTTGATAGGTCTTCCTGGTGAAATAATCCCTTTATCATTATAAAATATTCTTATTTCTGGTAAAACATTTTGTTGTGAAGTCTCATTTGCCTCATAATAATATAGCCAATTCTTCAAGTAGGTCTTCTTTTTTTAGTGTTTATTTTAAAACTTCAGGCCTACTCTTTCCTTTTTTCTTTTTTTAAGTTTATTTATTTTAGGGAGAGCGTGCACACGCACAAGCACCCCAGGGAGGGACACACAGAGGGGGAGAGAATCCCAAGCAGGCTCCAAATGGGGGCTCGATCAGCACAGAGCCCAAATGGGGGCTCGATCACACAAACCATGAGATCATGACCTGGGCCAAAATCAAGAGTTGGACACTTAACTGACTGAGCCACCCAGGCCCCACAAGTGAGTCTCTTTTAGATAGCACACAGTTAGATATTCTTTTTAAAATTCAGTCTGGCAAGCCCAGCCTCTTAATTGGTGTGTTAGGTTCATTCACATTTGATGTAATTATTGATATGTTTAATTCAGTTCTATTTTGCTGTTTGTTTTCTATCTGTCTGAACTATTTTTTATTTTTCTATTTCTCCTTTCCATTCTTCTGTTTGGTAAATCAATGTGTTTTTTTAGTACTCAATGTCTTAGTTCCTCTATTAGCTTTTTAGATCTGACACCTCAAGCCAGTAAAGACTGTAGATCTCTGTTTGAATTCTAGTAGCCCTGTGCTGCACAGACATGGAAATATCTGTATAAATGTAGATTTCCTCTACTGTATGTAGTGCCCTTCTTTTAGGTCTTGAAGGTCCCCCTTCAGTTTCTGCCTGCTTTGAGGCCCTCTCTAGAGTCTTCAAATATTGTTTGGTTATGCTTTGTCCAGAGTTTATACTTGTGATCTCTGGGAAAGTTATTTTCATACTAGCTATTCTGCCATTATCAACACCAGAACTCGCAGGTCTCTCCCTTTGTTTTTTTAAACTACTCTACTTTCGCGTCAGGCTCTGGGCTGATGGCTCGGAGCCTGGAGCCTGTTTCCGATTCTGTGTCTCCCTCTCTCTCTGCCCCTCCCCTGTTCATGCTCTGTCTCTCTCTGTCCCAAAAATAAATAAATGTTGAAAAAAAAAGAATAAACTACTCTACTTTTTTTTTTTTTTAAGTTTATTTTGAGAGACAGAGAAAGTGAGTGGGGGAGGGAGAGAGAGAGGAAGAGAGAGGGAGAGGGGGAATCCCAAGCAGACTCTGTGCTGTCAGCATGGAGCCTGCAGCAGGGTTCAAATCAAGAGTTGAAGGGAGGGACGCCTGGGTTGCTCAGTTGGTTAAGCATCCAACTTTGGCTTAGGTCATAATCTCACAGTTCATGAGTTCGAGCCCCACATCAGGCTCTCTGCTATCAGCTCAGAGCCCACGTTGTATCCTCTCTTTCTCTGCCTATCCCCCTCGAGTGTGTTCTCTCTCAAAAAATAAACAAACATAAAAAAAAAAAAAAAGAGTTGGACACTTAACCCACTGAGCCACCCAGGTGCCCTCAATTCTGTTAATCCTTTAAAAATCCTTATTATATAAAGGAGATAGCCTTTGGTTTTATCCAAAATAGAACATGTCTCAGGCTTTAGAGGACAATAACATCTAATTAGAATTTAATAATCATGTTTTGTATGTTATCTATCATTTTACTGATGGATAATTATACTGTTTTTCCAATTGTAGCTATGATTTCAAGTTTTATACAAGCGAAAATGTGAGTCGATGTACAGAAAACTAATAAAAACTAACAGTATCAGGGTTACACAGTTATGGCAAAACGTGAAGACAACAGTGCTGGAATGACTGAAGTAAGGAAAATACTGTTCACTAACATACTTCCTCTGACCATGAGACAGTGGTGAATGACAGTTACAGTTAGGAAGAAAAGTCAGGACCGGAAACAGAGATTAGAGAATTCAAAGGCTTAAGACCCTCAGTCCAGTGCCATTGTTAAAATCAGGTTTTATAGCTTTACTGTAAAAGGTTGTTGAGAATACAGCCATTCAAGAGGCTCTATCTTTGGTTCCCTGAGATGTTTTTATCCTTATAGGTTGTTAAATTTTGTAAGAATCAGTATAACATGTTCAATTCCACTTCTGACTTATGTGTTTTTTATTTGATTTTTGCTTTCTATTTCCAACCATTGTCAAGGTAGCTTTAAAATATCTTTATAAGTTCATTTGTTTGAATGTCTCTGATGAAACTTCAATTTCAGAAATATCTATTGTTGCCTTTCTTTTTTTTCTACATTGATCTTGATCCTGAGGAGAGTTATAAAATTTTCTTTTAAGTCATATGATTCTAGTCCTGGATCAGGTCAATATCACCTGAAAAGTAACACTTTTGTTATCCAAAGAATATAAAGAAAATAAACCCCTAGGGAGATGGCATTGACTAGAGATTAGAAGAGGCTGTCAGGATGATAATCCAATTTAATCAGCTATCCTCTTTCTAAACTCTGCTACCAGTACTTTCTACTTTGGCTTTTCAGGGGTTAGTATGACAACTTGGTGCTAATATTTATTTATATAATGAAGGCACAGTTTTGTTTTCTTAAGAAAGTAGGTTTTCATCAGTCCACTATGTAGTAGCTGGTTCTTTCATCTATTTTGGATGATGGGACTAAAGAAAAAATTTCCAACAATTCTGTTAAGGGCCTAGCATCATGAACATGTGTCCTACCATTTTTTCTTGCTGGTAGTATGCTAAAGTTGAATTACTCTAAGACACAGATTTTAGAATACTTAAATACTTTTGATGAGAAGCCAGTGGTCATTTGTATTGTATTCTCATGTATGTATTTGTAAAAACTGTTTTTAAGATTTTTCTCTTTACCATTGGTCTTCAGAAAATTTACTAAAGATATCACAGATGTGGCTTTCTTTGTATTCATCCTATTGGGATTCGTTGAGCTTCTTGAATCTGTAAATTTGGGAAAGTCTCAGCTATTATTATTCCTTCAAATGTTTTTCTGTATCATTCTCTCTCTGCTTTCCTTCTAGGACTCCAATTAACTCATATATTAGGATTTTTTACATTGCCTGTACATCACTAAGTCCCTGTTCCAATCTTTTCCTTTATTCTCTCCATTTTTTTTTCTGTTCTTCAAACTGAATAATTCCTAATCATCTATCTTCATGTGCACTTATTCTTACATCATCTCTAATCTTCTGTTAAGTCCATCCATTAGACACTTTATTCAGGTTATTTTCCAGCTCTAGAATTTCCATCTGGGTTCCTTTTTTAAATATTTTCGATTTCTCTGTTGATATCTCTTATTTATTGATTACAAGATATCTTCCTTTATGTCTCCGAGCATAGTTAGAATAGCTGTTTTACAATCTTTGCTAACTTCAAAATCTGGGAAATCTTGAAGTCAGTCTGCACTGAATACTTGAGTTATGTTTTCTTTCTTCTTTTCCCTATATCTAGTTAATTTTGGATTTTACTCAAGACATTATTAATAATCACTGTAGAAACTCTGGATTCTATTCTATTCTTTCAAAGAGTCCTGATTGTTTAACAGAAAGTTAACTAGGCCTGCTTCAAACTTCAAATTCAAACTCCTCTGCAGCAGGCAGCAACAGAAATCTGTTTAGTTCTTTTAGCCATGGACATACTTCTTGGATCTGTCTCACACATGTATGTATGGTTTGGGAATCAGGAAAGATTTGGGCAGAATTCATGTGCAGATTTTGAGATTATCCCTTTATGATTCCCTTCTTTCTGAGATTCTCACTCAGTTTCCAGCTGCTGTGGCCACTTTAAACTCTGGTTCTTCAAGCCAGTAACATTGCAGTTTTCTATTGGCTTTTTAGCCTACTTGTCTGGTGCCAACTACGGACTACCCTCGGGTGAAAAGTCATAAAAATGGGAAATTCACACTAAGGTAGTCCCTTCTTCCAACTCTTTAGTTCCTGACTGCTTTTGGTCACTCTCTCTTGTGTCTTCAGGCAACTCATTTTTATATTTTATCCAAGAGTGTTGGTGTTATAGGAGTTTCTACACCATTATTGGAGTAAAACTTAATACTTTTCTTAAGATATCTGTCTCTCAAAAAAAATTAATTGCACTGCCTTAGGGACAGTACCTTTAGACTTTTACTTTATAGATAGATAATTGTTCAGTATACTTTATGCTTATCAGCTTTAAGTTTCTTTATTTTGAGAGAGAGCAAGAGAATGAGTGACCGGTGGGGAGAGGCAGAGAGTCAGGACAGAGAGAATCCCAAGCACTCTGTGCACAGAGCCTGCCACAGGGCTTGATCTCACAACTGTGAGATCATGACCTGAGCCGAAATCAAGAGTTGAACACTTAACCAATTGATCCACCCAGGTGCCCCTAACAGCTTTATTTTTAAATCAAATTTCTGACTTTTGAGATAACTGTAGATTCAAACACAGTTATAAAAAATAAGAGACCCCATGTACCCATTATCCAGCATCCCCCACAATGGTAACTTCTTAAAAACTATAGTACAATATAACAACCAGGATAAAATCAAGATTCAGAACATTTCTATCACCACAAAGATTCCTCATGTTGCCTTTTTATAGCCATGCTTACTTCTCTTTTGCCCTCATCCTCTCCTTAATCCCTGGCAAACACTAATCTGTTCTCCATTTCTATGGTTTTGTCACTTCAAGAATGTATATAAATCAGAGACCTGGCTGGCTCATTTGGCAGAGCATGCAACTCTTGATCTTGGGGTCGTGAGTTTGAGCCCCACGTTGGGGGTAGATATTGTTTTAAAAAAATGTATAAAAACGGAATCATTTAGCAGGTAATCTTTTGGGATTTTTTTCCCAGTTTTTCACTAACTATTATGAATAAAGTTGCTATGGAAATTTATGTAGGTTTTCATGTGAACATAAGTTTTCGTTTCTTTGGAATAAATGCCCAGGAGTGCAAATGCTGGAACATATGATACTTGCATATTTTGTTTAAGAGACTGCCAAATTGTTTTCCAGACTGGCTGGGTCCCTTTAGATCCCCTCTAGTAACATATGAGTGATCCAGTTTCTCTCCCTCTTCACCATCATTTGGTGGGATCACTGTTTTTTATTTTAACCATTCTGGTAGGTGTATAGTGATAATGTGGTTTTAATTTGCATTTCCCTAATAACTAATGATATCAAACATCATTTCATGTGCTTAATTATCATATATATACTGGTTTTCTGTGGAATGTCTCTTTGTGTGTTTTGTGTACATTAAGTTGGATTATTTTATTGCTGAGTGTTGAAAGTTCCTTATATATTTCAGATACTAATTCTTTCTCAGTTATGCAGTTTATAAATATTTTCTCCCAAATTATCTTAATTAAGCTTATCTTAATTCTTTATTTTTTAATTTTTTTAATGTTTACTTATTTTTGAGACAGAGAGACAGAGCATGAGCAGGAAAGGGGCAGAGAGAGAGCGAGACACAGAATCTGAAACAGGCTCCAGGCTCTGAGCTGTCAGCACAGAGCCCAACCTGGGGCTTGAACTCACGAACCATGAGATCATGACCTGAGCCAAAGTCGAATGCCATGCAAATGCCCCTTATCTTAACTCTTTAAATGTTTGCTAGAATCTCTTTGGGGCCTGGATATGTCTTTTCTGAGAATTTTAAAATTACACATTCCATTTCATTAACAGTTATAGGATATTCAAATGATCTATTCCACATTGGGTGAACAACAGTTTATTCGGCCTTAAAAATAATGAAATTTTGATTCAAGTTTCATTCACGTAGTAAGTATTCTGTTAAGTGTTATATAAGCCAGACACAAAGGACAAATACCGTAGGATTCCACATGTATGAAGTAGCTAGAATAGGCAAATTCATAGAGACAGAAAGTAGAACAGAGGTGGCTGGGGTAAGGAACTATTATTTAATGGTTGGAGCAAGGAGGAGAACCATATTTCCACCCCACTCTCTCCTAGATTTCCAGAGGAGAAGAAATTACTGTTGTAAATATGAGTTATAAATAGTTCACAAAGTCATAATTCACAGCTCCCTTTTGCTATAACAGTGTTTAAAAATTATAATTTTTAAATAAAAATAAATTTTACTAACAATGGCACATAATCTTTTTTTTTTTTTCAACGTTTATTTATTTTTGGGACAGAGAGAGACAGAGCATGAACGGGGGAGGGGCAGAGAGAGAGGGAGACATAGAATCGGAAACAGGCTCCAGGCTCTGAGCCATCAGCCCAGAGCCCGACGCGGGGCTCGAACTCACGGACCGCGAGATCATGACCTGGCTAAAGTCGGACGCTTAACCGACTGCGCCACCCAGGCGCCCCTGGCACATAATCTTTATACCCACAAACCTATACTCATTTCATGGGCCATCAAAAAGAAATTAAAAAGAAAACATCCAGAATTGTCAACCTGGCCTAGGTATACAGAAACCCAGCAATGGGAGAAATGGTATCCCCATTCCTTGGTGAGTGTTACCTAGTGTAAAAGGAAATGACTCTAACAGAACATGCAGGCTAAGTCAGGTATCTCCTGGAACACTTACGGAGTTTTGGTACAAACAAATATTTTGGAATGGCACACAAATTCCACTCTAATGGTCTATAGATGGTTCTGGTAAAACTCATCTCTCCTGGGTTGTAACTCAGAATGGCCTACTCCCTTCGGAATTTAATGAAAGAACTGTAAAAACTGGAAGAAGGCTTTTGTTGTTTCAAAAAGATCAACATCTGCAACCACATGCATCACCAAATATCTGCATTAGTGATTGAAGAGATGATGGGGCAATGTGAGTTGCAACAGCAAGGTACTTTGCTGATTAGGACCACCAGGCAATGGAGTAGAAAAGAGCACTGAGGGTGCAACAGGGGTGATTTAATGGCAACCAAGAATATCATAGGAGCCTTATGGGCTAGGATTTAATGAAAAGCTTAAGTTTGGATTGTATCCTGAAGGCAATGGGGTTTTGAGCAAAGGAACAATATAACAAAAATGCATTTCAGAAAAATCACTCTGGCAGTAGGATGAAGAATTTACAAGAAGGGGGGCAAAGAAGTTGGATGTTGAAAAAAACAGGAACCTATTCTAGCCATCTAGACAAGAAATAATGAGGGGCTAAGTTAATATTGTTCAGGTGGAATTGGAGGGGTAAGCATAAAACTGGATATAAAAGATATTTAGGAGAGCATAGAAAGCAAGAATATAAGCAGTGAAGACTATAAAATGACAGAATTGATAAAGAGATTTAGAGTGCTATCATTAAAGAAAGAGACTATCATAGTGTCAAAAATAAGACAATGAACTACATTCATAAGTATATAAGTTTGTACATACATTTGAAAAACTGGAAACTAAAAACTAAAACTAAAAACCATGATTCCAAGAACAGATATCATAAATAAAAGTACACTGGTCTCCAGTTGGAATTATATAATTATTATAGGGATAACAAAGTTTAAGGAAGACTTCACATATGGAGCACCTGGGTGGCTCAGTTAGTTAAGCATCAAACTCTTGATTTTGGTTCAGGTCATGATCTTACGGTCATGAGACTGAGCCCTGCATCAGGCTCTGTGCTGACAACACAGAGCCTGCTTAGGATTCTCTCTCCCTTTCTCTCTGTTCCTCCTCTACTTGCACACATGCTCTCTTCTCTCTCTCAAAATGAATAAGATTTGTAAAAAGACTTCACATACAAAACAACCATAAAACAACAAAATGACACAAAGTGTATGCCCATCAGTAATTACATTTCTTACCAATAATTATTTTGAATGCAAATGGACTAAATGCTCCAATCAAAAGAAATAGGGTGACAGAATGGATAAAAGTAACTCTCATCTATATGCTTTCTACAAGAGACTCACTTCAGACCAAAGACACATGCAAACTGAAAGTGAAGGGATGGAGAAGCATTTATCGTGCAAATGGATGTGAGAAGGAATTCTGGGTAACAATACTTACATCAGACAAAATAGATTTTAAAACAAAGACTATGACAAGACAAAGAAGTACACAATATAATCATAAAGGGAAAAATACAAGAAGATATAACAATTGGAAATATTTATACGTCCAACACAGAACCACCCAAATACACAATGCAGTTAATAGTAAACATAAAGGAAGTATTCGATAGTAATACAATAAGTAGGTGACTCTAACATCAATGAACATATCATCATCCAAATAGAAAATCAACAAGGAAACAGTGGCTTCGAATGACACACTGAACCAGATACAGCAAACAGATATATTCAAAAGGTTCCACCCTAAAACAGCAAAACACACATTCTTTTCCGAAAGTGTACATGGAATATTCTCCAGAAGAGATCACATATTAAGCCAGAAAACAAGTCTCAACAAATTCAAAAAGATAAAAGCCATACAATGAACTTTTTAAAATGTTTATTTATTTATTTTTGAGAGAGCAAGTGAGTGGGGGACAAAGGATCCAAAATGGGCTCTGTGTTGACAGCAGAGTGCCCAATGCAGGGCTCGAACTCACAAATCCATGAGATCATGTGAGATGAAATCAAGAGTTGGAGGCTTAACAGACTTAGCCACCCAGGTACCCCACAATGCATCTTTTCTGACCACAACTCTATGAAACTAGAAATAACCACAAGGAAAACTCTGGAAAGAGCTCAAACAACTGGAGGTTAAATAACATGCTACTGAACAATGAATCGGTAAACCAAGAAACCAAAGAGAAAATCGAAAAATATATCGACACATGGGAGTGCCTGGCTGGCTCAGTTGGTAAAGCATGTGACTCTTGATATCAGAGTCATGAGTTCAAACCCCATGTTGGGTATAGAGGTTGCTTAAAAATATATAGAGAGAGAAAAATGAAAATGAAAGCACAGCAGTCCAAAATTTTTGGGATGTAGCAAAAGCAATCCTAAGAGGGAAGTTTATAGCAATACAGGCCTACCTCAAGAAGCAAGAAAAAATATTAACCTAGCCTTACACCTAAAGCAGTTAGAAAAGAATAAACAAAACCCAAACCAGTAGAAGAAAGGAAATAAGATTAGAGCAGAAATAAACAACACAGAAATTAAAAAAATAATACAACAGATCAATGAAACCAGGAACTGGTTCCCTGAAAAGATCACGAAAGTTGATAAGCTTCTAGCTAGACTCATGAGAGAGAGAGAGAGAGAGAGAGAGAAGAGATTCAAACAAAATCAGAAATTAAAGAGGAGAAATAACTAATGTTACAGACATACAAATGATTGCAAGAGAATATTATGAAAAATTATATCCCAACAAACTGGAAACCTACAAGAAATGAATAAGTTCCTAGAAACATATATCCTCCCAAAACTGAAGAAACAGAAAATTTGAACAGACTGATTACCAGCAATGAATCTGAATCAGTAATCAAAAACCTCCTAACAAACAGAAGTCTAGAAACTGATGGCTTCACAGATGAATTCTACCAAACATTTAAAGAAAAGTTAATACCTATTCTTTTCAAACTACTGCAAAAAAATAGAAGAGGAAGGAAGGCTTCCAAATTCATTCTATATGAGGCCAACATTACCCTGGTACCAAAACCATATAAAGACACTACAAAAAAAGAATTTTAGGTCAATATCTCTGATGAACATAGATGCAAAAATCCTCAACAAAATATTAGCAAAGCAAAGCAAATCAAACAAGACATTAAAAAAATAATTCGCCACGATCCAGTGGGATTTATTTTCAGGTTGCAAGGGTGGGTCAATATTTGAATTCAATCACCATGATACATCATATCAATAAGACAAAGGATAAAAACCATATGGTTATGTCAATAGATGCAGAAAAAGCATTTGACAAAGTACAACATCCATCCATGACAAAAACTCACAACAAAGTAGGCTCAGAGACAACATACCTTATCATAATAAAAGCCATATATGAAAAATCCACAGCTAACATCACAGACAGTGGGGAGAAACTGAGAGCTTTTCCCCTAAAGTCAGGAACAAGACAAGGACATCCACTCTCAACAATTTATTCAACAAAGTACTAGAAGTCTTAGCCACAGCAATCAGACAAGAAAAAGGAATAAAAGGCATCCAAATCAGTAAGGAAGAAATTAAACTTTCACTATGTGCAGATGACAGGATACTATATACAGAAAACCTGAAAAACTCCACCAAAAAGCTACTAGAACTGATGAATGGATTCAGTAAGGTCACAGGATACATAATCAATGTACAGAAATCTATTATACTTCTATACCCTAATAATGAAGAAGCAGAAAGAGAAATTAAGAAAGCAGTCCCATTTACCATTGCACCAAAAATAATAAAACACCTAGGAATAAACTCAACCAAGGAGGTGAATGGCCTGTCCTCAAAACTATAAAACACTGACGAAAGAAACTGAAGATGGCACAAATGGAATGACATTCCATGCTCATGGATGGCAAGGTCAAAGGTTGTTGGAATGTCCATACCACCCAAAGCAGTCTACAGATTTAATGCAATCCCTATCAAAATACCAACAGCATTTTTCACAGAACTAGAACAAACAATCCTAAAATTTGTACAGAACCACAAAAGCACAAATAGCCAAACCAAAAAAGAAAAACAAAGCTGGAGGTATCACAGTTCCAGATTTCGAGATATACTGCAAAGCTGTAGTAATCAAAACACTATGGTACTGGCACCAAAAAAGACACATAGATCAATGGAATAGAAAGCCTAGAAATAAACCTAAGATTGTATGGTCAATTAATCTTCGACAAAGGAGGCAGGAATATGCAATGGGAAAAAGACAGTGTCTTCAACAAATGGTGCTGGGAAAACTGGACAGCTCCATGCAAAAGAATGAACCTGGACCACTTTCTTACACCATATACAAAAATAAACCCAAAATGAATTAGAGACCTAAATGTGAGACCTGAAACCATAAGAATCCTACAGGAGAAGACAGGCAGTAACTTCTCGGATGTCAGCCATAGCAACATCTTTCTAGATAGGTCTCCTGAGGCAGGGGAAACAAAAGTAAAAATAAACTATTGGGACTACATTAAAATAAAAAGCTTCTGCACAATGAAGGAAACCACAAAGCTAAAAGAAAACCTACTGAGTGGGAGAAGATATTTGCAGATGACATATCTGATAAAGGGCTGGCATCCAAAATATATAAAGAATTCATACGACTCAACAGCCAAAACCCAATAATCCAACTAAAAAATGGGCAAAAGATACGAGCAGATATTTCTCTAAAGACATATAGATGGCCAAGATGTACATGAAAAGATGCTCACCATCACTCATCATTAGGGAAATGCAAATCAAAACCACAGTGAGATATCACCTCACACCTGTCAGAATGGCTAACATCAAAAACACAAGAAACAACAAGTGCTGATGAGGATGTGGAGAAAGAGGAACGCTTGTGCACTGCTGGTGGGAATGCAAACTGGTACAACCACTGTGGAAGACAGTACAGAGGTCCCCCCACTCCCTTAATTAAAAATAGAAACATCATATGAGCCAGTAATCACACTACTGGATATTTACCCAAAGAATTCAAAAACAGTAATTCAAAGGGATATTTGCATTGTTGTGTTTATAGCATTATATAAAATAGCTAAATTATACAAGTAGACTAAGTGACCTTCAATAGGTGAGTGGATAAAGATGTGGTTAAAAAAAAAAAAGATGTGGTGTATATATTATTCAGCCATAAGAAAGAATGAAATCTTGGTGCACCTGGATGGCTCGGTCAGTTAAGCATCCGACTTCGGCTCAGGTCATGATCTCATGGTTAGTGGGTTCAAGCCCCACATTGGGCTCTGTACTGACAGCTCAGAGCCTGGAGCCTACTTCAGATACTGTCTCTGTCTCTGTCTCTGTCTCTGTCTCTCTCTCTCTGCCCCTCCCCCGCTCGTGCTCTCTGTCTCTCAAAAAGAATAAACATTTAAAAAAATTTAAAAAAGAATGAAATCTTGCCATCTGTACCAACACAGATATAACTGAAGAGTATAAAGTTACGTGAAATAAGTTAGGGAGAGAAAGAGAAATACCATATGACTTCACTCATATGTGGAATTTAGAGAAATAAATCAATGAGAAAAAAAGAGAGACAAGCCAAAAAACAGAATCTTAGCTACAGAAAATAAAGAGATGGTTACCAGAGGCATGGAGATGGTGGGATGGGTGAAATAGGTGAAGGGGTTACAAGTACACTTATCATGATGAGCACTAATAATATATAGAACTGTTGAATCACCGTATTGTACACTTGAAACTAATGTAATGCTTTATGTTAAAGATACTGGAATTAAAATTAAAAAAATAATTAGTCTGTGAGTGATTTGAAAGTACAGGGTGGACTGTGGCCTGTTGGTTTGATAGGATTTCAAATCCACTTATTTGTGGCAAAGACAAAAAAGTCATTTTTCGCAGTAAAGTTGTTTTGATATAAGAATGCAAAAAAGGGGCACCTAGTTGGCTCAGTTGGTAGAGCATGCAACTCTTGATCTTGCAGTTGTTAAGTCTGAGCCCCATGTTGGGTGTAGAGATTACTTAAAAAATCTTCACAGTACCTGGCTCAGTCGGCACAGAAAGTAACTCTTGATCTCTGGGTTGTGAGTTCGAGCTCCACATTAGATATAGAGATTCCTTAAAAATAAAATCTTACAACAACAAAAAAAAAGGCAATGCAAAAAAAAAAAAAAAAAAAAGATGAAGACCTCACATTAGTGTACTTAGTCTAGACAGCCACCATGTGCCTTGTGCTATATTAACATATGCATATACACACATATATGTACACACTTACTAACATAAGGCAGGAAAACAGGATCTGGCCTTCCTGCAGCAAGGTTCATATAAAACTGAGCTCATCCCTATAATTACTTTAATTCTTAGAAGCTTATTTTAAATGTCTGCATTTAATAGATACTTACATAAAATATATTTAAATACTTTCATATACTTTAACATGTTTAATATTATATGAGTATTTAAATACTATATCAGCAATGTTGATGATGGTTAAAGCTACCACTTACTCATTCATAGGTTGTAAAAACAGCAAGAAGGGATTGTAGCAGAACTGGAAATGGGATGGAAAGTGCAAGAAGGCTGTGAATGCGACTGAGAAGTACCTTTAATATTGCCCCATGAGATCTTCTGTAGATACAGTAGCTGGATATGATTTTAGGAACTTTTTTTTTTAAAGGAAAAATAGGAATGTGAGCTTGTGATTAGTAAAGTGAGATATGAATCATGTTACTTGAAGGCATCTTTGGAACCACAAAATGGGAAAAGTCATGGGTTTACCAGTCTCACTACTAACAGTTTGAACTTGTAATGGAAACCCTTGTAGCCTGTGATAAGTATGATAATGTAATACCTATAGCAAACATTATTAACGATATACAAAGAGACCCACTAAAAAATATCTTAAATAAATCAAGATGGAATTTTTTTTAAATGTTCAAGTAACCCACAGGAAAGCAGAAAAAATAAAAGAGAAACAAATAAACAGGAGAAAAAACAGCAAATAAAATATTAAATGGCAACCTTACAACCTAATAATAGCTAAAATGTATTGAACACTGACTATATGCCAGATATATAGTTATTTAATCCTCATGCCAACCCTGTGAGGTAGACTTGGATTATTATCTCCATTTTGTAGATCAGATAATAACACTGAGATAGATCAAGATTACCTTACCCAAGATCATAAAGCATGTGGTGGGTGGCAGAGCCCACACTCTTCGCTATCATACTGTGCCAGGCAGCATCTGAATACCCAGACCTAACTGCTTACGCATCACATTTGATACCACGTGATAATGTAACCCTGCTCCCAGATAGCACAGGTTGGACGCTTGCCATAGAGGCCACTGATCATGTTACCTCAAGCGGCCCCATATACACATACACAAGATGAACTTAAGCCAATCATTTTCTTTCTCTTGGTTTAATTTCGTCAGTACCAAGAGATAATGTGGGCTAATGGTAATACTGAAGGCAAAATGATGCTGAGTCCAAGGTAGACCAAAGCTTGCTCTAAGTCGGTGTCATGAGTGAGAAGAGACCAAATGGGCAGTAAAGAAAGCTGGGTTGCTTAGGAGAGTATTAAGGAGAAGTATTTAAAACTTGGAAAAATTAGAAACTGTAGAAACTGGGTTGTTCAGACTACTGTTAACAAACAACGTAACATAGGCTGCATGGCTTAAACAACAAACATTCGTTTCTCAGAGTTCTGGAGGATGGGAAGTTCATGATCAAGGTGCCAGCAGATCCAGTGTCTGGTAAGGGCCCTTTTCCTGGTTTGCAGATAGCTGTCTTCCTTATAACCTCACAGAGTGGAGAGCAGGGAGAAAGGAAGCAAACTTTCTTTCATATTTCTTTCTCTAAGGGCACTAATCCCACTCATGATGGCTCTGTCCTCATGACCTGATTACCTCCAAAGGACTCACCTCTAAATACCATCTCAAGAGAGATTAGACATCCACATACGAATGGGGCAGGGGCAGGCATACAAACATTCAGTCCATAGCACTGGCTCCATCAGTCATGAACACTAGCTGAAAACTGGGAAAGCCTGGTTATCCTAGTTGTCTTTTAGAGTGAGAGTTTTAAAGATCTAATCTAGTTTGTCCCCAGAGTTGTGATGGCAATGCCATCTCCAGCATGAAAGCCTGGTCAAACTGGTCCTGTTTGGACTCATCTTTTTCAGATTAGAGACTGGAAGCCAATGGGGTCATATTAATTTCCTGTGGCTGCCATAAAAAATTACCACGGGGGACAGGGTGCGCCAGGGTGGCTCAGTTAAGTGTCCGATTATTGATTTCCACTCAGGTCATGATCTCATGGTTCATGGAACTGAGTCCCTTGTCTGGTTCTGTGCTAACAGTGTAGAGCCTGCTTGGAATTCTCCCTCACTCCCTCTCTGCCCCTCCCCTGTTTGCACGTGCTATCTCTCAAAAGAAATAAACAAACTTGTTTTGTTGTTGTTTTTTTTTTTTTAATCACAACAAGGGTGCCCGGGTGGCTCAGTCACTCTTGATTTTGGCTCAGGTCATAATCTCATGGTTCATGAGATCCAGCACGGAGCCTGCTTGAGATTCTCTCTCTTCTTTCTCTGCCACTACCCCCCCCCCCCCCGCCTCTTTCTCCCCAAATAAACATAAATATATCACAAACTTGGTGGCTTAAAACAACAGAAATGTATTCTCCCATAGTTCTGGAGACCAGAAGTCTGAAATCAAGGTATGGGCAGGACTGTGCTCCTCCAGAAACTTAAGGAGAGATTCTGTTACTTGCCTCTTCCAGCTTCTGGAGGCTGTCCTCATTCCTTGGCTTGTGGCTGCTCACTCCAATCTCCACCTCCATCTTCAAATGACCTTCTTTATGTCTCTGACTTCTCTTTCTTATAAGGACACTTATCATTGGGTTTAGGAACTACTTTAGGACCTATTTTTGAGACCGAGAGAGACAGAGTACAAGCAGGGGAGGGGCAGAGACAGAAGGAGACACAGAATCTGAAGCAGGCTCCAGACTCCGAGCTGTCAGCACAGAGCCTGAGCCAGGGCTCGAACCCACTAACCGCGAGATCATGACCTGAGCCAAAGTCACTTACTCGACTGAGCCACCCAGGCGCCCCTGCAAAGACCCTTTTTCTAAGTAAGGTAACATTTTACAGTCTGGGTATTAGAACAAGGACATGTATTTTGAGGGACCACCATTCAATCCACTACAGGTGTCCTGGGTGTGGTACCAGCTGTTTTTCTGAAAGCCTAAGAAAAGGTAAAGCAGAATAATAAGCTTTCAGCTTTCTGTCAGTGTTTCTTTTGCATAATGAATTCTGTGGGTTGGAATGCATGAAATTCCAGACTGACTGGTAGAGAAAGTATCAGCCCATAGCAGTTTGTATGCTTTATATTTGAAGACGGAGGAAAGCCGTTTTGAAAAACAATTAGATTGAGATGAGCCATGACAAGGTTACCTTTGAGGACTCCAAAAGAGATAAAAAGCTGAAATTCTGTCTGCTGACCAGCAGAAATGATGGATCATCTGGTATCTATTTTTAACTTTTTAAGGACTGCTGGTAGAATGGTTTTAATTCTATACATCAATGTGAAGATGAGACTCTTCCCTGGTTCCCACACCATGTTGAATTTTGTTCACTCCAGAAATTAGCCAATTTACAGAGAATCCCTAAGTCTCTTTCTAGCTAATAAACATCCTCTCTCTGTAACAGTTCTGTTTCCACAAAGAGCTGCCCAAAAGGAACAGATCTGAAGAATTCTATGACCTGGAAAATTCACAACTACGATAGTTTAGAAGAAGTTGCCTATGCGATGAACAAAGTTCTCACACCTGAAAAACAGATTTTTTTGCACCCCAGTTGTTTCCAGAAGGGGAAATGATCAAATTAAAAACAAGCAAAAAGTTCTTGAGTAAAAACAAAAGTCTTTGCTAGGTGTCTGTGGGTTAGAAGCTGCCCAGCAGGACTTTGCTAGCATATTCCAGAAGGTGGAGCAGGTGCAGTCAGAGCTCCCAGGATAACTGAGGAGCGCATCATAGCCGCTGCCCCACAAACTGTCTCTCACTTTCCCAGACTCCATTCTCCCCTCACAAGCCCACCCAGATAACCCTAACTGCCTCAGCCCCTCTTCCTTTGCATGGTTTGTTTCTGTGATTTTAAGGACAGGGAGCTACTCTTCTATTCTCTTCCTGCAGTTTTCAAAGTCACTTGAGCTCATTCTAGACAATTTGGAAAGAACAAGAAATAGAAAAGAGACAAAAGAAAAATCTCCACTAGCTCCCTCATCCCAGAAGAGATCTCTGCTAACATTCTGCCATATAGTTTTCTGGTCTTTTTTCCTCCCTTCATGGTGTTTTCTAAAGTTACCATTACATCAGAAAGATAAGAGATAACAAGTTTTGGCATGGATGTGGAAAAAAGGAAACACCTCGATATACAAATTGGTGCAGCTATTATGGAAAACAGTATGCTGGTTCCTTTAAAAAAAAAAAAAAAGCTACAAATAGAAAATACCATATGACCCACTAATTCCACTTCTGGGTATATACCTAAGGGAAATGAAATCACCATCTTCAAGAGATCTTTGCACCCCTATACAAAAATTTTGCCAGGGGCAAATTTAAAAAGTTATAGAAGAACAACTTTGAGGGGTGTTGTGGCTGGTAAAATGCAGGCAGTTAGGTTATAGTTCAGCTTCCATAATGTTGGAACTGACTCAGTAATTAAAACATGACTTTATCTCATCCAGTGTTTACTGATGCTTTAACACTCTACGCAGTGAAATATTTTTTTTAATGTTAATTTTTGAGAGAGAGACTGAGACAGAGCACAAGCAGCAGAGGGGCAGAGAGAGAGAGGGAGACAGAGTACCTGAAGTACGCTCCAGGCTCCAAGCTGTCAGCACAGAGCCCAACACGGGGCTCGAACCCGTGAGATCATGACCTGAGTCAAAGTCAGATGCTTAACCTACTGAGTCACCCAGGTGCCCCTACACAGTGAAATATTTCAAAATGAACAATGCCTATCCATGAAAAAACAAGTATTTCCTCTTGCTACAGATGACCAGCTTTGCATTCATGTTTCTATGTTCCTTTCTCTAATCAGGGATCAGTTGTCTGCAAAACGATCTGCTTAACAGTGCTGACATGTAATCAAAAGCAACATACCAACAGAGTTTGGAGTGGTAAGATTTGTGGACTAAACTGAACCAGGTTGGTAATGGGCTAGGCCCTCCCCCAGAGTGGCTTCTGGCAACAGAAGGGTAACTTTAGGCCTTTTAGGTTTCTTGCCTTTGTACATCCTGAAAGCAGACACTGGGGAGGTAAACCTATAATTAGGGGGTTATTTAGAATAGAGATTTGTGACAGACTGCAACCTGTCTGTATTCTCAAACACAGTGAAACCCTTTTCCAGCCCTTTGTCTCTTGGGTGTGTGCGGTCTATTGGAAGGTCTCTAGTTTACTGAACAACTTGGGTTCACATTACATTTCCTGAGAGAAGGAAGGGCATATGGGACCGAGAACAGCATGTCTACTGGGACATCAGCTTTGCTTTGAAATCGCATCTAAAAATGATACATCTCAGGGCACCTGGGGAGCTCAGTCAGTTAAGTGTCTGACTTTGGTTCATGTCACGATCTCATGGTTCATGAGTTCGAGCCCCGGGGTGGAGCTCTGTGCTGACAGCTCAGAGCCTAGAGCCTGCTTGCATTCTGTGTCTCCCTCTCTCTGCCCCTCCCCTGCTTGCTCACTCTCTCTTTCAAAAATAAATAAACATTAAGAAAAACAAAAAAAAAATAAAAATGATACATCTCATTAATTCTTGCATTCTTTGTCCTAAAATCAATCATCTTGAGTTCAAGTTTGACTTTAGCTCACTTCATTATATAAGTGCTGAGTGCTCAGAACCTCAGGATCAAATTTCAAACTTAGTAATAGGAAATGGAATTCTTTGTGCATGGTGAATAAAAGCTATAGGACAACACACACCAATTCTTAAAGATAAAGCTCTTCAACAAGAGACTGGTATTTTAGAACGTTTTAGATTTAAAATTCCATGTATAATCATTTTAGTTGGTAGTAAGTATTTTCTAGGTACCTATTGTATTTACAGCCCTCATACCAGATACTGTCTGTAGATGTCAGGTATGTGCTTATGAAATGTCATTCCCTGTTACCTGTTGCTGTGGCCTGGGCCCTCATCAATCTCTGCACTGAATTTCCATTCTTACTCATTTTGTGTCTTTCACTTAAAATGAACATATTTACCAGTATATGGTAACACAGTGACTTAAGACCTTTATGAGGTACCTAAAATTGCAAGATGAACTTGCATTCCCATTTATAGGACGCTGTAAAGGGACTGAATATTTAACACTACAAATATTCATCTTGATTGACAGGACAAATGTTTCAAAATTTAAAAAATTTTTCTTATAAAAAGTTTCAGATCCAAAAGAATATAAAAACCCACAGAAAGTAAAAACATAAAAGACACTCATATACCCACCACTCACATTTAACACTTTGCCATATTTGCTTCACACTGTTTAGTTTTAAAGAAAGAATCAATGAATGATAGAGCGGGCGGAAGCCTGCATCTCCTCTTTTTTCTTCCCTCCTTGAGTTTACCTCTATCATATTTTGTTTGTGCATGTTTTTATACTTTCACAACTTAAATTATGTTTCTAAAATTTGCATAAGGGGTACAATTTGCAGAAATGTTTGCAATTTGCTTTTTCATTCAACATTAAGATTTATCTGTATTGAGGTAAGTAAGCTAGGTCATTCATTTGAACTACTGTTCAAATGCCATTGTATGAATATGCCACTGTTTATACATCCATTTCCCTTCTGAGGGGCATTTAGTTTATTTGGAATATTTTTACTATGATACACAATGCTAGTATGAATGAACCATCCATCCCTCCAGTGCCATTAGCTCTATCTTCAAAATAACATATCTTAAATCTGAGCACTTCTCCCCACTCCAAAACTACTCTAGTCCAAGCCATCATTTTCTCCTCCAGGGGCTCCTAAGTGACTTGAGCTTTCAATTCTGCTCCCTTTCAATCCATAGTTCACAAAGCTCATGGGGTCAGATTGGGTCTGTCCTTCATCAAAATCCTTCCCATTGTACCTACGATGAAATCCAAAGCTCTTCCCAAGGTCAGGAAGACCCCACATGATCTGGCCCCTCTCCCTTTCCTTCCCTAGCTCTCTCTAGTCAAGAATACTTGGCTTCTGGGGCACCTGGGTGGCTCAGGTTACCACTCATGGTTTGTGAGTTCAAGCCCCACATCAACTGGCTGCCATCAGCCTGTTAGCATCGTCTGTTCCGCCCCCTCCACCCTTCCCCCACTTGTGCTCTCCCCAATTAAAAAAATAACAAATAAACATTAAAAAAAAAAAAGGAATATTTGGCTTCTGCTGCTAGCTGTCTTACAGAGCCTTTGAATCAGCTGTTCATTCTGCCTGAAGTCAGCACTTCCCTCATTTGTGTATGGCTTGGTCTCTTGCTTTATTCAGGCTCCTGATCAGATAACTCCTCAGAGAAGCCTTTCCTGTTTTTTCTTATCTGAATACCTCTTTCATTTCGTTTCTCCTTATCCTGCTTTTTTCTTCTCAGAAGTTATCACACCTGAAATTATCTTGTTTACTTCTGTTCCTCCACTAGAATGTAAAGTCCCTGGCCTTCGTGTCCCCAGTTCTCAGAATAGTGTCTAGTGTAACAGGCATCGTCCATACTTAACCTGAACGAATGAGACAGCACCAGTACAAGACTCAACATGCACATTCTCCAGGACACGATCTTAAAACTTTTGTTGATGGTGAAGCACAATATGAAATACACATTTATACAAAGCACACACCCAAAGTGACACAAAGTTGCAGAAAACAATACTCACTTACTACTCCTAAATTTTTTTACCCAATTTCAAAAAGAGAAAATGTGCTAGCTGTAATCCAGTAAATTGATTTCACAGTTCACCTGCAGTGTGAAAAACTCTGTTTACAACTGGAAGTGGTTTTGCTGGGTTTTACTAAAGATTTCTGAACTGCCCTCCAAAGTAAAATAAAATCACACTACTAACATCATTGCAGCAATTTCCTCATTTCCTTACCAATACCTGGTCTTATCAGGCTTTTCCATTTTCGCCAGTCTGAGTGGAACTATATCGCTTTGTTTTAACTTGCATCTTCCTACTTACTAAAAAGACTGACAGCTTAACCTTAAAAAAAAAAAAAATTGTGTAAACTAAATTACTTTCTAGTGCCCCAAGAGATCTAAGAATTTTCCTATCATAACTTTTCAGAGTTCAAGTGGCTTAATCTTCCCTTACTTTATGCATTTCACAATTCCAAATTCTCACATACTTAAATTGTAGTGTCACAAAACTGTATCCCCAAGGACACAGCACTAACCACAATTTTAGTTCTTTCACCATTTATATGGTTATTTACTCAACACTTATTGACCCCCCCCCATCCCCAACACTGCCAAGAATTTCCCCAGACAAACCACCTCCCCTGGCGCCTACCTTCGAGACCATGAGTTCTTTGTCCCTTGCACTGTCACAGAATGACCATGGCCAAGGCGTTAGTTTTAGAAAGGCTCTTAGACTCCGACCAAGACCCTCCCAATTCTTCCAATCCATTGTTCTCTAGCATTACTTGCTCCCAAGTTTTTGTATTCAATACATCCAGAGAGGAACGCGGTGGATTCACGCATGCTCTCTCACTGCAAAGGAATTCTTCCCCCAGAGAAAAGTTTTTTAAGGGCGAAAATTCGAATGTTTTCATTTCAAGCACTTGTTTTAAATGAGAGATTATAATTAGGGTTTTTTAAAGCAACCCAAATTATTTTGCTTTTTCTTCTGAAAGCTACTTTATTTCTGCTCTCTACAAAATATGCTTAAAAAGTCACACCTTACTGCGTCGGAATGTCAGGTTTGATTAAAAAGGCAAATGAAAAACATCTCACATTCATTCCAATTTCGGTAATTATAAATTCTGACAAAAGATATGATCGCCAAACCACATTAATAGCCTTTAGGTTCTATCCCGACAGATAAATTCTAAAGGCTTTAGAATCCCGCAGTTAAGTCTTAACTAATAGCAACCCCTTTTTTCCTAATTTCAAAATCACAAGGCTTATGTAAAACTGCAACACAGCTTCGGGTGCTTTCTGGAATGAAACGTCAGGAGTTACCCCATTTAATCGCTTCAGATAACGATGTGGTTACCAAATACGAGGTGCCTCACTCAGGACAGCGACTGGGCTAATAAAGATTGTAGTTCGTGCTTAATTCTTTGATTTTTATATCTAATGATGTAAACCGCACGTCGCAATTAAAGTGCTAAACGCCAAGATCCCCAAGACTCCCGCGCTGCTCTCCATTACCCCGTATCTGCACTTTTCCTCTCTCAGCCCGGAATTCATGCAAATCAGCCTGGTAACCCCGAGGCAATACGAACCTCTTTCGCGCCATTCGCTCAGGACCGTGCAGCGACGTAAAGAGAGTGGTCCTGGAGCCCTAAAAGGGTCGTTTTTCTACGGTGGCTTTTGGAGATTCCTAGGTTGGTGCTCGAGGTCATAATATTTGGGAGGCGGCTTTTTCCCCCCGGCGCCGAGTACGTCTCGCTCCTGGACACGCGGTTACCACAGCTTGCAGGACCTGCGCCCCAACGCGGGAAACCCGGCCGGAGCCCCGCCCCTCTGGGCCCGGGTCTGCGCGCCCCGCCCGCCTGCCGCATCTCCTACTCCTTCGGCTCACTGGGACCGCTGCTCGTGCGGTGCTTCGCTCTCCCAGCTCTGAGCGCCGGCCTGGGCACCCGCCACCGGCATGGACGCTCGCCGCGTGCGGGTGAGCGCTAGGCGGACTAACCCGAGGGGCGGGTGCGGTGGGTGCTGGGCGCGGAACGACTCCCTCCAACTACCGCGGACGGAGTTAACTGGTGGCCGTCTTGGGCGGCATCCGTTTAGGCAAACCCCAGGTTTTGTGCATTTTGGGTAATTCGGCGCGCGGGGCCGGCCCCGTCTCGTGCGCAGGCTGTTCGGAGATGTGAGCAGTTTGCAGGGCTGGCCGCGCCGGAGAACCTGAGGCCACGTGCGCTCTAAGTGCACGTGCGCCCGGAGCCAGACAGTAGCCGGGGCTGGCGGGTTCCCCATTGTGTCTGCCGGCCTGAGCCCGGACGGAGAGGAGCGCCACCCTCCCCGCTCCCTGCGGTTTGCCGTGCAGCCGCCCAGCCCTTTCCAGCGTGCAGCCATGGGCGGGCGGGTGGCTCGCTGTGGCTTGACTCGTGCACAGTGGGGCGGGGGGGAGGGGGACCTTGGACGCGGTCCCCACGGGATTTTGCGGCTGCCACACCGGCATCCGCTTCTAACTGCCGGGGGTCGGTGGGTTTGAAGTTTAAAGGTGTTGCAAAAACGGTCTCTTTAGAATTTGCGTTGCACACGTGGGGGGGAGGCGTCTCTAGTTCAGGGCGGTGGTTAAGAGCACTTAAAAGATCTGGTGGTCCAAACTGTTCGCCCACCATTTGCTCGTTTTCCATTCATCAACCTTACTCACAGCTGCAGGACGTTGCCCTGAATGGAACGTTACTTTTTGCTCTAACGGAAACCGGAACGTAGGGTCTGCCCCAGGAGAGGTTAGAAGATGGGGGCTGGGTGAAAAGGAAGAAAGTGACATGCTCAAAATAAATAAAGATTAACACAAGTGGGGAAGCTGGGGTTTTCGTTGGGGGGGGTGGGGAGTGGACGTGTTGGGGGCGTGGTTTCAAAGACAGCTCTGCCGGGTGTAACCGGGCGTAGCTTTCAGGTAGAAGAGAGCCTTGGGCAAATTGGGCTTGGAATCTGACGTACCTGGGTTCAAATGTGGGCCATCCTGTGACTTGAGTAACCTACTTCACGTCTCGTGTCTCAGCTTTCCCGTCTGTTAAATGGGAAGAATGACAGCACCTTTGTTACAAGGAATTCATGTGAAAACATGCTTAGTGCCTGGCAGGAAAATAAAAACACCTACTAAATGGTATAGTTACCGGCCTGCCGGAAAAGTTCGACTTAGCCATAACCATTTGCCTTTTTCTATGTCTTTTCCTCCACCGGTTAACTGAGTCTTGGCATGTGCTGACTTGTTAAAGCCCAGCATTAGTGCTGTCGGCTTCCAGTAGACTGCCTGCCTTGAGGCTGTCTTGGGCCTTTGACTGCTTGCAGGTAGATTGATGAGTAAATGGTGATAATTGCTGCAGCAGTGCAAGGTGCGCTGCTTTTTTTAGGAGATTGCAGAATTGGGTTCTCCTGCCAACTGTGTCAGCTTGGGCGCTCTATTTCACCTCCCTGGAGCCTTGAATTTCCTCACCTGGAAAATAGGGTGTTTCTGAGAACCCTTCTAATGGGTAGTAGTTCTACGTATCATCACATTTTCTTCCCTTTCTAAAAGGACAAAAGACGTCATTTTATTTGCAAGAGATTGAAATGAAATGCAGAATGTTAGGTGTACAAAGAAGGTCAAGAGTGTTCTTTCCATGGGGCGCCTGGGTGGCTCATTCGGATTCTTGGTTTCTGCTCAGGTCATGATCTTATGGTTAATGAGTTGGAGCCTCCAAGCTCCCCTCCCCTCTACGGGCTCTGCGCTGCTTGGGACTCTCTCTCTGCCCCTCCCCTCCCAAATAAATAAATAAAACTTAAAAAAAAGAAAAAAGAATGTTCATCTCACCTGACACCGCACATCTTGGCATTATTTTGTGGGACCCATAGCAGAGCTTGCCTTCCAAAGTTTTCATTGTGAGGAATCACTTTTGTTGCGTGGCCATATTTAAGAAAATTAAAATACAGGATCTAATACTGCTGTTTTAACAGGAGATAGACACCAATTTCATTTTTTTGTGAGCAATGCCAGGTTGTTCGGTGTTTAACAAGTAATCTACAAGTAATTTGTGACTTAACAGAAGGACTTCTAAAAATTTAAGACTTGTACAGCAAGGAGACGGGAGAACTGAGTATCAGGCCAGGCTAGTGGAGCGCTGAAGTGGAATCAGGCATTCTACCTGGGTTTGGAGTGCTGTTTGACCTTTAACTTGGCTCCTTGTATGTTTGTTCACTGAGTTGATGTACTTGATTTATAAGGACTTGTGCTGAAATCACTATACCCTTCCTGGTTGGAACAGGGCCTGTTTGAAAGCCTGCCATCTTGAAATAGAGGTGCTGCCCAGTTTTTGTAGTTTGGGAAATTAGCATCACAGTACAGAGCCCAAAGCTTATATAAAAAGACCTCATTAGGTTGATTTTGGCCGAGGAACTCTACCATTTTGTACTTTTGAAAATTTCCTTTTAGAAGTGCAATCTAATGTTTTTTATTAACAGGCAGATTTTAGGAGGCCAGCGTGAAACCCCTTGGGAACTCAGTATACTCTCAGCTTGGTGGGAAGAAAGGTGCACAGTGAGGTAGCCCTATAGATGTTTCATTATTTTGATAAATGTCCTTAACAATATCCCTTCAAAGGGATCCCCTTCCTTTTATGGTTTTACCAGGTTTTGAAAATATTTTTGTAGCATTTGCAAATCCTCCTTTTTCTGTATAGGGCATAAGAAATGGTAATGTTGACTCTGCACTGTTTCAACCTACTAAACTCAAAAATGATGTCTTTAGTTAGTGTAGTAAGTGTCCCACTTAATAGTATTGCCATTTTCCTTTGCAGCAAAAGGGTCACGGAGTAAAGAAGAACTTAAAGAAATTTAGATACGTGAAGTTGATTTCCATGGAAACCTCGTCATCCTCTGATGACAGTTGTGACAGCTTTGCTTCTGATAATTTTGCAAACACGGTAAGTGCTGCCTGAGAATAAACAGAATTGAGTCTGCAGTGCTCAAAATGCCCCCAAATGCTTTGTGCGTGATTAAAACTGCTTGCTTTTTGCCTGCATTTCTACACAGCCGCTAGGAAAATACAGTATGCATTGTAATTTCATTTCATTTTTTGCTGTGGTTCTAGGTAGTAATTGTTGGAGGTAGATTAGCTACTTATTCTATCCTTTTGAAATGTCGCCTAACCTAACATGCTTGATGATTTGCCATAACAACTCAGAAATCATTTGTAAACCTCTGAACCATTTTTCTTTGTAACAAAAGCTGTTCTCTTGTAGTGCACTTGTAAATGTGATTTGCTCTCTGCACGGTTTATGGAAAATTGGTTCTTGAAAAAGGGGGAAAATGCACAACCACATTTATTTATTTATTTTACAGAAACCTAAATTCAGGTCAGATATCAGTGAAGAACTGGCAAATGTTTTTTATGAGGACTCTGATAATGAATCTTTCTGCGGCTTTTCAGAAAGTGAGGTGCAAGATGTGTTAGACCATTGTGGATTTTTACAGAAACCAAGGCCAGATGTCACTAAAGAACTGGCCAGTATTTTTCATGCCGACTCTGACGATGAATCATTTTGCGGTTTCTCAGAGAGTGAGATACAAGATGGAATGGTGAGTTTGAGAACCAATATCAAGAAGTAAGGTACATTTACAGGCATGACACGCTTGTTTTAAAAAAGTTTTTTTTCTTGTAATTTTCATTTTAGTCATGCCAGGAAATTTTGTTGACCTTTTTAAAATTTTGAGTTCTTTTCTTCATGTCTTACAGCAGTTTTTACTGATGTAGTCCTACTTGTAAAGCTTGAATATTTTGTAGGCTCTGAAAATCTTGGAAACTGGTAAGATAAAATTGACCGACCTCCAGATTTCTGTTGCCACAAAAATCTACCCTGATGATCAGAAGCACGCATGTCC
Organism: Prionailurus viverrinus; assembly: GCF_022837055.1. Taxonomy (NCBI): domain Eukaryota; kingdom Metazoa; phylum Chordata; class Mammalia; order Carnivora; family Felidae; genus Prionailurus; species Prionailurus viverrinus. Next base: position 55,190,563 of record NC_062568.1, on the reverse strand, counting down.
TCCAGATCAGCCACATTCACATTGAAGTTCAAGTGCCCAGCCCAGTACCGGCCTGGCATGGGGCAGGCCTTTGGTAAATGTTGGTTCCCGTGGTGGATCTTACATACATCTGCATCCAGAAAACCTGTGATAACTCATGTGCAGGAGTTCGAGTGCAGATAATGACAATTAGGACCCTTCATGCTTTGACTTTGGCTCCTTGGCTGGCTTTTCTTGTGCACGCTGCCTTGCCCATAACCTCTGTCATTCTGCTCAGGCCACTGCTGCTGCTGCACGTCAGTCCCACTCTCCCTGAGCATACTGTTTAGTTCTGCAGACTCTTGTGAACAAGACTGTCTGAACAAAGGAAGCAGTGTGTTGATTTATAGTCAGGTGCGTGCTCTTCAGCTCATGGTGGTCTGATGTGAGGCCACTCCCGGGGACCACACTGATCCTGACTTAAAAGGACACCTGGCCACGGAGTGTTTATCACTATCTAACTTTGTGGTAATGTAACATTTCCCCTAAGAAGTGACGGTGGTCCAAATCAGTGCATATCAGGAGTTATTACTGGTCTGCAAATACTGGATGTGACCCAAACGTTGTCTACAGCCTGAGTCATTTCTGGACAATGTTTCCATTCTTTGTGGTTGCTGTTTGTTTCGATTAATAACATGCCAATCAATTAAAAGTCTTAAGAACTCATAAAAGTTTGTCATTATCTCCTAATCATGCATACTAAAAGTACATGAAGAATACTAAAAGCTGTTTGGATTTCAGAAATGTTTGAATGTTAAAAAAAAAAAAAATGGCTCTTCCATTTCTGGAAGTTTTATGAGTGATATTTTTTCCTTTCTCATTTTTTTTCAACCATCACCACAGTTGATATAGAATGTTTTGATCACCTCCCGCAAAACCCTGTTCCCATGAACGTCCTTTCCCAATATCCTCAATCGGCAACCACCAGTCTATCTTCTACTGTTAGAGGTTTTTATATTTTGGACAGCGTATAAATGAATGCAGTCTTTTGTGACTGGCTTCTTTCACTTCACGAAATGTTTTCAAGGTTCTTCCATGTTGTGGTAGGTGCTAGTACTTGATAACTTTTTTACTGCTGAATGATATTTTCTGAAAATGCTACATTGTATTTATCCTATTCACCAGTTGGTGGATTTTTGGATTGATTGTACCTTTTGGCTATTGTGAATAGTACTTCTTTGAACATTCATGATCAAGTTTTTGTGTGGACATATATTCTTGGAGTATATATATGATTGGATTATATAGTAACTCTGGCCTTTTAATGAACTGACACGCTGTTTTCCTAAGTAGCTGCACCATTTTACATTCCTGCCTGTAGTGTAGGCGGGTTCCAGTTTCTCTATATCCTTCTCATACATTCTTGTTACTGATTCAGTTCTACTAGTAGGTAATGAAGCAGTATCTTGTGATTCTGATTTGTCTTTCCCTAATGGATAATTTTAATACATCTTTAATGGTGGAAACTTACTTTTGGAATCTCCTTTTTTTCTCTTCCTCTAATTTTTAAATTTTCAATAAGATGATTAGAGAGCTATCTAGAGTAGTCAAATTCGTAGCGACAGAAAGTAGAATGGTGGTTGCCAGAAGCCAGGGGTGGAATGGGGAGTTAGTATTTCATGGGTACGGTTTCAGTTTGGGAAGATGAAAAAGTTTTGGAGATGGATTGTGGTGATGGTTACACAACAGTGTGAATGTATTCAATGCCACTGAACTATACACTTAAAAATAGTTAAAATGGTGGGGCACCTGCACGGCTCGGTCAGTTAATGGTTCAACTTTTGATCTCAGCTCAGGTCTTGATATCAGGGTCAGGAGTTTAAGGCCTGTGTTGGATTCCACGCTGGGTGTGAGGCCTACTTAAAAATAAAAACGAAAAGGTTAAAATGGTATATTTTTATGTCACATATATTTACTGTGAATTTTTTAAAAAGTAGATTAGAGAACAAAGACCCCTTTAATATAGTTTAATGCCATAACCATTGAAACCATGTTTATGGGAGAGCACAATTGTAGGAATTCTTGTAATAAACCAAAGGTCTATTTTTTTTTAAAGAAATTAAAAAAGGAGCTAGGAATTTCACATTTCAAAAAAATGACTCAAAACCACTGGCCTAAGGGCTATGATAATGACTTGTAATGATGTGTCTCAGATAGGCTATGTGAGTTAACACTCAGATTGTTGTAATTCCTGATTTTGTTACCCAGAGCTATCAATTACAATTGACAGTTAAAGTATTCAGTTAAAATTTATTTGATGCCATTGTCTCTTGTCCAAAAGGAATTTGGTAGTCATACTGGTGCAGCCTGTGGGACAATCAGCAAGTCATTAACGATTCTATTGTTCCCACCCAATTAACTAGAGACTGCAGTCAGACCACACTGGCTGCAGGACCCGAAGCCAGTGCAGAAGATCCGGACCCCTCCGCGTGGCCATGAAGTTTCCAACTCAGAACACCAGGGGAGCCGCCAACAAGAGAGCAGCACCCCCAGAACCCTCTGAGAATTCTGTGACCGATTCCAGTTCTGATTCAGAAGATGAAAATGGCATGAATTTTTTGGAGAAAAGAGCTTTAAATATAAAGCAAAACAAAGCAATGGTAGGTGTCTGACTTTGTGCTAGAACTCTTCCTGGCCTTTCTCTAAGCCGCTTGTTGCTTATATCTGTCCTAAGAATTATTTTCAGTGTAGCTGTGAAGTCTTCATAAAATATGCTTTAAGACGTGCTTCTTTTTCCTAAATTCCTAAAAACTTTCCTTAAAAAATCTTTTTTAATCATTAAAGTCTCGGTAAATGTATAAGTTAAATCAAACTCGAGATGTGCTACTGTAATTTCATTTTTGGCAAGTAACCTAAACTAATAGTTTCTGTTGAATTTCTTCCCTTTTTAGCTTGCAAAACTAATGTCAGAATTAGAAAGTTTCCCTGGCTCATTCCCTGGAAGGCGTTCCCTACCAGGCCCCAGTTCGGTAAGTGTGATCCTTATTTGTATAATAGTATTATGGACAGGTCTAATGTAGATTTGTTATTTTAAAATCCAATTTCCTTATTTTGTGTAGTCCTACAGACAAAGAGGAAGTAGAGAAAACCTTCTAACCGATCTCTGGGACCTCTTCTGTACATCCCAGGGCAGGTGGGGCCTCCCCAAGCCATGCTTCTGCAGTGCTTAAACTAACCCTTCGGATTGGTTCTTTCTCTCCTTCCCAACTCAGCTAAGCCCCTCAAGCACAAGGAGTAAATACTGGAAAAAAAATTTTTTTTTCTTAACATTAGTATATTCCTTCTACATAATAGATGCATAATAATAGGTTTTTAATAACTGAGAATGAGAAAAAAGAAGGAAAAAACAATTTTGTTTAAATGTTTGTTTAGTTTTGACCGAGAGTGCATGCAGGGGAGGGGCAGAGAAAGGACAGAGGATCCAGAGCAGGCTCTGTGCTGACAGCAGCAAGCCCGACCCAGGCTGGAACTCCCAACCCATGAGATCATGACCTGAGCCAAGTCAAATGCTCAACTGACTGAGCCACCCAGACACCCCAGAAAAAGCAATTTCTTAACCAAGTGATGGTCTACTATATGTGATTCTTTTCTGAGGAACTAAGCTGGTGCAACTAAGGGGAATTTGGGGTGCATGCTGTAGTACAAAAGGAAAGACTTCCTTTCCCCACCTCTTCCTGAGGAAAAAGGGAAGAAGCAAGCAAGAAAAAGAAGGAAAATCACATACATACATTTTTCTCTGGCGCAATATAGAAATAGTGAGAATGTTTCAGAGCTCGAGATGTTGTAGAAAAGGTGGTGGTGATGATGGTGTTGTTTTTGTTTTTTGGGAAAACAAGAACTATTCATCTTTATTAAGTGGAAGGATAAGTAGATGATCTCTCAGTTTGAGAGGAAACAGCTTGGTATTAGAAAAGCAGAATTACGGCGCGCCTGGGTGGCTCAGCCGGTTGAGTGTCAGACCTCGGCTCGGGTCATGATCTCACAGTGTGAGTTCAGGCCCCGCATTGGGCTCTGTGCCTATAGCTCGGAGCTTGGAGCCTGCTTCAGATTCTGTGTCTTCTCTCTCTCTGCCCCTCCCCCGCGCATACGCGCACGCTCTCTCTCTCTCTCTTTTTCTCTCTCAAAAATAAACATTTAAAAATTTTAAGAAAAAAAAGAATTACAATAGCTCTATCATTTCGGGGCTCATTTTCTCATGAATTCTAGAAAGAACAAAGAATTAGGAAATGGAGCTCTCCTTTTACTTTTACAAAAACATACTTAAAGAGAAGGTGCCACAGAACCTTCATTCTGGAATAAATGGGTTCCATCATATGTGTTTTGTTTAGCAGTCAAAGACAACCCGGAGGCGTACATTCCCAGGTGTTGCTTCCAGAAGAAACCCTGAACGGAGAGCTCGTCCTCTCACCAGGTCAAGGTCTCGGATCCTTGGGTCCCTTAGTGCTCTGCCCCCAGAAGAGGAGGAGGAAGAGGAGGAAGATAAGTTCATGTTGGTGAGAAAGAGGAAGACCATGGACAACTACATGAATGTGAGTTCTCCACATTTGTGCTCGCCCTTCCGTTTATCGTCTTCCACAGGCCCAGCGTCCGATACACAGCACAGGGACACACGCAGCCTCAACGCCAGATGACCCGTGGTAAACATGCTTCTCAAACCGTTTAAAATTGTTAATGCCACATATGCTGTCAAATAGATGGGCTTTGTTATTAGATGAGCAGGTCAAAGGTTTCTTCACCTTAATGTCGGAATCCTTTCCATGATATTGTCCCCAATATCCTTAGTAAGCTTAACAACTTGCATCTTCTCCATAAGCTCTAAAACAGATTTCTAGGTTGAATTCTTTGTGGAGAAATTACAAATCCTGTATCCGAGATTCAGAACTGGGGAGCACCAGTAAGAGCGCTATTCCATGATTTTTGTCATGCAGGAAGATGACGTGCCCAGAAATCGTCGTGCCGGATCCATGACCCTCCCACATATAATTCGCCCTGTTGAAGAAATTACAGAGGAAGAGCTGGAGAACATCTGTAACAACTCTCGAGAGAAGATCTATAACCGTTCATTGGTACAAGCCTCTAAATTGTTATCTGTGAACGTGAATGTCTGTGAGAGAAAGGATAGCTTCTATCCTTAGAGTTTTGCTAATGTTAAAGGTCTCACCATGTGGGATATGTGCCTGTGTGGTTGGTTTTTTTTTTTTGTTTTTTTTTTTTTCTTTTCTTTTCTTTTCTTTTCTTTTCTTTTCTTTTCATAGAAGAAAAGAGAGTTTTTAGCATCTTTGGAATATAGACCTCTTGGTCTGCAATAGTAGTATTTGCTTAGTAAGCCTTTGGTAGCAGTTGATCTTTTCTCAATTTAGAAATTGATTCAGCATATATCTACTATATACACAGTTGCTGGGTGTATGGTGGTATACTAAAAATAAAAAAGGATTTGGGTGGGGTTTTGGTTTTTTTTGTGTTTGCATAAGATGTTTTAGTAGAGAAAACTAGTGTTGATCATATTAACTATAGCATGTGCCAATTGAATGAAATCAGTATGCCTGAAATACTTTTCATGTCCTTAGCATATACCCATGTATGTAGATCTGAAATAGGATTCAAAGACGAATTGTCAGACTCCATCCACAAAGAAGGACATTCTTTATGCTATTTCTCTATACAAAAAGCAGTATTTTGTTCTTTTTTCCCCCTATTTGCCTCTTTGTAGGGATCTACTTGCCACCAATGCCGCCAGAAAACTATCGATACCAAAACAAACTGCAGAAACCCGGAGTGCTGGGGTGTTCGTGGCCAGTTCTGTGGCCCCTGCCTTCGAAACCGTTATGGTGAAGAAGTCAAGGATGCTCTGCTGGATCCAGTAGGTTCCTCGAAGGGGTGGTGCTGTGGGCTTGAAGGGCCACGAGTTGAAAGGGCCCAAAGGAGGGCATCCATGAGAGGACTGAGCCCTTATTGTTGTGGGGCATACATATTTCAGGGGAGGCCGATGAATTCATAGTGTTGGTGCTAGGTTAAGTGTGAGCCCCTTTCCAGAGTTCAGGGGATGCCGATTCTGTTTACCCCTGCTATTGCTATGTAACTTCCTCTGCTGCATTTCCTAAGAAAATAATCCTTCGAATGTAGGAAATGACTAATGGAAATTAATCCTATTAAAAAACCTATGAAAGGTTTTTCTATTCATTAAAAAAAAAAAGATTTAAATGCAATTGATGATACCTACCTTAGATTAAAGAGAAATGGATAAGTAAGAGGAGGAAGGGCAGATTTGATTTAACTGTGCCTTTTCACAATTCTCCTTCAGAACTGGTATTGTCCGCCTTGCCGCCGAATCTGCAACTGCAGTTTCTGTCGGCAGCGAGATGGGCGGTGTGCGACTGGGGTCCTTGTGTATTTAGCCAAATACCATGGCTTTGGGAACGTGCATGCTTACTTGAAAAGGTAATTGGCTGGCTTTTCTCTCCTCCACACCCAAATCTTAACATTCATTTATGTATCTTAGTAAGAAGGTGATAGAAGTCAGAATAGGGGTTATCTCCAGGTGGTGGGAACCGCATGTTTTGACTGGAAACAGGCACATTGGGAGTCATTTTTGAATGTTAGAGACATTTTATATCTTCATCTGGGTGGTGGGGACATGTACGTGTGAGTGTGTAAAAATTCAAGTTGTACGTTTCAGATGTATGCACTTGACTATTTTACAACTCAGTAAAGACATTTTTAAATAATTTTTCTTGAAGTTTACTTATTTTGAGAGAGGTAGACAATGTGAGTCGGGGAGGAGCAGAGAGGGGGAGAAAATCCCAAGCAGGCTCCACACAGTCAGTGGAGAACCTGATGCAGGGCTCGAACTTACAAACCTTGAGATCATGACCTGAGCCAAAATCAAGAGTCAGACACTTAAACCGACTGAGCCACCCAGGCACCCCTCAATGAAAACATTTTTAAAACAGTGAATTAAACTTTCGAAAGAAAATTCTTAGGTCGAAAACCATATCCTGACATGTTCCTTTCTCTCTTTCAGTCTGAAACAGGAATTCGAAATGCAAGCATAGCATTTAGAAGATCCAGTACCCGTCTTCCACTGTGCAAATCTTCCAAGTTCAGGTTTTCAATTTTGTCATGTGATTGGAACCTGAGTTACGAATTTTGATGATCAGTCTGTTCTGTAGGAAACGCAAATCAAGTTCCTCTCACTAACAAACGTGTTTCTGAGCATCACAGAGGTATATCTCTAGCTATATACTGTACCCTCCTGCTGTTTCTTTGCTTTTTCCCCCACCCCTCACCTCATTCCATCCCCCTCTATTTCCAGTGGTTCCCTCCCACCATTTTGTTTCTGAATTCTTTTTGAATAGCAATTTTATGAAAGCATGTTTGATTTAATTGGCGTTGAAACCGCCCTGGAATCTGCCCATAAAACCAAGCACTTAGAAACAGTAGTAACATTAACTAACTACATCTATTGAATTCCAGAGAACAGCCCTCTAACTTGTTTACGGGAAAGCAGTGAGCACAATTTATGATTTATTGTTCATACTAGTTAACCTTTTCTAACAGAATCAAGGCACACAAGTCTTAAAACCATGTGGAAAAATTGGGTAATTGTTGGGAAATGGAGTATTATTATTTTGGATGCCTCTCGTGAGAATATTCCATGTATTGTGCAATTGTAGTTTGCCAAGTTTATTTCCGTTCCTACGTAAGATGTTTCAAATTCCTGATCATTTTGCATGGAAAATTGATATTAGTACTAGTCTACGACTAGTCTTTGCAGTTTTTACTTTCTTGAAGTTATAAACTAGGCACAGAGTTCATGTTCAGGTTTTAAGCACTTTTATAACAATGAGAAGTGCCTTTTTGGAGTTGGGTGACTTTCAACAGTTTAACTTGACATCTCTGTCCTTTTAATTTCTGGGCAGAATTCATGTGTCGCCCCTACCCCCTACCCGACCCCTTTTTGCATTAGATCGTTTTGTAGACGTGGAATCAAAGTGTCTTTGTCCATTTTCTTTGCATGTGTAGCCTATTGCTATGGCCATTCAGTGTTTGATGCCTAATTGGACATTGAATCAATAAATGTAAATAGAGCTTTTGATCTGTAATGCTTTTATACAAAGTTTTTTATTTTAATAATAAAATGTTATATTCTAGCTTGTCTGTTTTCTTTTTTATTCTTTAATAATCTTAACTGCGCTGAATCCTAATTGTCTTCTCATATTTAAACAAAAGACCATTTCTACCTTTTATAGAGTCTGCCTTTTGGCTTAAGTTTCTGAAGGTTAAGGGCCAGCTCTTTTGAACAGGACCTAGCTTGGTGATATAACCAGTTGCTGTGATCAGAAAATCAGCGGAGACAACTATAGATAGAAAATAATACATGCTCATGAAGTTTTACAACTTTGTTTTCCTTTCACCATTTGCCAACCCAAGAACTAACACCAATTTCAAAATACCTGGCTTGATTTTATCAGCCATTTGAATATTTTTTAAGTTAGAAAAAAAGTTTTTTAAATTTATTTTGAGAGAGAAAGCGAGCAAGTGGGGGAGGGGCAGAGAGAGGGAGGGGGAGAGAGAGAGCCTAATTTGGGGCTCTAACTCATGAATCATGAGATGCCCTGAGCCCAAGTCAGACACTTAGCAGACCGAGCCACCCAGGTGCCTGTATTTATTTTTTAATTTTTATACTTTAGGCTCCACGCCCAGTGTGGGGTTCAGACTCACAACTCTGAGATCAAGAGTCACATGTTCCATGGAACCATTCGAGTATTTAGGCCATGCTATATCTTGAGGCCTGCTCTAGAACTGAGAGAAGCCAAAGACAAGGCACAGTCTGAAAGCTCTCATAATCCAGTTTAGACCAGAGTTGACAAATTACAGCCTGTGGGCCAGATCCTACTGTAGCCTATATTCATATGGCAGTTGCACTAAGTATGTTCTTTACTTTTTTAGAGGGTTGTAAAAAAAGCACATGACACAGTGGTTTACAAAGCCTAAAATGTTTACAGTCTGCCACTTAACTATAGGTTTGCTGACTTAATCTCTAGACTTCTCTTGGAAATCCTGTATACCCCTATGTACTCATTTGGGGAGAAAATGATCAAGCTATGGGAAGTTATACAACTGGTATTCTAGATAGATCCAAAAGAAATGGGTATTTTTATAAACTTGGGACTCTTAACCCAAATTGTAATCTATCTCCCCCTTTTAGGTATGTGATTAGGAAGGTTAAATTCAGGGGAGTTTGTAAAATTGGTCGCTGTCTGGGATATTTTTGTTGTTACCATGTTTTAATATGAAATGGAACTATTTTTCACTCAAGAATAGTGACTAGTAACAGCTGATTCCGAGACTTAAACGATTTACAGTCTAGTGGAGGAACAAAGAGAAAAACCTAAAAATGGAATTCTGAGTAGGAATGAACACAGGAAGAGGCATTTTATAGCACTGATGGGCCCATGGGTTTTGTAATGACTTCCATCTTACAGAAAAGATACAGATCAGTGGCTTTATTTGGGGAGAACGAGTGGGGGAGGGGCAGAGAGGAGGATCGGAGATCCAAAGCGGCCTCTGCGCTGACAGGCTGACAGCACATGTGGGGCTGGAACTCATGAACTGCGAGATCATGTTCTCAGCTGAAAGGCACTCAACAGACTGAGCCACCCAGGTGCCCCAAGATGTGTGTTTTAAGAGAAGTCTGTGCCTTTATTGGCCGAGCAACTTAAAGAGGAACGGAGTGGAGGTAGTGGGTGGCCCAATGCCAGACTGGCCCAGCTTCACTGGCTTGCAGGTGATGGAGAACTCGCCCAGGTAGTGGCCAATCTTCTCTGGCAGGGCGATCCTGCTCCCCTAGTGAGCCTTAACCTCCTGGGGCCCCTCCCTGGGCGCCCCCCCCTCCCCCAAACCCGGGCCTTGCGCAGGCGCCTCAGCAGCCATTACCTCGCCCGCAGCAGGCCCGCGTTGCTACCCCCGCAGCTGCGCACTAAGCCAGTGCGTGAGCTGCTGGAGGGACAAGTCCAGCCGGTGGTCAAGGCCCACGCGGTGGTAGGTGAACTTGCAAAAAGGTGCACTGCTGCTTCTGCTTTACTTCCGCCATCTTTTTGGCTCTTCAGCGAAGGTGAGAGAACTTAAGTTTTGACAATTAGGTGTGAAGAGTAAAGAGTAGTTTATGGCATTTATGCTCCAGGAATTGTCTTTACGTTGGTCTCTCCAGCCTGGGTTCCTGAGGTTCCAGAGGCTCTCCACCTTTATCTACATCAACTGAGGGGTTGAGGAATGAAAAAGAGACTGTAATAGACTCAGTAGTTTAATAACGAAGAGGGGCAAAAGCAGTTAGGGGGTGCTGCCGCGGGGCATAGTTGTGTTTTATTTTGCTTTTAAAAATGAGAGGGAGCTCCTGATGGCTCAAGATCAGGTAGAAAATTGGGTTATTTGCATACCAGGGGAATGGAGTAAGAAAGTTAAGTGCTTTGAAGTGTGCCTGCAAAGTATTAGGTTCTGAGTGAAGAGTGATAGCAAGTCCTAAAGGGAATGAAAGGTGAACAAATGTTATTTTACCTTAATGTTAGTGACACATTTGTGGGGTAGTATCTTAAGGATGAGGAAGTAAATCCAGAGAAGTTGAGAAAAATGCCTAATGCCACATAGCTGAAATGGCAGAGCTAGACCATTGTTCCAGGGAAGAGGCCTGTGTCTCCTTTTTTGTTTTTTCTTTTAAAACTAAGCTGAGCTTGCCTGCCTTAGAAAAGCAGAAGGTGCTCATCAGATTCTGTCCATGAGAACAAGGTATACTGGGTGCTGAGGCAAGCTTGGCTGAGGTGACTTTCGCAGAAACCCTGTTGAATAGGGAGAGAAGGCCGGGAGGGAGCTGAGGGCTTCCTGTGGTCATGGATAGTGGGGAAACTCAAATACTGGATCATACCGCAAGGATGCTGTCAACCCCTGAGGCTTTTAACCACAGGGCATTAAAGCCCTGTGTGTGGAAGATGACCTTTTAAATAACTACAAGGTTGAGGAAGGCTGAAGATAAGAGGGGCCAAGAACTTCCCAAGGAGATGTTGCTGAGACAGTGGAGGATGGACTAAAGCCTGGAGTGGCAGAAGGAAGCTGGGGAATCTGCTTGGAGATGTGTAAGAAATCAACTTCGGGTTGCGGAGAAATTGGCATGTTCCAGGTAGAGGCCTCCATCCATTATAATATCCAAGTGATGAAAGACTTGTTTGAAGGAGCAAGAAGCAAAGGAGACACCATTTAAGGCTAAAAGTCACTAACATTTTGGTTGTTGTCAATCTCCCTTGCATTTTGTTTTATATGGTAGTATTTATTACTATATGTACAACTTTTTTAGCATTAAGAATGTCAAAACTTTTTTTAATATTTATTTTTGGGAGAGAGAGAGCACGAATGGGGAAGGGGTAGAGAGAGAGGGAGACAGAGAATCCAAAGCAGGCTCCACGTTGTCAGCGCAAAGCCCCACATGGGGCTTGAACCCAGGAACCGTGAGATCAATACCTGAGCCAAAGCTGGATGCTCAACCAACTCAGCCAACTAAGCCACCTAGGTGTCCCATGAATGTCAAGTATTTTATATATTTTTACATTAATTTACTTATTTTGAAAGAGAGAGAGATGGGGTGCCTGGGTGGCTCAGTCAGTTGAGCGTCCGACTTCGGCTCAGGTCATGATCTCACAGTCCGTGAGTTCGAGCCCCGCGTCGGGCTCTGTGCTGACAGCTCAGAGCCTGGAGCCTGCTTCAGATTCTGTGTCTCCCTCTCTCTCTGACCCTCCCCCGTTCATGCTCTGTCTCTCTCTGTCTCAAAAATAAATTAAAAAAAAAAAACATTAAAAAAAAAGAGAGAGAGAGAGAGAGCATGTTCAAGCAGGGGAGGGGCAGAGAGAAGGAGAGAGAAAATCCAAAGCAGACTCTGCATTGTCAGCACAGATCCTGGTATGGGGCTCAAACTCCTGAACAGTGAGATCATGACCCTAGCCAAAGTTGGATGCTTAACCAACTGAGCCACCTGGACACCCCAATGTCAAAACATTTTAAATGGCTATACAGTGTTTATATGGATGGTCCATGTTTTACTTAAACGGTTTCCAATCTTGGGGTGTCTGGATTGTTAATCTTTTGCTATTATGAATAATGCTGTAGTTAGTATTGTTAAGGCTAAATCTTGGGTTAAAATAGAGGTAGAAAGTAAAGTAATCCTTTAATTACAGAGATGAAGGAAGATAGTAGATTAGGAATTTGGGAGAGTGTGTGGCTGTTCTGGAGACCTAAGCTGCCAAGGGTTGGAAATAAACGTGGGTGCAGCCCACAGGTGGGAGGAGAGGAGGTAAGCTATTTCACTAGACACCGAAATAAGAGGCATGGTTGACCATAGGGAAACTCAACCTGTACATAGCTGGCCAAAGAAGAAACATTGTTTTATATAATCCTGTGCCTTGAATTAAGGAAGTTTATTGAAAGTGTTCATTGTCAGATGAAAGTACCTGCTGGTAATGCATGATTGCGTCAGTGCAACATTACAAATATTTGCCAAAGGAAGAAATGTTTGCCAAAGGAATAAAACTATAGTTATGCACCTCCTAGGCGCAACGCACAGTGCTCAATGCAGTATCTGTGTTAGCTTTTCATAGCAGGTATTTTAGAGTTTAGGAGACTCGACAAGGTTAAGTAACTTCTGAAGACTGAAGAGCCCATGCTTGTTCCCCTAGCCTGAAAAAGGAGATATTAGACCAAACACCCTTGTGAAGACTTCTGATAAACCTGGTTATATACCTTGATCATAACAGATAATACCTGCCACTCATAGTTACATGTTTATTTTAGTTTTTCCCTTTACAAGACGGTGAAGTTCTTGAGAGCAAGACCATCTTTGATCCAAATACCCTTATCATGTAGTAGGTACTCAGTAAATGTTTATCAAAGGATTCATTGAGTGTCCCAGGCAGGATATTTCCTTAGATTTGGGTAGAAAGAACTAAAATTATGGTGAAGGAGAAATAATGAGTAGATCCTAACATTGAAAGCATTAACTCCTATGAGGCATTACCTTTCTTTATGATATAATACTTAGCTTGCCGTGAAACTGCCATAGTCAATTCATTTGAATTTATGCATTTCTAATTATGTATTTTTCTATGGGAAATATAATTTACTTCATCATACTAACTTTGAAGAAATACTTCTACTGGATAAAATATTTGTATTATTGAGCTACAAATAAGCTACAAATTGAGCTACAAAAAGATATTTTTCTTTTTAAGTAATCTCTACACCCAACTTCAGGGCTCAGATTTATAACCCTAAGATCAAGAGTCACATGTTCTACCAACTGAGCCAAACAGACACCCCTACAAAGATAATATTAGATACAGTAGCTCCGAGTGTTACCATGTGTTGAGGGGAGAACTTTCAGTGGCAAATACTGAGTGCATAGAACTTTTTTTTAAGAGAAAAGAGAGCCTCTCCCCACTTCCATCACTAACTTCACCAATGATAAACTGATGGTACATCCTGCTTCATCTGTATTTCCTTACTCCCCCCCAACCCACTGAATTATTTTCAGGAAGATACGAGACATTGGGGTGACTGGCTGGCTCAGTTGGGAAGAGCAGGAGACTCTTGATCTCAGGGTTGTGAGTTTGAACCCCACATTTGGATGTAGAAATTAGGTAAATGAAAAGAAAATTAAAAAGTAAAACACCCAGGGGTTCCTGGGTGTCTCGGTTGATTGTCTGACTCTTCTTGATTTCGGCTCAGATCATGATCCCAGGGTCCTGGGATTGAGCTCTGCTTTGGGCTCCTCACTGAACATAAAGCCTGCTGGCTCTCGCTCTCGCTTGCTCGCTCTCTCTCTCTCTCTCCCTCCCCCCCACTTGTCTGCTCTCTCTCTCTCTAAAAAAAAAAAAGAAAACACCAGACATTATATGTCATTCATAAAGGCTTCAATATTTTTAAAAGGTAATGACTCTTTTTAAGCAAAAATAATAAAAATGATATACCTGCATAAAATTAGCAAGGGTTTCTAAATATCAAATATATCAAATACCCCCTCACTCTTTTTATGTAGTTGTTTTCATTTGAATTCAGGGGTCTTAACTCTTATTTATTTCTTTAAAGTCTCTTTTAATTAATAGGTTTCCTCTCCCTCCCCCCCCCCCTTGCAGTTTATTTGTTAAAAAAAAAAAAAAATTTCCTGTAGAATTTTCCAGTTTACTCATTTCCACATTTTACTAATTGAACCCAGGGTGTCCTTTAACATGTTCCTCTGTCTTCTCTGTTAGATCCAGAAAGTTGATCTGATTCAGCTGCAACAATACTTTATAGCTAATGTTGTGTGCTGACATCAGAGGACTCTTACTATCCTGTTGTATCCCTTTTTATATTTTTCATGGCAACTGATAAACATTTCCTGTAAATTCTCTCTTTCCTTCTTCATTAATCAACTGGAAACATTCCCTTGTGGGGGATTTAATTATCCCAGGTAGCGTTTGTACAGAAAAGGTATATTAAGGACTTGATTTTTTTTTTTTTTTTTTTACCCATTTTTAGAATCAAAAATTAGGTTTTTAGTTTCCTCCAGTGGTACCTAACAAGGTTTTTTGGGATTTTTATTGTTGTTTGTTGTTTGTTTGTTTTTGTTTAAGTATCATATGACCTCCTAAATTTTTCAGATATTTCATGTGTTCAGTCCATTGCACTTCTTCTTCTTATTTTTTTTTTAATTTTTTTTTCAACGTTTTTTATTTATTTTTGGGACAGAGAGAGACAGAGCATGAACGGGGGAGGGGCAGAGAGAGAGGGAGACACAGAATGGGAAACAGGCTCCAGGCTCCGAGCCATCAACCCAGAGCCTGACGCGGGGCTCGAACTCACGGGCCGCGAGATCGTGACCTGGCTGAAGTCGGACGCTTAACCGACTGCGCCACCCAGGCGCCCCAGCACTTCTCATTATTGATGCCCAATTTTGACCCAGTGGGAGGGAGCCTCTTCACATAGACCCCTGAATCCTTCTAGTATGACCCCAATGGTTTTTGATAGTTTCTTTTGTTTTCTAATAAAACAAAATGTTCCGGGCTTACCTTACAGGTTTTCTGCCCCTAACCTAGAATCAGCCATTTCTCCAAAGTGTTTTGTTTTCAAAACGCATTTCTTTCACGTATATCTACTATTTATCTGTATATATCTGTATATATATATCTGCATATATCTGTACATGTATATTATGTAAACGTGCTTATATATAAGCAACTATATGCTTTATTGTTTTTATATTTGTTGTATTAGTAATATCACTATATACACACATATATATGATTTCAGAATAGTACCAATATTATTACTAAAATATAACTACTATTACTGAAAACAGTTTAATGTTTTTTTGGTTTGGTCCTTAGAGTGAGTCTTTTGGTACGCATTACTGTTTTTGAAATCATTTCGAACAGTTCCTCTTTATGTGGTTAAGTCACCAACTCGATGCATTGTGAGGTCTATTTGTTTTGTTTTATTTTTATTTTTATTAAGACTGCTTTTTAAAAAAATTAGGATTTAATTCAGTTTTATAATGTTAAACAGTTACATATTTTCAAAGTCAAGCTTACAAAAATAAGGTGTTTTTAGAGAATCTAGGTGATATTTCTGTTCTCTCACCCAGATCCTCTCTCTACATATAGGTAAACATTTAAAAGAATTTGTGACTTATACTTTGATTTTCAAAAATGTAAGCAAATATGTATAAATATTTGTACCCTCCTCTTGCCATCTCAGATAAATGGCAGGATATTACTCACTACCTACTTTTTTCTATCTTGCCTCTTTTATTTAACTATATACATATGTATGTGTATATATATATATATATGCATGTATATATATATACACGTACATGCATATATATATGTGAGGAGGAAACATAACTAATTTTATTATACATAGAATATTGTACAAAGAATTCTGAAATATACTTACACATATGAACACTGAACTAAGCTTTAAAGTTTTAGAGACAAAAATATGGTGAAGAGTGGTTTTCTGTCCTATTCAAACACCCAAGGACAAACTGTTCTGTGAGCTTATGCTAGGGAAGTCTTCTTGCATACTTAGTAGGCGAACCATTTCAGCAGGAACTAGTATTTTGCCTTATTTTTATTTGATTACATGTTCTTTAATAGACTTATCTTCAAATTTGTCTTCTAAATTGAATAGCTGTAAATGTTTCTGGATACTCCTTGAAGACCATACGGTATGGCTTTTAAAAAGGTAATAATCACCGCAGGAGCTTGCCTGAATCTCCAAGACGTGACCATTTTGAGTATCCTAGTGCTTAAGGAGGAAAAATATGTAAATAAAATTCCTTTATGCAAATGTTTCCTGCAATTCTCATTGCCATCCAAATTCTTGTAAATCATGATAAACAGATGCTACTGAACTAAATGACTAAGTAAAATTATGGAGATAGATTCTATTTATCTTATTTTTCAGTGTTGGGGAGGGAGAGAAGGATATTAACTAAATTTTATCTGTCTGCATGATGATTAGGGCAGACACCAAGAACTCTATTAATTGAGTTCAGCAAGGCGAGATGTGGGACTCTTAAAAATTGGAGAGCTGCCCTGGGTAAGGGAGAGGTTCTACTGCAACTTAGTTTGCTTTATCAGAGAACTGGGTTTGAAACAATTCAGTATCCAGCTTGCTGGGTCTTTGCCTACTGTTTAAATTCTTGTTACTTTTGTTCTTAAGAAAACTGAAGTAAAATTTACTTAACATAAAATTTACCATTTAAAAAAAATGTGCAATTTGGTAGCTTCCAGTACATTCACAATGTCGTGCAACCACTGCCACTGTGTAACTCCAGAACATTTTCATCATTCCCATAGGAAGCTGGGTACTCATTAAGTAGTCACTCCCCCTTTTCCCTCTCCTCTTCAGCCCATGGCAACCCATCTGCTTTCTGTCTTTATGGATTTGTCTGTTCTAGACATCTGGGAACATACAATATGTGGCTTTTTGCAACTGGCTTCTTTCACTTAGCATTATGTTTGCAAGATTCATCCTTGTAGTAGGCATCGGTACTTAATTCCTTTTTATGACCAAGTAATATTACATTGTATAGACGTATCACAATCTATTCATTCATCAGTTGATGGATATTTTGGCTGTTTTCACCTTTTGGCTATTGTGAGCAATGCTGTTATGAACATTTGTGTGTGTGTGTGTGTGTGTGTGTGTGTGTGTGTGTGTGTGTGTGTGTTAAGTTTATTTATTTTGAAAGATAGAGCTCAAGCTGGGGAGAGGCAGAGAGGGAAGGGACAGAGGATCTGAAGCAGGCTCTGTGCTGATGGCAGAGAGCCCTATGAGGGGATCAAACCCATGAACTGTGAGATTGTGACCTGAGCCGAAGTTGGATACTTAACCAGCTGAGCCACCCAGGTGCCCCCATGTTATGAACATTTGTTCACAACATTTTGTTTGAATACTTGATTTCAATTCTCTTGGGTATATACCTAATAGTGGAATTGTTGGGTCATATAAGAACTATTTTTAATTGTTTGAGTAACTGCCAGACTGTCTTTTTCAGTTTGATTATGCTCTTTTATGCACAGTTTTCATTGTAATAGAATCCAATTTATCTAGTTTTTCTTTTGTTGTTTGTGCTTTTGGTGTTGTATCTAAGAATCCATTGCCACATCCAACACCATGAAGATATGTGCCTATTTTTTCTTCTACATTTAGGTCTTTTGAGTTCATTTTGTATATGGTGTGAGGCAAGGGTTCAACTTACCCGTTGTCCTAGCACCATTTGTGAAAAGACTTTTTTTTTTCCCCATTGAATGCTTGGTACCCTTATTGAAAATCAGTAAACCATAGATATATGGATTTATTTCTGGACACTCAATCTTATCCCATTGGTCTGTAGTTTTATGTAGGTTGTTAAATTGGGAAGTGTGAGCCCTACACCTTTCTTCTTTTTCAAGATTTTTATTTTTTTATTTTTTTAATGTTTATTTTTGAAAGAGATAGAGACCAAGTGCAAGCAAGGGAGGGGCAGAGAGAGAGACACACACAGAATCCAAAGCAGGCTCCAGGCTCCGAACTGTCAGCACAGAGCCTGAACGGGGCTCAAGTTCACGAACCATGAGATCATGACCTGAGCTGAAGTCAGATGCTCAACCGACTGAGCCACCCAGACGCCCCTCAAGATGTTTTGATTATTCAAGATGCTTTGCAACTTTTATATTAGTTTTAAGATCAGCTTATCTGTTTCTTCAAAAAAAAAAAAGAAGTTGGAGTTTTGATAAGAATTATATTCAATCTGTAGTTCAATTTAGGGAGTATTGCCATATTAACAATATGAAGTCTTCCGGCCCATGAACAGAGGATATCTTTCCATTTTTTAGGTTTTTCTATAGTTTCTTTCAATAGTATTTTGTAGTTTCCAGTGTACAAGTCCTACATCTCCCTGGAATTTATTCCCAAGGATTTTATTCTTTGTGATGCTATTATAGCTGAAATTACTTTCTCAATTTCATTTTTAGATCATTTATTGCTTGTATATAAAAATACAACTCATTTTTGTATGTTGAAGTTACTATTATTATTAAGGGAACTGTTTTCCCACCAGTGAGTTCATCCTTGAGAATTTTTGCTGCTTCTTTTGGTTTAATAGTCACTCTCTGACCCTCAGTCTTTCTAAATGCTAAAGGATATTGCCACCCTCCTTAGTCTTAGTCTCACTCATCTTGACCTGAGCATTTCAACACTTCTTTGTTAACAAGAAGTTAACACTTTTAAATTAACCATAGGTAATACTTTATTTGAAAATGCTGACTGAAATGTTGGGGAGGAGAAAAGAGAGAGATCTGAGAAATAAGCTTATATTCTTCTTTTCTTTTTTTTTTTAAATTTTTTTTAATGTTTATTCATTTTTTGATAGAGACAGAGCGTGAGTGGGGGAGTGGCAGAGAGAGAGGGAGACACAGAATCCAAAGCAGGCTCCAGGCTCCGAACTGACAGCACAGAGCCCGATGCGGGGCTCGAACTCACGGACCATGAGATGGTGACCTGAGCCGAAGTCAGACACCCAACCGATGGAGCCACCCAGGTACCCTTTATATTCTTATTTTCAGATGCATTCTTATTTTTTTTTTCAGTATATTTGGATGGTTATAAAAATATCTTTTGCTTAACTATTATATAAAATTGGAGTTTCATGATTAAAATCACCCATAATTTTACCACTCACAGATAACTACAGTTAATATTTGGGTTACTCATGGATTGAATGCTGAACATTGAGTATTGTTAACATTGCTAAGATTATACTCTGCATATAATTTTTAGCCTTCCTTTTTTTTTTAACATCAAATTGTGTAATAATGCCTCACTGTTAGGAAACGTTAATTTAAATACACTATAAAAACAAGAAGTAATAGTGATTTTTTTGATATTTATTTGGGACAGCCATTTTTGGTGTGTCTTTTTCACAGGTCCTTTTTCTTAAAGCAATGCATGCATTTGGTTAAAACAATGAAATAGTTCTGAAGGATTCAAAATGAAAAGCAATAATTGGGGGCACCTGGGTGGTTCAGTCAGTTAAGCATCTGTCTCTTGACTTCAGCTCAGGTCATGAGCTCACAATTCATGAATTGGAGCCCTGTGTCGGGCTCTGTACTGACAGCTTGCAGCCTGCTTCAGATTCTCTCTCTCTCTCTCTCTCTCTCTCTCTCTCTCTCTCTCTCTCTCTCTCTCCCTCTCTCTCTCTCTCCCCCTCTCCCCCCTCTCTCTCCCTCCCTCTCCCTCTCCCCCCCCCCCCGCACCTCCTCCACTCACACATTCTCTTTCTCTCTCAAAATAAATAAATAAAAAGCAATAATGCATTTCCTCACTTTTCCAGAACCCACTCCTCCTCTCCAGGAGGCAACCACTTTTAATTCCAACTTTGTAACTTTTGAGGGATAACCGCCATATCTCAAATAATGTTTCTCTCCAGATATTTCTTTATCAACTTTAAACATTAGCCATTGACTTCCTGACCTCTTTCCCCTACTTCCTCATCAACCTTTAAGGCCTGACCAGATATTAAGGGACACTGGCCCTAGATCTTACGAGCAGCTAGAATTTCCTAAGCACTTATTATGTGTCAGGCACCCTGCTCTAAAGTTGCCGTTTTAATCATAACAACCAGATGAGTCCATCTACATTATGCTAGTTTAAAGATGAGGAAAGAGAGATTCAAGGAAGCAAAGAAACTAGTCTGAGGGTGGCAGATCATGTTTTCCAAAAAATGGCCACAACAATATTTCTTGTCCCACCTGCTTTTCCCAAACACTGCCATTTTCTCTTGCCTTGGAATCTACTTTCTCTCTTTTTGAACCTGAGCAAGCCTTTGTAATTGAGCTGATGAATAGAACACTCTGGAAATACTGCTGCTTCATGACTTATGAGGCTGGGTTTACAACAGTGGAATAGCTTCTGTCTCCCAGAGAGGATTCTCAACCGTGGAATCCAATCACCATGTTGTGAGGTTCCACGAAGAGGCACATGTAGGTTTTCTGGCTAACCGTGGCAATGTGGTCCCGGCCAACAGCTGGCATCAGCCACCAGACATGTGAGAAAACAGGTCTTGAGATGATGCTAGACTCCAGCTGTGGGGTCATTCTCATCTTCCCGGTCTCCCAGCTGAGACCCCAAACATTGTAGAACAAAAAACAAATTGCCCCCATTATGCCCTGTCCAAATTCCTGACCCACAGAATCTATGAGTGTGACAAGGGTGTTTTATGCCACTGAGTTTTGAAGTAATTTGACACACACAGATAGGTAACCAGAACATCAAGGCACATAAATCTGGTAAGTGACAGCCCTGGGGTTTGCACCTGGCTCTGTCTATCTCCAGAATCAACTCTCTTAGCCAGTAGGCTCCATAAATGTGCAGACTACTATTTTAGTTTGCTACAGCTGCCAGAACAAATTACCACACACTAGGTGGTTTAAGTGTATTTCCTCACGATTCTGGAGACTAGAAGTCTGAGATCAAGATGTGGGCAGGGTTGGTTTCTTCTAAAGCCTGTCTTCTTGACTTGCAGATAGCCGTCTCCTCCCTGTACCTTCACTTGATCTTCCCTTTGTGCTTGTCTGTGTCCTATCTCCTCCTCGTATCAGGACACCAGTTATATTGGATTACAACCCACTCACATGACCTCATTTTACCCTGATTACCTCTTGAAAGGCCCTATTTCCAAATACGGTCACATTTCTAAGGTACCGGAATTTAAAACTTTAACATATGGATTTGGGAAGCACAGAATTCAGCCCATAAAAACCACACACAGGGCATTCTGGTGGTCTTGGGCCTGGAGCTCTCTGGCTTGTGTCTGTCTCATTTATCTGCCTCCCAGGGCAGTGGTTTTAGACCCTGGCCACCCATTGGTATAATCCGGTGAGTTCCAAAAAGAAGAGTTACAGCTAGGCCCTACCCCAGACCAATTAAATCACAATCTTTGGGGCAGGCAGGCCTGTTTTAAAAGTTCCTCTGGGATTCTAATGTGCAACCAGGGTTGAGGATGACCTCTCCAGAGTGGGGAAGAGGTCTGATGAGAGCAGTAAGTGAGCCAGCCAGCAAAACTGAGGGTCACTTGGGGCAGCAAAATTGCTGCTTTGGTTAGAGGAGGAGAAATAAAAATCACAGAAGATCCTTTCATGTTTCATAGTAGCTTAAGTATGAGGAAGATGGGGCAGTAAGTGGAATAAAAAACAGAAGATGTGAGGAAGTATCCAGCCCACTAGTTAAGATGTGAAATTTTATTACAGGACATTAGAAACCAAAAAAAAAAAAGGGAAAGCAAGAAAGCACAAGATAATTGATAATGGAAATGAAACGCAAATGAATAACCAGGGTTTAGTAATGAGTCTCCTCTCTTAAAGCCTGGTCTTCATGATTTACTTTGGAAATTTGTAACTGAGCAGAATTTATTGACTCTATTTTATAAAATGCAAAAATCAACCGCTGGCGTTATCGTTCAGCGTGGGAGCTCATTACCCACATGCCAGGAATCGCAAGTTTGATCTCCGCTCACAATCGGAAGTCAGAGCAGCCCCAGCCAGTCCCTACCTAGCCTTGTCTCGGCTACAGCCATTCAGCAGACCTCTATTCCGGACAGATTTTTCTTTCCTCCTGACTCCCAGCCTTTCCCTTCAGCTGTTTTCTGGGGCTGTATGTTGCTTGCAAATCGACACGGGGGATGCTGCCTATTCCTGAAGTCATTTTTATTGGTATTACTACAGTAAATTCTTTATGAAATAAAAATCAATAGTCACCGACATCCTGAGTAGTGAGGAAAATAATTGTTTATGGCACTCAGCTTAAGCTGTTCTGGTAATCACGTTGAAAAATACAATATTTATTCATTAGATCAAATTTAATGAGGCCTCCTGGCAGTAATTATAAAAATTACTGTAGCAGTAAATTACTAATGAGTTGTGATGTGCTTCCTACCTGTGAAGAAGGACTGGGGGTTGAAAAAGCCTGCTACCCAGATGATGATGTGAGGGAGGGAGCCCCCACAGGCCCGGCGCTGCTCTCTCACCCAGGCAAGAAAGGATCAGTGTACCCAGACCACAAAAGCAAACAAGAAAAAAAGACCAAGGACACACAACTGGAAGGGGGGGGGGGTTCTTGCAGCTTCGAACGGGATCAAGATTAGAGCGTTCTTTTCCCCAAAGGTGAGCATCCTCTCAGCAACTTGGAGTTGCCAGCGTGCTGGGGTCACAGAGGAGCACTAATCTGATGCCTGGGAAGGCCGGAGCTTCTTATTAAGGCTGGGGAATGATTCCAGACACACGCCGCCCTTCAAGTCTGAGGGCTTGACTCTGACCGCCAAGGTCCAGGTCCTGCTCAGCGTTTTCAAAAACAGCCGCTAAGCGTGGCGCCTGCTCTAATGCAACCACAGTTGATGGATTTTACAAGCTCCTGGGGGCTTCTTCCTCTTCTGAAGGCTCAGAGCTAGCTAGAATTTTTGCTTTTCTATTTATAGCATGGAGCTAAATTGTGTGTGTGTGTGTGTGTGTGTGTGTTTTGAAAGGACATGAGTAATTAATTTGAGAGCCTATATGTAAAAAAGCCAAAAAAAAAAAAATTACATTGATCTGAGGGCAGGCACAGTTAAAAAAAAAAAAAACAAAAACTTTAACAGAGTTGAACGGGAACATTATATCTTCACAAGGGATGGTTCAACATATCTTTGCACTATAGTCTACTAGCCTAACGAGACTACTGTGTCCATTCACAACAGTAGCCTTTGTTCCCTAGATGCAGAACTGCAGCCTGCGGGTGAGGGACCAGCCACACCAGGTGAGGGCCTTCCGGCCTCCAGCAGCTGGAGTGTGGTAACCAGCAGAAACGCCCACTGAGGCCTCCGCACAGCGTCCCCCTCAAAAGCATCCGTCTCTGAATAGCAGGCAGGCTGTCGTCTGGAGTGACAGGTATCTATTCAGGTAGTGGCTGCTATTGTCTTCTCCCTTGGAGCACCAAGAGGAATTTTGTTTCACTTTAAGGATTCTGACAGCATTTCAGAATGTCGTACTCCAAGCGGGTTCAATCCCTCCTCTCATGGGGAGGACGCAATGACATTAGAGTGTACATTTTTTTTCTTTAAATTGCAGATGCCTTAAAATGAGATTGTCAGGTTTGTTGGCTTGTCAGACTAAAGTATCAAGATTGTCACAGTGTATTATATCACTATAATATGATCATTGTACACGTAACTAATGAGTAATATTGTACTTAGTGGTGGGACTGAGTCACATTAACATTAGAAACGGTGAAAGCCTTGCATTTTACCAGAATCTAGGAAAGATGCTAGCTTGTGGGAGGTGAGGCTGGGATTTCATCATCCAGAGAAGGTCAGGAAGCCGTCTTTAAAGAGAGGCAGGTGTGGTAGTGGTGACAAGCCGAGGGCTGCGCTGGGGAGACCAGGGCAACATGGAGTGGGGGTCCTCCTTGGGGAGGCTGATTGAAGCACCTGATAGGTACTCAGCAGTGGTTTTCAAAGGAAGGAGTGAATGTCCATTGTGAGTTTTCTTCCCAATTAAAATCACATGCAGCTATACTAGAAGCAATTTGGAGAGGAGTGTTATTTTACGTTTATTTATTTTGAGAGAGAAAGGGGCAGAGAGCAGGGGAGAGAGAGAGAGAGAGAGAGAGAGAGAGAATCCCAGACAGACTGTGCACTGTCAGCACAGAGTCCAACGTGGGGCTTGAACCCATGAACCATGAGATCACGACCTGAGCAAAGTCAGACGGTCAACCGACTTGAGCCACCCAGGTACCCAGAAGGAGTGTTATTTTAGTATCTGCCTTGCCCTCCTTGGCTATTTATTCACCCATTTGTTCATCCATCCATCCATGCATCCATTCATCCATTATCCATTAGGTGTTAATAAGCCCTACCATGTGCCAGGCATTAGGCACCCACTGGTATGGGTAATAGGCACAGGCCTGCCTGGCAGGCTTGAAGTGCAGGAGTACAGGTGT
The DNA here is from genome assembly GCF_022837055.1 of Prionailurus viverrinus. Lineage (NCBI taxonomy): Eukaryota > Metazoa > Chordata > Mammalia > Carnivora > Felidae > Prionailurus > Prionailurus viverrinus. Next base: position 55,166,008 of record NC_062568.1, on the reverse strand, counting down.
TGACTGAGTGCAAGTATAAACTAACACTTGGTGTCCAAGTGAGGTAAGCACTGGAGACGCCTAATGTATTTGGAGGAAGTAATGGTGAAGCTGGGAACTCCGAGGAGGAGGAGGAGGAGGAGGAGGAGGAGGAGGAGGGGAGGGGTGGTTAGGATGGGAGAGGTTGGGGAGGAGCTTCGGAGGTACAGGAAGCTTCATGCCTGGAACAGAGAGTGCTTAGCACCTGTGGGGACTGATGGAAGGTCAGAGGGACTGGAGAGAAGCACTGGCCTCTGGGGTCAGACAGACACGAGTTGGACGGGGGGATCACTTGACCTCTCTTAGTTGTAAAGGACTTAATAACAGTCCGTAAAGCCCTCAGCACAGGCCCTGGCACAGAGTAGAAATTCAGTGCATGGAAACAACCAGTATTGTTACGTACTGCTATGTGGCAGGGTGAAGGCACCCAACTACCTGTTCTGTGGTAGATGGACCTTGTGGGCAGGGGTTGGATAGACAAAGGGAAAGGCGTGTGCAAACATGATACCACAGGTATACCTGAATTCGGATGCAGAAGAGAACAGAAGAGTAAGTGCTTAACATTGATTCGGGATAACAGTAACCTAAACTAAACATTCATCGGCTTTGTTAGTGGTAAGCAACGCCTTCACGTGTGGTACGTTAGCTTGTACCTTATAGTTTATTTGAGTGGCACCTCCTAGATTTGTTCAGGATACAAACTGCACAATCATACTCAAAATCCCTGAATCCAATACACTGTTCTTGGCGTGCCTACAAAGTGGTAAATTTGAAGTCTGTTCTTTTTTTCCAAGGCAGACTACTCTTGCGCCTACTGCTGTTGAATGTTTCCTAAAACTGATAGGATTTAGAGGGATTATCGTTTCCAAAAGATGCGTGTAGCTTCCTCTCACTAATGTTACAGCAAACTGCATTCAGACTTGCAGAAGAAATATTTCCCATAAGGACTGCTAGAAAAGTTAAAAATGTGTACCCAGAACCCTTCTAGAAGTCAAAGATACCAGTGTTTAGAGTATGCACACTTGGTTCTTTGACACCCTGGGCCCCATTTCCCCATACTCAAGAGGGGCATGCTAAGATGAAGTGCCAAAGAACATCGTCGTCGATCCAGCATGTTAAAACATGGTTGAGATAATTTTGCATGGGTGAGGTGTGAACATATTTGTAAAGGACTAACCTGGGCCTGGTATTCCAGGAAAACGATTTGGCTAAATGCGTATTTTATTCCACTTGTTTCCTTCATTGGTATCTCCCCCTCGTTATTCTTGATACTAGTCTTTGTTGAGGGTAAACAAAGGGTACCCAATGAGGGTAAAACGCACTTCATTAGTATGCCTCTAGGTGAGACGTAGCTTTTTCCAGCCTGTACTTCCAGAAGATTATAAAGCTCTTATTTGCTGTGAATTTTTGTCTAGAGGAAAAGCATTCACTGATGGGTTGACTGAGCTTTGTAACCAAAATGGCTGAACAAATGAGATGTGGGGATTCTATGCCGGCTTATCACTTCGGAATGCATAAAGCGGGGAGTTCTGGGGAGGGGAGAATGGGGAAGAAGCAGGAGGAGAGCAGAAACAGGCTGGAGACTCACCAGTCCTGCCAGGCACGGCTTTGTTTGGCCCGGACTGTCTGTGGTAGACGAGGGCACACGCGTATTCTCACGCGGCTCCACTCTCCCTTGCCTGCAAGCCCGCTGCCCCTGACTCTTTTTAGAGTGCCAGGTCCGAGTGTGGCTGAAAGAGCCGTCTGCAGAGCCTGCCACGTGCACATGGTCAGCTTTTTGTGGAAGCTGCTTATTGGGGGTACTTTAGAACTCGGCCTCTTTGTCCCACAAACAGCATACTTCTGTTGGTTTTTTCCCCCTAAATTGAACCACTCCTGTCCCTAATTGTGTCACTCCTGCTGTCACCTCCTAGCCATCAGAGCCCGTGGCATGGTTCTGATTGTGTTGCAATGCGTCCTTGAAGCATTCTTTTTGTTGTGTTCAATGGCTCTCCTTCAGCTCATAACACAGTGGTCGCACTGGATTCCTAGGGTCACCCATTCTCTGCTGAGGACCAGCCCAGAAAAGCTCAGTCGTAATGAACGGGGCTTCAGACGGACAGACGCACACACAGGCTTGAGAGCCCTCCTGGCTTCGGCCACTCTAACAAGATTTTGTCATTTGTGGCTTTTGCACATTGGAAAAAACTTTCATCTCTGAGTTTCTATGGGCTATAAATACTTGGTAGGTTAAAAAGGAATCATTCAGAACATGAAATAAACATAACCTGGCACGTACACAGCAACACACCTCAACGGAGCCCTTCAACTTGTAGGCCAGAGCTGCAGGAATCCGAGACAGGGTTTCCTTCATCTCCTCTCTCATTCACTTCCCTCCCGGGCTGGACACTGCTCTGGTTTATGACCTCTTTTGGTTGGATATTTTCCTAATGAGGCAGGAGGATTAGGTCTCCATGTTACTTACACCTTTTAGCCACGAAGTGAAAACTGTTGATTTAGTTGGGATTGGGGAAAATTTTCACAATGTCTAGAAAAAATGCTGTGGGTAAATAATATGCATCTACCACAAGTTGAGAAACGGGTCTGGCAGTGGGACGTTCTGTCTTGATTCTGAAACATCGCCGCAATCCTGGTCTTTAGGACTGTGTTTGTTTTCTAAAGTAGCTGCTTTCTTCTTATTTTTTCAGATTGTAAAAGAAACATGTGGTTCTTGTAAAAAAATTTAATAGAGAAAGAGACTGTGAAAGGTAAAAATCAGCCATATTTTCCGAAAATGTTATCATTACTATCTTGGTCCTACGCTTTTCTTAACGTTGAGATATAAAATATACGTAGAAAAGTGCACAAATCCTAAGTGCACCTCTGAACGTTTAAAAGATCTTTAAAAATAGTGCATATCCACATCACCACCATCTAGATCGAAACATATCTTGTACCATAACAAACCCTATGGTGCCCTCTCCTAGTCAATACCGTCCCCGTGGTCTCTCTTCCAACATGTATAATATACAAATCACATCTTTATACTTGGTTCTCTCTAGATTATACCATTTGCACCTTGTTTTATGTATATCAGACATTGTTACAAAAACGGATCAAGTTCTTTATGGAATATTGCAGTCAGATCTCACTTTAGTATAATGTGAATTTTAAATTATGTAGTATTTATATGATAAAATATATAATATTACCATATATAATATCAATGAAATCACCCATATGCATTATGTGCAAATATATGATTTATATAATTATTGCTTTCTATGGTGTCTTTCTATGTCAGTAAACATAAAACATCGTTTGTAAAGGCTGCATCCCATTCTTAGGTATGCCGTCATTTGTAAACTACTTCCCCACGGTTAGACATTTGGCACCATTCTCTTGTGATTATATTTAAAAATTGCCATTCGGGTAACATCTGTGAGCAAACTTATTCCAAAAGCTTTGTAATCCTATTTTCCTGTTACTAAGTAGGACGATTGTGAAATACTTCTACATTTCTGTGTTGTGCATCTCTTTTGTTCTCTCCCTAGCAAGCAGTCACCTCATAGCGCGGCTAAAGGACAGCGTGTGCTTGTGCGCGCGTGTTCTGTTTCCCTGTTATTCCGCAGTCCCAATCCAGGCCAGTCTTGGAGCAGGAGACAGGAAGTATGTTTGGGTCCACACGCCATCCATGTCAGGAGGCTTTAAAATTCATTTACAAATTCTCATCAGGTTGCATTTCGTTTCTTCACACATCATTCTGGGTCTTTCAATTCACAGGAGCAAAAAAAAGTATCTGGTTCAAGTCCTCTGTGCAGTCAAGTTGTTGTAATGTCACCCCTTCCACTTGACTGGAAAGCACCTCCATGAGTACACACGGTACATTTTTTTTTTCTTCCTACTTTAATCCTTGAATATCACTACCCTGTTTCTCAACCCCAGCCCCCAGGCTTTTGGTACAATACTTCTTGTTTTTTGTTGGGAGTTAGAGTCTCTCATACAAAACTCCAGTGCTGTGGCTTGGCACATTTGCTGAATTTTAAAATGAGGGGTTCATTTAAAATTTTTTTTATTTTTTAAAGACATCTTTTATTTTCAGTCAAAAAGACAAGTAAAAATAATTCTCAGAGATATGTGTTTAAAGTAAAAGGGTTTTTATTAGGATGTTTGTTTATATTGACTCTACAGAATTCTTTTTAGTGTAGAAGCCACAGGGATTATTATTTCTTTGTCTTGGAATCCCTAGATCTTTGTGGGAGGCCTAGAAGAACCAGTTTCTCTTCCATTTAAACAAATCCAATTCAATTCACTTGCATTGGCAGAGCACAGGAAAATCTTAATTTTCTCAGCCAAGGAGAGCAAAGTCTGCCTGGGAGTTTTTTAAACATGGATTTTTTTTTTTTTATCCTATTTTTTTTTCTTTTGGCCCAGAGATATAGATAGATAGATCCACTGACCGACCCTCTTCTCCAAAGCAACGAAAACATACAAATTTTCTCTCCTAAAACCCTTCTTGTCCCAGGAGATTATGTATGAATGAAAGAAGGAAAGTAAAATTTTCTTGTTGGCTTAAAGGAAACAGCCAAGCAAATAAATACTTGTTTTAAAAAATTCAAACAAACAGCTGAAAAGTAAAAAAATAAAATTTGATCTCCCATGGTCCTGTTACCTTACTCAGGGTTAATCATTATTAAGAGCCAGTGTTTGTATCCTGCATTAGAAATAAAATATGAGATTGCACTATTCATATCATGACACAAAAAGCAGTTTTCGGGGCGCCTGGGTGGCGCAGTCGGTTGGGCGTCCGACTTCAGCCAGGTCACGATCTCGCGGTCCGTGAGTTCAAGCCCTGAGTCAGGCTCTGGGCTGATGGCTCGGAGCCTGGAGCCTGTTTCCGATTCTGTGTCTCCCTCTCTCTCTGCCCCTCCCCCGTTCATGCTCTGTCTCTCTTTGTCCCAAAAATAAATTAAAAACATTGAAAAAAAAAAAAAAGCAGTTTTCATTCCACACTATGTTGGATACTATTCTGTGGCAGTGAAGGGGAATAGAATATGTCACCCCAAAATATGCCACTTTGACATGTGGATTATATTCAGCTAAACATCATCAAGACCCAGTAGACTCAGGAACAACTTTTACCCTTCCCATAACTGCCTAAAAGAATTTAGATAGGAGGGCTGGTGCAGAAAGAGAGCTATTACCAGAGATAACTTTTTATCTGAAAGACCTATCTGCGTGGCAGGGCAAGCTTCTAACTACCAAACATCTGCTCTTGTTATCTTCCTGTGAATTGCCTTCCCGTCTTTGAAGCCCCAGGCCCCTGGCTCATTCCTTAGCTGAGGAAGGCATATATTAGCCTCAGCTTCCTGACTTGCCCGTAAGTCTCACATCTTTGGGGCTCCTGTATGTACAAAATTAAGCTTTTCTCCTATTAATCTGTCTTATGTCAACTTAAGTACCGGACCAACCAAAGAACCTAGAAGGGAAGAAGGGGCAAAAAAAATTCCACTCCTGTATCAGAGCAGCAAGATCTACCTTGTTCTTGAATGGTATCAGAGAATTCCATAGTATGAACCCCTATAATTAATCATTTTCTATTAGTGGGCGTTTAGATTTTCTACCGATTTTTCTATTTAAAAGCCTAGGTAATGATTCTAAATGTCTCACAGGGCCAATTACAGTTCTAGCCTCAGGTCATAGGCAGGCTCAGGGATAGTCACAATTGGCGGTTTGTATTTTTTTGTTTTTGTTTTTGGGTTTTTGTTGTTGTTGTCTGTTTGTTTTTATCCATTTCTGTTCCCAGAAAGAAAGGAATGAGGCAATCTACAACCAATTCTTGGCCCGCCTACCCAGTACAAAATTATAAATACAAAATCTCCTTCCCTCTTCCATCCCAGCCTCCCCAGTTTCTTCCTCACACCTGCCTTTCCCTTTCCCCCCACCCATCAGATGGGAAGAAAAGGTTCCAAGAGAAAGTTTGGAGCTTGAACTAATTGAACTAATTGAACTAAGCATTTCTAATTCTAACAAGGTGTTCTTAAGCCAAAGGTATGGCATTTCGAATCCTGTGTTTGTGTTCCCCTTCCTTCATGGTCAGTAAGCTAGAGGAAAATGGTACAAAGAGGTCAGTCTTCACACTTGCATGTTAAAATGGCAGAGTTCTGTGTGTTGTAGTTATACTGTCAGCCCATGAAAAACAGACAAGATTTAGGAAATAGGAAGGCTATTTATGAGAACAAAATACACGATAGTTCACATCCCATATTTTCTTGATGGACACAAAGTGACATCCATACTGATTGACTGTCGGCATGTGCCTCTCCCCTGAGCCAGGCTCTCTGTGATGGATCAGCCAGGCTCAGGCAAGTGTCAGAAAGATGATCAAAAGAAAGAGCTGTCTGTAGTTGTTCCATTTCTGAAGAGATTGACAACTCACCCTAACAAAAGGAAACATTAGTGTGCTATTTGCGTCTCCAAAAGAGACTGTGATAAGATGACGTGATAAATGGTGGGGTGGGGTGGGAGGGAGGTTGCCATAAAAACACATAAGGTAGCTAAGTCGTGAAGTGCAAAGAAACCTCAGCTCGCACAATTGATGAGGCTTGTTTATTTTAAGAAGCCGAGCTGATCTGAACCGTGAGAGAGCCTGCAGATATCTCAGATGATAGCCTAAGTTCTCATACCAGTGTTGCCCACAGCTTCAAGAGAAATCTTAAATACTACGTGCCTTCCCCTCTTCGTATCTCTTCCCCCAATTGCTTTACTATGACCACTGATAGCTTGCGCAAGAAGACACTGTGTACCATGGAGCAAGAAGGAATTGGGCAAAACCACTGGGGTCTGGGTCTGGCCCAGCCCCAGCAGCAGGAGTTTGTATATTGGATTCAAAGAGTGTGTTTATTGTGATTCTGAAACAAACTGGATGAACTTGAGTGTATCCATATAAGAAATTGTCCCCTCGAAGATTATAGAGATGGCACCAATCTCAAGCATTTTCAGGTCATCTTGGAAGGCTCGCTTCCAGAACGTGTGGGAGTTGATGTGCGGAGGTTGCGTTTGGAGGTGAGAATGCTTTGACAGATGGCTCAAGTCCACATAGCACCTGGAGCAGCTGTTTTTCTCCTTGTTGAGCCTGCATTCCCAGCTCCTACAGTGCTGCTGGAGGTTCTCTTGCCCATGGCAAATCGGACCATGTCTAGCAGGTGGTAGGGCTCCTCCAGCCTGGGCAGAGGTGGTTCTGGATCTCAACCACCTGCTGCAGGAGCTCACCCGTGGGTCAGGCTGTTTCCGCTCAGTGTCCTTGGGGTCTAGGCTTGAAGTGGGTCCCCAAGAAATGCTTGCTGAACTTGGCTGGTTCAGAGGAGCTGAGGGCTCTGGAGTGCTTTATTTAGCATGGATCTCAAGATAGGCTTCTGACTGAGCTGTGTCTCATTCTCTGCCCCAGAGATCCAAGGATCTCTGCCACTCCTTCCCACATGCACAAACTAACTTTGGCTTTTGGAGTTTAAGGTGGAGACTACCTAGTGAATCAAGACAGGTTCTTATATATGCAACTCTCAGAGTGGAGAAGAGTCTTGTGAGCTTTGTGTAATGTCAGTAATGTAAGCACCGACTAGGTGGGGAATAACTTTATGCTCACAATTTCTTGGTAGAAAATATGGTCAGCATCAAATGCCAATGATAGCAATGGGGGAAAGTGGTTTTCTTTTTTTTTTTTTTTTAATTTTTTTTTTCAACACTTTTTATTTATTTTTGGGACAGAGAGAGACAGAGCATGAACGGGGGAGGGGCAGAGAGAGAGGGAGACACAGAATCGGAAACAGGCTCCAGGCTCCGGGCCATCAGCCCAGAGCCTGACGCGGGGCTCGAACTCACGGACCGCGAGATCGTGACCTGGCTGAAGTCGGACGCTTAACCGACTGCGCCACCCAGGCGCCCCGGAAAGTGGTTTTCTGACTTCTGAGAAACTGTTTCTTCCTGCTCTGTGGGTGCTGGCCTCTACTATTATATCCTATTCGATGACCTACTTCACTATATTTCTTAAATGCCATACTTTCTCCTGAGACTTAAATTGGTTTAATCTTGGTGTGATTAATCTTGGTGTGTGTAAGCCCTGGGTGGCTTACATTTCACTTAAAGCTGTTCTGTTAAAGACGACTGGATGGGAGGTTGTGGTGAGCCTTTTACTCATGGTGCTGGGAGGGCTACAGTGAACAATAAGTCAAGCTCCATTAGTGTGTTTTTGCTGGTCAGTGGGAATGACATGATCAGGTTGTGCCAGCCACTAATTTGGTGACTTCAAAGTCCCTGGGAAGCCCTCACCCTGCTCACAGAGGAGGCCAAACACAGATCTGGGTCTTTCCACATTTAGGTGACCTCTGGGAGAGAAATGGACTCTTTTTCTCTGGGGCCAGTCTTTATATATTGAAGCCTTCTTGGACCTGTCTGAGCCCCTAGAGAAGCCACATCACAATTTTACCTTCTTGTCTTCTCTTGATCTTTGTCTTCATGACCATGAAAAACCACATTCTGCAAATAAAACCCAACTCTACCTTTTCTACCCTGGGTAGCCTCCTGATTCCGTTACAGGTTATGAGACCCTCTAATCCCTAGAGTACTGAGGCAAACTGGCAAGTTTTCATGAGGGTCTAAATTTAAAGTGATTTAAAAACAAGTAATTGAAGGAAATGGTGAATAAGCAGAAAGCCTGAGAAGGAAACTCTTGCAAGGATGGGGAGAAGAAAGGAGGCAAACAAACAAGCTTCAAAGAGGAATCAGGGATACTGGAGGGGGGAGGAAGAGGGCGGAGAGAGAGAGAGGACAATAAGAAGGCCAAAGAGAAATCAAATTACTTGAGTGAAAAAGAAAACAAAACAAAATTGGCAAAAACTAAACTCAAACAACAATAACATCCACTCCCAGAGTCTTCCCCAAATTTCCTCAGATTAGGAACACCCACCAGGTGATCGGACAGTGACGCCAGGTGGCTGATGAGGACACACAGAGGAATTAGCCTAAATTATTTTGTGATAGTAAACCAAACTTTGTTTTATAAACCAGCCCTCAGATTAGAACAGAATTGTAAGAAACCTAGAAATCATGTAATTGGACTTGACGTACTCATTTTACAGCCTGAGGACACTGGGTCCTCACATTAGCAAAACCGACCAACCGACCAGCCAAAAAACAAATACAATCCAGGACTGCAGACATAGCACTTCCTTTTAACCAACTCCATGACTACAGCTTTTGTGGCTATTAACTTTAAAATATAAAAGCTACCTTTTGGTAAATAAGGGGCAACTAATAACACAAACGTAAATTGTAATGATCTGGGTATTATATTTGATCAATTTAGATGCACACAGGAGATTACTGTATAACGTTAATCATCACAAACATATGTGCAGTACCTGTTGAAGTATAATAGATTATTGGAGAGAGAAAAATTTGTCCAGCATTGTTTTATATTCTGATAAGTTACAGAGAGCTATCTATTATTCTGGGAGTAATGTCAGATATAGACCATGTGCTTCTGGTAGTTTTTAAATAATGTTATGCAGGAGAATCATCAAATGTAAGAGAAAATGGAGAAATTCTAAATATTTTTGGTGTTTTATATAGTGAATTAGAATACAGGGGTCTATTTGTCCTAGTTATGTATGAATATGGTTTCATTTAAATTATGCACCAAATGAAGCATTTGGATGGCAAAAAAAAAAAAAAAAGCCATGTTCAGTATTAGAATATGAATCAGCAAGTACTAAGCACGCAGAATATCACTCCGGACTTTTATAAAGCAATTTGACTCTTGGAAGAAAAAACTTCTTATAGGGAGGAAAAGGAAGAAATGAAAATATTTAAGCAAGTTACAACTGATAATGGCATATTGAGAACTGGTTCTCTAACTTAAACAAAATTTCTTACATGCCCAAGTCTTATACGTTATTGAAAGTAAAGGAAAAATCTTTATGATTTCAAAGAGTGGTTTATGTAGTTTGATTTGTTTTATTGGCTATTTTTTTTAAGCTGTAAAGCCAATTCCTGCTTTGCTTTTGTCAAATTAAAGGGAAAAGAAAAATCAAACAAGAAAATAGCTATGTTAAATGAAATCAATGACCGTACTGAAGAACACACTTGCTTTATCACTTTTGTGAACTATTTCCTATCCCTTTGTGTTTGCAAGTCTTTCTCTCTGAGCATCTCTGTGTATTTAGCAACTGCCAGTGATGTCCCCTCACCAGTGATGAGGCTGTCGATCAGGTTACCAAACATCCCTGACGGGAGGTCAGTCTCTACCTTAGGGTACAGGACACACAGGGTCATGCCCTCGTGGGGCACTCTTTCATTCCTACACATGAGCTCTGGAAATCCCTTGAAGAAGCCACCACACAATAGGGTGGGGAGGGCGAGAAACCACCGCCTTATCCACTTTGCCCAGTGAAACCCCAGTTATGTTCAACACTGCCCTGATCAGATAGATGCACAAGCCAGTGATTCTGTTGGAGCAATCATGTTGATAATGATCCAACATTTATAATGTGTCTGTGCAAGCCTAAGTGAGTCTATATCATTAAAACGACATGCACAGAACACAATTATGGACTTTTCATTGACACACATTCCCACTTGGGCTGCTGCTAGTTCTCTGAACCGTCTTTTAGCTGACTTGTTATTAAATACAAACATGGCCCCCTTTTTTTCAGAGGGGACACATCTCTCATTTTTGAAGCGCTATCTCATTGCAAAACATTATTATTCCATTTGTCCCAAATTAAACAATTTAATATTTTAGAAAAATACTTTCCCTTATTTAAATGAAAACAATCAATGTAGTTTGCAAAGTAAAAGGCAGGGTTTCATCTTTGAGACAAAAAAAAAAAAAATTAAAACAGAGAGAATAAGAAAGACATGTATTGTCTATTTGACAATCAAAACACTCCAATAAAATAAAATAAAATCGTGGTATCATAATAATGAGTTCTCTTTCAAATGGTTTGCTCTGAACTAAATGGTGTTCTTTATGGAACAGAATGTCAAACGGTTTAATTCAGTATCAAATATTCATGAGCTCTGAATGTGCTGCATCACCAAAACGGGTGCAAAATCATAAATACTGTAGCGTGAAGAGGGATGGAAGCTAACAGAAGTGGACATCTGCATTGGTTTTTAACGTTATTGTGACTTTAAGAAAGAGAGGAGTGAGTGCTGCTGTGGGGAGAAAAAAAGGGTGAGAACAAAACCTGGGTAGAGATTTTCATAGCTGCTTTTCAAATCAAAAAGCTACAAGTAGATCAGGGATTGGGCCGTAATGTGACAGAGATTTTTGGACATTTCAGAATGGATCGGGGTAGTGTTTCTTTATTAGAAAAGATAGTGTGTAAACTGAGGTTTTGTTTTTTTTCCTTTACGATTAGAATGATTACCATTACCAAATTACATATTCAAATTACCATTTGAATCTAAATTTAAAAATGAAGCGGATTGTGACCATTCAGGCAGCTAGATGAGAGATCAGCTTACGTATCGTCTCTTTAACTGTATTGTTTGCCCCTTCTGTGGCAGGACTTTGTGGGAAGACGTGTCTGTGGAAATACTGGAAATTACAACTAGAAAAACCAGCTCTGTTCTTCAAGCTCTGAGGTCTTCTTAGACCTCCCTGGAACACACGGATTAATTTGGAGTAACAGATTTCTTCCTTTAGCCTCAGCCATGCTGTCTCAATGCCACACAGGTCTGTCTGTCTGTCTCTCATCTGACAGTGTTTGCCTCAGAGCAATGGAGGGACAACAAACAGTTCAGAAGGAGAAGGGAATGTGTTAGTTGTCAGGGATAATATGCAGATTCCCTTTGCCTCACATGGGGCCATGTTCCACCATTTCCCAGCTGCCGTGTTTGCACTTTTCTAGAACTCACAAGTTCAGGAAAGGTTGACCTCCACCCAGTGTGTGAGGCAATCTATTAGAGGAGTTCTGTTTCCATCCCTGTAAGCATTCATTTGGAGTTGCCTAAGAAATCTTCTAAGAACTCTTACAAAACTGAAATCAACTCTCCCAAATGGCATGAAGAGTTTTTGGTTATTAACTCTACCGTCTCCTGTTAGCTAAGCTCATTTGTTTTCCCTCCGGAGAGAAGAGCTCTTGCATCTAATCATACCTAATCTTTCTGCAAAGATGTTTTCCTTAAAAAAAAAAAAAAAAAAGTGTAAATCAAGTTTTTCTAAATCTAATCATATGTTTTATGCATCAGGGGAACTTGGAATGTAAAGGAATCCCATGGTGCATCCTTCTGTAAAATGAAGATTTGCTCCCTTATTATTCATTTTTGTAAATCTGAATAATTATTCATTGGGTTGAAGGAGGTATGCCTTTATTTAGGTTTTTGCATTTGGTGCCTTTCCATTTCTTATTTTCCATGAGCTCCCAAATGGGCACACATTCTACTTTTTAGAGAAAAGGAAACATAGCAAACATACTCTCTGATTCTGAGGTCTTAAGGAGCCTCCAAATTCTGTGCCAGTGGATGATGATGAGTCATCGTCTGATCGAAAAAATAAACCTGCAGAAAACCTTGCTTCTATCTTGCTCCATAAAGCCAGATATCCATTTCAGACTGTCTTGGTTCTATTCCTTCTTTCTTTCCCTTCATCTTCCTTTTTAGAAAATAAAAAGATTCACAGCGTTCTTTCTCAATTTAAAATAAGATGGTGTCTATTAAAGCTTTATCTAGCAGGAATTCCCCAAATCGAGGGTCATGAAATTATGCAACCACCAGGGATTCCGGAGAGTCTGGTCTCTGAAGATGAAGTTAGAAATGAGGGAAGGTTTATTGTTCATTCAACTCGGCAGAAGCCACAGGGTCCTATAGCAAGGAAAGGCTTAGCAATCAGAGCAGGGTGAGACCAGATTCCCAACATTTGTGTTATAGACCTTACTCCAAAGGGAAACTTTCTTGAGGTATTTTTCTACCCTGCATCTACTGGATCCCAATTAAAGGAAACTGTTTTTAAGACATGTCTTTTTCCTGTGATAGAAAAACAGGGTTCTTTCTTTCTTTCTTTCTTTCTTTCTTTCTTTCTTTCTTCTTTTATCCATCTGGATGGGGAAGAAAAATCATCTTATATTTGAGAAATGTAACTTTATTAATGAGAAACCTGTCCTACGAGGACATCCAGGTTTTAAATTTGGGAAATGTCCCAAACCTAAATCCCAGCCTAGAGGAGTCCAGTGCCATATGAACTGGACAAACTGGACTGTCTTTCAGTGAAGGAGACATGGCCAAGAGAAAGTAAGAATCACAAAGGCTGAACATTTCTGTCAGCTCAAGTCCTTGGAAAAAGCCACAATATGAGAATAAAGTGGCTGACTGAAAGCTTACTCAATCAGGGTTTCACACACTCTTGCAGGAATAAAAGAATTCCGGGCAGGGTTTACCAAGTGCTTTGGATGCCAGCAGGGGGAGCTCTAACTCTGGAAACCTGTCAGTGGTCACGAAAAGCTACTTACCAGGTCTAGACCTTTCCACATACTGTTTGTTCACCATTCCTGTGACTCCGGTCATAGAAGTCAGGAACAAGACCCACAGGCAATGTCACTGAACCAGAAACAGATCCCATGGTCTCTGGAGGAGGAAAATAGTTAACACCTTTATAGAAACAGAGCTGACTCCCTGGCAGGGTGAGAGAGGCATTTTAGGAGCTGCTGACCAGAGTCTTCCAAAGAAAGCTGAGAAAAAGCCCCTTCTTTCTGCATTTTTCCCTTCCTCCGCCCCCAGGCACAACTCTCTCTCTGCCGGGAACTTCGGTTGGATCTGATACTTAGATGATCCATTTAACAGGAGGGGGGTCACCCCAGCTTGTATAAGCTGCCTGTGGTTGGAGTGAACCAGATTTCTCCATGCCATCAATCAGCTCTGGGTCACTGCTGGGTTTCCTCCGCTCTCACTTTGGGTTTTTAGGAAGGAGAAACAAAACCCTTAAGCTGTAACTGTATCAGGGCCAAGAGATTCCACCTCTTATGTCTTCTGTGCTTGGTGCAGAAGGTTCTGCAGAGAGAGGAAGAAAGCCTTACAAAACTCAGACACAGATTATTAAAAACCATTCCAGCCCATGAAATATCTGAGAAGCTGCCTGGTTCAGAACAGCCGTTCCCCCTCCCCCACGGAAACTTTTAGAAGTCCTAGGCCTTCTACAGTTCAAATGAATAAATGAAAAAACCCACTTAATTTTCTTTAATCCAGCCTTTCCCTGATTCATCTGACCATGAAATATCTTTTCCTCTCCAGAGAGTGCCTATACTCTAGGCACTTGTGTTCTGTGGAGCACACTTTGAGAAATGCTGAGTATAGATTAGAAGCAAAATTCTAGGGGTGAAAAAACATGTACATTCTGCAGATTGGCTGAGTCTAACTGTTGCTATAATTTTTTTTTAATTAAAAAAATTTTTTTGTTTATTTTTGAGGGAGAGAGAAAGAGCACGAGCAGGGGAGGGGCAGACACACACACACACACACACACACACACACACACACACACACAGAATCTGAAGCAGGCTCCAGGCTCTGAGCTGTCAGCACAGAGCCCAACGTGGGGCTCGAACTCACAGGCTGTGAGATCATGACCTGAGCCGAAGTCAGACGTTTAACCAACTGCGCCACCCGGCCGCCTCTATTGCTATGATTTTTGACAAGTCACCTAGCCTCTCTGGTCCTCAGTTTTCTCTTCTGTAGAGTGACAGTTCCTCCAGTTCTACAAGTCTTTGTGGCTCTCTGCTGGAAGGGGAATGCCAGATCTTCCAATGCATTCAGAGTTCCTAAAACTTGTGCTTCTGAACATGGAAATGGATCGCACATTTATGCTGAAAGCAAGTTGTAGACTTTTGTCTACAAACAGACAAAATCATATGACAAGAAAAGGCAACATTCCTCTTTCTTTGTATTTGGCTTCTGAACCATGCCAGTCCTATCGCTACTTCTGTGTCTTTATCTGTCCACGTTGTTGAACCTGTGGAATTGCTGTATGCATCATTCTTTTTGTTTCACCTGTATAAGACTGCAAGAGTCTTGTTTTGTTTTCATTCAGGTTATGAGTGGATTTTAATTTTCCAGGACATTTATCCAGAATTTTAACAGGGATTCCAGGGAGTGCAAGGATTTATAGGCTTCTCTGAACAGCAGCATGCGCCAGAGCACCTGCCCGTGGGAGTTAGGGACCGACATTAATGAAGTGGTTCAAGCTGGAAAGCGTACACCTGAAGGTTTATTTCTAAGGAGCTGTAAGAGGCGGTGATTGGAATGTTTGGGTCCTCTGTGCTAAAAGGACCTTTCTGCTCATTCCCCAAACCCTTGCCTCTCCTTTACTTGGGAGTGGAAATGGTATCATATGACCTTGAATACCTTCCCTGGGGGATATTGATCCAGGTGCATCAGAAGGAAGGAGGGAAATGAAGTTTTGCAGTATGACATTACTGGACATCCACCTTGCTCATGCCCGTCTGCATGTCAACAGCATTGAACAAATCCAGCAAATACTGGTTAAGCACCTTCTATGTGCCAGGTGCTTATTCCCATTAAGTGAAAAGTCTTCCCTTCTGAGCTCTGGCCCAAATTCTGGCATCTCTCTGGAGATTTTTCTGATATTTCCAGCTTTCACTGATACCTGCCAAATGGCAAACTGTTACGGTTGGGGTCACACAATTGAGCACTCATTATATCCTGCCTTTTGCTCTGGTTTCCTATGAATCCCTAACTAGGAAGTAAGCTTCATGAGAGCAGGGGCTACATCCTAACACTCTTTTCCTTGCCCAGGGAGCTGCCCTAAATGCAGTTCACCAAATAATAGCGAATCACAACAGAATCTGGAGAATCCTTCTGATGACAGTTCTCCGCACCTCAGAGTAGTAAAATCTGTTTTTAAGCCAATGGTGTCTGTTGTGCAGCACGTGCTCATAACTGTCTGTCATGTCTGCTGTCTGTTTCAGTTGTTTTCTGTTGGTTTCAGAATTAGAGGGTCTGATTTGGAGTTTACATCTATTTGTTATTGATAATGTTGTGCACTAGGATTTGTTAAACTTCACAGAAGTAAGTGCCTTTCTGGGTGGTCTGAATTCATCTCCAAAGGCAACTTCCACTGATGTGGTCTTTCCCCTAGCTTTCTGTTTTACTAGTTTATGGCTAATTATGAGGGTTTCAGTCAGATCAATGTAGCCACAGATGGCACCAACACCCCAGGTGGCCCAAAAGAGGATTTGTGGGGCCATGGCATCTGGGCTCCTTCAGAGAGACCTGCAGGGAAATTAGTGATGTGGTTGTGGTTGTGTGTCTCTTTCCCCCTCACACCTCTCTTCCTGGCATCCTCGTGTCTCCTGGAGCCTCTTCCTCTGCCTATACTGGAGCCTTAAAACTTAGGTGTTCCCTACTTCAAGGTCACTGCCTAAGTAAGGTGGGGACTGATAAGTGCTCACAGTGGACCCTTCCCAAGTGTGCGCTTGCCTGAAAAAGGGATCTCGGATATCCGAAAGTCCTTCACCAAGCCTGACTTGACTGGTCTTTCCCAGTAACCTTTGCATAGCATTTTTAAAGTCAACAAAATGTTTTCATGGCACAGTGTCAGTCGAGCTGTAAAACAAGCAGATGAAGTCGGGGAGGTGGTGGAGAAGCCGAGGACAGGTGACCTGTACAGAGTGCAGAAGAGTGGCAGCGCCAGAACCAAGTTTTTCTGACCCCTCCCCCCCCCCCCCCCCCCCCCGCCTGTGTTTTGCCTTGAATCGTGGGATTCTTGGCAGATCCATCCCTCATCCTCATAGCCTGTCATGGGCGGTAGTGGACAGGTATTCATTCTAAACACCTGGGACTAAAAGTAGGTCTTCCTCTCACAAGCAAGTGGACATGGTGACAATGACAGGAACGGCTCCCCCTGTATTCAGTATTTTCTAGGTGTGAGGATTTGCACACACATATTATCTCATTGTCTTAATCCATTCGGGTCACAAATACCAGAGACTAAGTGCTTTATAAACAGCAGACATTTATTTCTCACAGCTCTGGAGGCTGGGAAGTCTGAGATCAAGGTATTAGCAGATTTCAGTTCTGGTGAGACCTTATTTCCTGTTCATAGATGGCCACCTTCTCTCTGTGTCCTCACATGGTAGAAGGGGTGAGGGAGCCCTCTGGGGTTTCTTTTATAAGGACACAATCCATTTCATGGAGGCTCCCAATCACCTCCCAAAGGCCCCACCTCCAAAAACCATCACACTGGGGTGGGGGTAGGTTTTAACATGTGAATTTGGCGGCGGGGGGCGGGGGGTGGGGGCTCGCGGGATACAGACATTCAATCTATGGCACTCATGTAATACTCATAACAGACCCAGAGGCATGTACTTTACCCTGTTCTGCAATGGAGTCTTAGAGCAAGGTTTCACCATCACTAACTGGTGCTGCTTGGATTAAAAGCCATGTTTTGTCTGTTTTTGGCTCGTGATTGTTCAGTTTCTTCATTGGTTGTCGAGAGGTTTAAACAAGATAAACAAGGGTTGAGCATGGTGCCTCGCTACCCACGGTCAGCTCACAATAAGCACTAGGTCTTTCTGCCTTTTCCCTTAGCCTAGGGACTTAATCATGTCCCGCCAGCCCTGCCATGTAGATATTTCCTGCAGTATAGTGCTTTACATAAGTCAGTTCTCAGTAAATGTTCATTGAGTTAATTGGAAATCAGAGTTGAGAGTGAGGAATCCGTTTGCTTTCCTAAGCATGTGGAGGAAATAAATGAAGTAGTCACCCTATAGAGGTTGCTGGTACTTGTGCTGGAACACGGTGACACCAGAGTTATGGCTTTGGTCCCCAATCACTTCTCCTGGTTCTTTGCCCATCTCTGTGGCTGTCCCTTCTTATTCCCCTTTGTAGGCTTCTCTTTCTGTGTTCACCCTCATCTTACTGTATCTGAGGGTTCTGTCTGCACCAATAACTCACAAATCCCTTTCACAGCCCCGATCTCCTTCCTGCAGGTGCATTTATATCCACACCTACTCAGCTTGGAACCCCACACCTCATACATAGCGTGTCCTGGATTGAATTTGTTATTCCCTCATCCTGCTTAGTTGCTTTTCATTTTAAGCTCATTTTAATCATTTCAAGTAACGGTGGTTTTGTTGTAAGGATACACATGTGAGAAAACCTGTTAAGGCTGGAAAAACAAAAAACAAAGCCAGGCCTCAAGGGAAACGAAACCATAGTCGATCAGGAAAAGTGGGACTCCAGAGCAGCTCTTAGAACATTAACGTTAACAGGACCCAGCATGCTTTCTGTCTGCTTACCATTGCTAACCTCACTCACCTATCCTCCACACTCTGCCCTACTTTGTACTTGCAACTGTGTGGCTGGTCCACCCTACAGGCTGTGTGTCTTTTTTTTTTTTTTTTAACCTCATAACCTCTATTAACTTCCCTCTTCCTCATCTTTCCCACAGTGTCTCCTGCATAACCCTGGCTTGCCTTGACCCTTCAAAGCCCAACTCCAGCTCATGGGGTCTCTGTGCATTCTGCCAGCTTTAGCTCCCACTGAATGCTCCCACTGAATCCCACTGAATCATTCTCTCAGTATTTTTGCAGTTCAAACTTGAGAGAATATGACTCTCGGGCACATCTTTTCTTGCCAGGCCACCTTCCTAGTTGTTGACCACCATATGGATTGCCTGTCATTGGATCAGATCCAATCCAGTCAGTTGTGGCCAAGGGTGGGACCCCTGGGCTGCCTTCCCTCAGATGTGTTTGCACAACCCAAATGTTCTATGCTAAATGAGAAAGTTGTAAAGGATTTCATATTGGGTGATTTCATTTATGTGAAATGTCTAGAATAGGCAAATCTATAGAAACAGGACATTAGTAGCTGCCTAAGGCTGGGTGGTAAGGGCATGGAATTAGAGGATGACAGCTAAGGGGTGTGGTGTTGGGGTGATGAAAATGTTCTAAAATTGATTGTGGTAATGGTTGCAAAATTCCATGGATATACTCAAAGACATTGAAGTCTATGCTTTATTTATTTATTTATTTATTTATTTAATGTTTATTTATTTTTGAAACAGAGAGAGACACAGCATGAACGGGGGAGGGGCAGAGAGAGGGGGAAACACAGAATCGGAAGCAGGATCCAGGCTCTGAGCCATCAGCCCAGAGCCTGACACGGGGCTCGAACTCGCGGACCGCGAGATCGTGACCTGAGCTGAAGTTGGACGCTTAACCGACTGCACCACCCAGGCGCCCCCATGCTTTATTTTTTTAATTCTTCTTTTTCTTTTTTGAATGTTTATTGTTATTTTGAGAAAGAGACCATGAGCAGGGGAAGGGCAGAGAGAGGGAGAGAAAGAGACTCTTTCTCATCAGGCCAAGCGCAGAGCCCGATGTGGGGCTCAGTCTCATGACCCTGGAGTCATGACCTGAGCTGAAACCAAGAGTTGGACACTCAGTCAGCTGAGCCACCCGGGCACCCCTGAAGTGAACACTTTAAATGGATGAATTGAATGGTAAGTGAATTATATCAGAATAAAACTGCTTTAAAATAAGAGTGTTTGGTAGGGCAAATGGCCAAGGACTAGGCAGATACCATATCCTCTTTATTTGTTTATCTTAATAAGTGCTTCCACATTTTACCCACTTTGCCAAATCCAAACTCTGAAATTTATCCTGGTATCCCCACTCTTTCAGTTTAATCGTCACCTGCTTCCCTGGTGCCAGCAGCGATGAGTGCAGTAGTTGGGTCAGGTGCCCATCCTCTGTGCTCCAATGGCAGCTCATGCATGAACATCTCATTTATTATTCCATATTATAATTGGGGCCTTGTTAGCAAGTCTCTGAGGGCCTTTCATTCCTAGCATCCTACCTGATGCTTTAGGTATCCACGGAGTTTTCTTATGTGGATGGGATGGGTGGATGGGATGGGATGAAGGGATGAATGAAAGGGAAAGACCATTGTCTATACCCATGGCTACTGCCTGCTTTTAAATATCTTACCAATTCCCAGGGTGCCTGGGTGGCTCAGTTGGTTAAGTGTCTGACTTGATTTTGGCTCAGGTCACACATAATCTCACGGTTTGTGAGTTCGAGCCCTGCATCGGGCTCTGCTCTGACAGCACAGAGCCTGCTTGGGATTCTCTCTCTCTCTCTCTCTCTCTCTCTCTCTCTCTGTCTTTCTCTGTCTCTCTCTCTCCCTCCCTCTGCCCCTCTCCGTGTGCATGCATCCTCTCTCTCTCAAAAATAAATAAACTTTAATATAAAAAAAAGAAATCTTACCAGTTCCCTGAAATAGGTGTGCCAGTGGGAGAATGAATGAAAAATAGGGAGATCAGTACAGCTCCACCCTTGTGACCTACTGAAGAATTCAAAACACAAAT
Source organism: Prionailurus viverrinus (assembly GCF_022837055.1). Lineage (NCBI taxonomy): Eukaryota > Metazoa > Chordata > Mammalia > Carnivora > Felidae > Prionailurus > Prionailurus viverrinus. Next base: position 55,145,628 of record NC_062568.1, on the reverse strand, counting down.
GATGTTAATGTGGTTTAGCCTGTTAACTATTGGAACAGTTGTGTGGGGCAACTAACTTCCAAAGAATCTTTTTCCACTCACTGTGACTTGAGTTTCCGACATGTCCTGTGGTGTGATATACTCCTTGGGGTAAGGGCAGACCCAGTGCTAACAACACATTAGAGACCCAGTGTTTCTAGCCATTTCTCTTCTGTGCCAACCCCAGTGACTGAACGATCTGGTGCATGGTGGAAAGGCAGCAGGGTGGGAGAAGGAGATGGGGACGGGAATGGACTTCTCAGAGAGCAACGATTGATTTGAAATACGAAACATCTTATTGATAAAAGCAAAGCCTAGACGGAAGGAAGCAGTTTGATATAGCACACTATCTGAAAAAAATCATGTGCATCTGTTTAGCACAATATACAGCATAATGACAGCAATCTTCCCTGTTTGTATCCATTCATCTGATTATACAGAGTAACAATTCTTTTAGTTACACATTTATTTACCCAAGGATTTTTTTAATGGATAATAAGTTAGTAAATCAGATAGCATGTGTTCTGGATAATACTTTAGTAAACTGTCTACCACACAAGACAGTTGCAATTCACATTTTATATAACATCCAGCGTTCTCTTAATACACATAGCACAATGGGAAGCTATGAGCAGCTCTTCAAGAAGGACAAAGCAGATTTTAATGATTATTTAATATTGTTTGATCTAGACACATATTATGTTGAAAAGCTACAGATTTCAGCCCTGCAATGCACCGCAGATGTGACAAGAAATGTGGACGTATTTGAAGTAGATAGATTCCAGTGGCCTTCTTTTGATGCAGTTGCCATGGCTGTTGGTACTAAAGTTTCCGGTCTTTGACTCAACGAATACATTATGAGCTTTTTCTAACTGGTGAGAATCCAAACTTGAACCCCGAAATGCATATATTGCTTCATGGCAAAATAATACTAAGGAAGAGAGGATAGGGTTTAACTTAGGTCATTGAAATATGATAACAAAAATATAAATAATTCTCTCTTTCTGAAGTGAACACAGAAGTCAACAAAATTCCTGGTCCTTTCCAGAATGTTGAGTGGGGTGGGAAATCTCAACTGTTTAAGGCTTGAATTGGAGATGGAAAAGGGCACTGCCGGGGAAGAAAGCTAGCTACTTCTGCCCCACCCACCCCACGCTGGGGTCAGACTGTCAGGAAAGCACAGCTGCTGTCCTTGCAAGGTCCACATGTAACGACGACCTCTGATGTATCCAACAATATCTACTTCCTCTGTGCCTCGTCACAAAGCTAGCTCATGGGGCATCTCAAGGTCATTAAGATGAGATCTCTTGTGGTCTTAATGCCACCTTGTCTATCTTATTTTGAAGAAAGTTCCTAGGGTTAGATTCCCCTTGCAGCCCACGTTCGTGGGGTATCACTGGGAAGGGATACCAGAACCCTTATCATTCAGCAAGTCATTGAACAGGGAGCATTTGCAGGCACACTCTGGACTGCTTCAAGTCATTTCCTAAAGGGAGAAGAATCTACATGTTAGATCTGATCAGATACAGATAACAGGAAGACCTTTCTGTTCTTCTGATGTCGAGGCAATGGATATGGACTTGCTGTTCAAAATGTGGCATTCACACTTGGCTTGTTCTTGCATAGTCCCAGCAGACAAGCTCCTTAGCCAGGGACTCCATAGCTTTGCAGAGGCAATTCCTTGAGACAGAATGAAAAGACATTGGATATTTGAGCTACTTGCTGGAAATAATTTAGCAAAATTACATTTTAGAGTAATAAAACAATTGAAGATAGGGGTACCTGGCTGTCCCAGTCAGAAGAGCATGCAACTTGATCTTTGGGTCGTGAGTTTGAGCCCCACATTGGAGTGTAGAGATTGCTGAAATAATTTTAAAATAAATTTTAAAAATTTAAATAATTTTTTTTTAAAAAATTGAAGATACATAGGAAAGGAATTTGGCACTAATAGGCGTTTACTGTTTACCAAGCATGTTCCACATACTTTCTCATCTAATAGTTACAGTGGCTTTATGGAAGTAGGGATTATCATCTCCCTTTTCCAGACAATGAAACAAGATTCAAATTTGCACAATCAATCAGGGACAATGCCAGTCTCTGAGCTCAGTGTTAGCTGACTCCAAAGCCTGTGTGGTTTCTCTGTACCAGTATGCTTCAAGCCTTGCTGCATAATACTATTCTCTGGGAGTTAAAAGTACACCAGTGCCCCTATTCTACACCTGGAGATACTCAAGAAATTGGTCTGGGCTAGGGCCAGGGCATTAGCGTTTTCAAGAAACTCACCCAGTGATTCTACTAAGCAGCTAGGGTTAAGAACCACTGGGTCACACCATACTGCCCACAAAATTACAACTCCACTATAAGTTACATACGTTTACCTGAGCTACATAAGGTCACAACTGACAAGTATCACACAATCTGTGTTGGGGGACAGATAAGAAAATGTGGATGCCCTTGAACACAATTATCAATCTTTTCTATAAACTCCTCATGCATTAGACATTCCACAGGGAGATTTTGGACTACAGTTGAAAATCTGGCCTCTCTTTATTTTTTTTTCCAATTCAGCAAGCATCTTAATGTTTTATTTTATTTTTTTAATTTTTTTTATACATTTATTTATTTTTGAGACAGAGACAGAGCGTGAATGGGGGAGGGTCAGAGAGAGGGAGACACAGAATCTGAAACAGGCTCCAGGCTCCGAGCTGTCAGCACAGAGCCTGACGTGGGGCTTGAACTCATGAACCGCGAGATCATGACCTGAGCCGAAGTCGGCCGCCCAACCGACTGAGCCACCCAGGCGCCCCACATCTTAATGTTTTAAAGGTCATTGAGCTATGTTCTAGTAGTGGTTGTATTGTACCAAACCTATCCAAGGAACTCAAGAAAGGAAATGGTCAAATGAAACTATGTCTTTGACAATGGGGTAAAAAATTGGGTTAAAGTTTAAAACGTAGACATTTCCAGTCATTAATTTCTTTTATTCATTTTCATAATCTCAAAACTCTTATTTGATTGGATCTGTGTCATTGTTGTTTTTTAGTAGACTCCGTGCTCCACATGAGACTTGAACTCATGACCCTGCGATTCAGAGTTGCATGCTCTACCAACTGAGCCAGCCCTGGATCTTTGTTTTAATAACTAGAATCTAGCTATTCACCTGGCAAGTTGTTCTGATGCTGCAAGAGTCCATTCTGTGGATGAGAAGTAGTAAACGCTCAACGGTATTAAACATAGACTTTTATTTAAAGCAGAACTAACCTCTTCATGGAACTTTTTTGTGGGTTTTTTGGTGCCACGAGTGCTTTCTTTTAACACATTAATACCATTTCTTTCCCCAAGGCTATGTGGGCCCTTTCTAAGGCACAAAAATTCCCCCCAAACCCCCATATAAGAGTTAAATGATGTAAGCATTGATTGTGGTTAGAAATATTAATGCTTATTGGAGGAAGTGCTCCAAAATGGTAACAGTGGCCATCCTTGTTGATTAGAGGTACATGTAAAAAATATCCAAACTAAACCCAAACACATATTTTTTTAGATTTTTAAAACTGTTTATATCTGTGGTCCTATTTATCATTTTTCTTGGAAGACAGTGACTCTGGTCATTTTCAGGACTCTTTCCTTCCTTCCTTCCTTCCTTCCTTTGCTTCTTTCTTTTTTCTTCTTTCCTTTCCCTTTCTTTTCTTCTTTCTTTCTTTCTTTCTTTCTTTCTTTCTTTCTTTCTCTTCTTTCCTTTCCTTTCCCTTTCTTTTCTTTCTTTCTTTTTAAAATTACATCTTAGTTCAATGACTTGCTCTAATGAAAGCTTTTTATTTTAAACATATGGGAGCAGAGATTAAAAGCACTGGCATTTTTGCTGAAAATCTTCTAAAATGAACAAATATGCTTCCAAAGCTTTTTCAGACTTCAATCTCTTTGAACTACTCTGTTTCAATATACATATACATACATATATGTGTAGATCTACATTATATATGTATTTTTTACCTGATTCTGATTCCAGATTTCGTTGAAGAAACGAAAGCTAAAGCATTACGTATGGTTTAACAAGGAGGAAGTTAAGTGAAAATAAGGAGGCTTAATTCCCACAAAAAAGCTTTTAATATCACACAGTATCAGGATTAGGAAAATGGACACTGCAGCCAGAATGCCTGTAGTTGATCCTGGTCACACGACCTCAGTAAACATCTTTACCTCATCTGCCTCAATTTCTTCATCTGTAAATGGGACTAATATTTGGTAACTTCCCAGTGGGGTTCCTATGAGGATTAAATAAGTTAATACATGAAAAGTGCTTGGAACACAACCCAGCACAAGATAAGTGCTCAATATATGATATTACTATTATTATCATTATCATTATTATTATCATTATTATTATTATTATTTTAGACGGAATAGGTACTTTGATCGATGGCAAAGCTAGTAAAATTGTGCAAAATCTAATGTGGATAGCCTATGTTTAGAAAAAAATTTTCACTCTCAATTGAGTGTTCCTAAGCAAGGAGGGGGCTCACAGGACACAGGCAGTAGGGAGTGGAGAGCAGCTGACAGTTTCTTCTCCTTGCTTCAGGGCCATGCAAAAACTTCAGTTGTTTTGTTTTTTGTCTCTGGATGCTGCTGGGAACTTCGGTAGATACTGGAGACAAGTTCAGAGTTTTATCCTGTTGACCGGCAGTTTACGTTCCTGGCCAGGACCAAAGGCTAGGATTTTAGCAAGAAACGACACTCTGAGCCTGGACTTGGACAGCAGCAAGATCTTTGACTTTGGGTACAGAAGCGTTGCTGCACATTTTCTTCCTTGCCTCCCTCACCTCTTCTTTCCTCCCCGTTTTCCTTTCTTCTTTTCTTTCTTTATCATTCTTTCTATCCTTTTTAGCATTTCAGTTATTTTTAGTTAAAGAAAAACAGCCTTTTCCAAGGGTGACAAATTGAACAGAAGGAAGCACGGTGTGGGCTGCTCAGAGCTCTTGCTTCAGGATCTGGAGGCGAAGAAAGAAGGCCCTCCCAAGAACTCAGGGTGATTGGCCAGCAGAGGGATGACTTTGATGACTTTGGTCACTGGATTTGTCGAAGGAGGCTCTAAAGGTGATTTTCACCTGTGAGTTTGTTGACATGATTAATATTATAATTCTTGGAGGCTATTCAATTAAGGAATGATGCAGGAAGCCAAGAGCGTGGATTCAGTTGGATTCTGAATCACACTCAGGAAATCGTCTTAATCTGGTATAACCATAATTTCATTTTTCTTGGGGCAAATTCAAAGGAAGTTGAGGTCATTCTGGGGGTCAATTTCATGCATGGTGCTCCGGGCATTTAGGTGAGGTTGTGCATGAAGTTGGCATACTGTGCGGTGGTGGGATTGTCCATGGTGCTCTTGATGGGAAGGCCTGTCCTCACCACCATGATTCCCTGTACTCCTTTCTCTGAAGTGGCTTCAGTGTCTCCTCTACCTCTGCCATCTCCCACTGATTGGGTAGTTCTGTGACACTGGCACTCAGCCGCTCACCGCTCATTCTCTTTCTTTTAAAAAATTATCAGTTCTAAAAACAGATCCCTTTATCTCCCTGTTCGATCAGTAAAAAGCATCGGGTAAAAATGGAATCAGTTAACTAAAACATTAATTCTATTGCTAATGTAGCGAACAGCACACGCTGCTTGTTCAGTGTTGGTGTTCTGCAGTATGTATGGTAGTACTGTGGGGTCTTCCTGGGAGATGAACCCCCAAACATGCACAGACACAGAGTTCTTCCCCACTTTTCCCCCTCCCCCTCCCCCTCCCCCTCCTCCTCCTCCTCCTCCTCCTCCTCCTCCAGCCTGCTGAGGGGTAGGGGTGTTGGAGGAGAAGTTGCTAGCTCTTTTGCTTAGGATTTCTCACCTTACTCCAGCTTGGAGGGCCCCTTAGAGACCCTGGGCTCTGAAGGGATGCATTTCTTATATTTTTATCAGCTTTCACTTAGCTACTGCATTAGATTACAACATTCTTTGTAGCAACATTAAATATCAGAATAAAAATGATTTTCAAAAATACCCCTCATGTCTTCTCTTATAACTTGGACCACATTTTGAGTGCATGCAGCTAAGTCCAAGGCATTCTTTCTTTGGCTGTATGTTCAGATGTCTTGTCTTCATTATGGAACAGCCCCACACAAGCCCCAAATTGCTCATATTTCACTTTTACGTCTTTCAGTTCACTTAGTATATTATTCTTAAATCATCTATTGAAATTCTTGACTAAGTTTCCTTTAATTTTTGCCTCTACACTTTGATATCCCCTCTGCCCTAAAGCTTATACTCATTTTCTCCTTAAAGAAATACAGTAGGCCTAAATGATCTTGTTTCTGTGTATATTCCCCCCGTGATAGGTTGTTCTTTGAGTGACTACCAGTCCTGGGCTCTCCACCTACCTTAGGATAGAGAAACTTAAATGTCATTGCCCATGTTTGGTCGAGGACCAGTAAATCTGATTAGTCGCAATTAAGTCATCAGACCAGGAACCAAGAAAAAGGGCTTAAAAATGAAGGATGAAGCCATCTTTTATTAGAATATAGGTTCTTGGGGTCTGGATGGATCTCAGAAATAAATGAGATGTGTCTGGACGTTTGCTAGATGAAGAAACCAAAGACCTAGGAGGTTACTTTTCCTGGTCAAGTGCCACACAAATAGTGGTGAAGTTAGAACTGAAGTCTAAGTGGGGCACCTGGGTGGCTCAGTCAGTTAAGTGCCCAACTCTTGATCTCAGCTCAGGTCACGATCGTCCAGCTCTTTATCTTGGCTCAGGTCATGATCTCACGGCTCATTGGTTTGAGACCCACATTGGACTCTGTGCTGACAGCCCCAGGCCTACTTGGGATTCTCTTTCTCACCCTCTCTCTCTGTCCCTCCCTGGCGCGCGCGCTCTCTCTCTCTCTCTCTCTCTCTCTCTCAAAATAAATCAATAAACTTAAAAAAAAAAAAGAACTGAAGTCTAAGTTTCTGGACACCTCCTAGTATAGCACTTTCATTCATTCATTTATTCATTATCTTCCTTCCTTCCTTCCTTCCTTCCTTCCTTCCTTCCTTCCTTCCTTCAGTATTTATTCATGCCTATCATGTACATGTTTTCATAATAAACAGGGGACCAATAGTAATTTATTTTTGGAATTAAACACATGGACAAACGTGATCTGACAAGTAGGAGAGTACTAAATAGACACATAGAAATAAGAACAACTCTGGAAAATCTGATTAGGGTGGTCACCGTCACTATAGTGTAACACTTCGTTGTAACACACACCACACCACCTTTGCTGTAATACTATAGAATCTTGATCCAAAACAAGGCAAAAAGAACCAAAGGACAATAACAAAGTACACATACACTTTCAAACCCATACACAGAGATGGAGCTGCCTTAGATGTAATACGGCAGACAATTAGTACACTGACATTTTGGCAAAATTTCCAGGCATTTCCATAAACCCTTTTTGGATTCTTTTTCCCTCCAACTCAGCAAGACGGTCACATTCTTCTGGGCCTCAGACAAACAATAGCCTCCAAATGACATTTAAGAACAACCCCCTAGCATGACAACGGAGGCTCAACCCGTCTCGGAAAAAGGAAGGTCACCATATGCCCCGTGCTCTTTGTGCACGGCCTCGCTGCCATTTTACAGCTGCCTTAGCCTTTTTATTTTACTTTGGAAGACAAGGGCTCCACTAAAATGCACAAAGGGGATTTAGGATTAAGCATCATCTTCTGTCTCTCTAACCTGTAACCTCTTTCATCCTAACAAAGGTGGGAGGAGCTGAAGAGAGAGCTGGGGCTAGCAGGAGGAGGGCCAGGAGGAAACCAGCAGACAATGGTGGGGGGGGGGGGCAGGGGAGAGAGCCATCTTTTCTAAACTTGCTGTCCCTCTCACCCTCATTTTTTCTTCATCATACAGAAGCACCATCTGTTCACAGACTCGATGTGTCTGCATTTGTTTTCCTCAGTAACAGCTTATATAGGAAGCAGATTATGAAGGGAGCAAATATGCCACCAACTGGATCAGTGACTGTACATTGTTCATGCCCCTTAAAACTTTGCAGAAACACTGCAGCAGGCTCTGTGTGGGTCCTGACCCGTTCCTGGCTCCGGTGTGCTGACCTTGATTAGCACCACCTGACTTGGTTTAGCCCCTTTTATGCTAAAACCCCTCAGGGTTTATGCACTTGATTTATACTATATTTTAAAGTAGGCTTCAACGAGGCTTTCAAAATTTTTTCTAGCGTACTAGCTTCACAAGAGCATAAACAATTTGAGAACAGGGAGTTTTCTGTTTGTTTGCTGTATGCCCTTTTCTCTGGTCAACCACACAATTGACTTTATAATATGTTGACATTTGGCAACATTTCCAGGCATTCTTTTAAATCTGTAGACTTATTTGATCATACTTTCAGAACTAACGTGAGAATAAGTTACAAGAGAGAGAAGTGGTTATAGATACCAAAATACCACTTTTTGCTACCTCAAAATAGAAAAGATATACTGTACATTTTTAGGCATCCCTGAAGAAATGATCCAGGTACAGTGATCTTCACACTGGGTCAGAGTATGTCCCAGTTATGTGACTCTGACATGCAAAAAGGCCCACATACAATTCCATACAGCTGATATACTCAAGATTACATCCTCAAATATCATTGGACATTTTAGTTATTTTAAAATTTTCAGTTATGCATAATGCTGCGTCAAATCTTTGAGCATGGAGCTTTTTCTATTTTTAGAATTATTTTCTTAGGCTGTATTATAGGAAGTGGAAGTATAAAATCAAATGAGTGATTTTGTTTTTGTTTTTTTAATTTAAATTCAAGTTAACATATAGCATAGTATTGGTTTCAGGAGTAGAATTCAGTGATTCATCACTTACATACAATACCCCTGGCTCATTCCAGCAAGTGCCCTTCTTAATGCCCATCACCCATTTAGCCCATCCCCTCACCCAACATCCTCCAGCAACCTTCAGCTTGTTCTCTGTATTTAAGGGTCTCTTATGGTTTGCTTCCCTCTCTCTTTTTATCTTATTTTATTTTTCCTTCCCTTCCTCTATGTTCATCTGTTTTGTTTCTTAAATTCCACATAAGTGAAATCATACATTTGTTTTTCTCTGACTGACTTACTTCGCTTAGCATAATGTACTTTATCCACGTTCTAGCCACGTTATTTCATTCTTTTTGATCACTGAGTAATATTCCATTGTATATATACACCACATCTTGTTTATCCCTTCATTAGTCAGTGAACACTTGGACTCTTTCCATAATTTGGCTATTGCTGATAGCGCTGCTATAAACATTGGGGTGCATGTGTCCCTTCAAATCAGCATTTTTGTATCCTTTGGATAAATACCTAGTAGTGCGATTGCTGGATCATAGGGTGGTTCTGTTTTTAACTTTTTGAGGAATCTCCATACTATTTTCCAGAGTGGTTGCACCAGTTTGCATTCCCACCAGCCATGCAAAAGTGTCTCCCTTTCAAATAAGCGATATTTTGAATTTAATTTTCAAACTCTACTATTGAAGAAAAGCCTACTACTTTGAGTAAGGATATGAAAGTCAGGACCACTGATGCATCATTGCATTTATATACTTTCACCCAAACTTTATTGAATAGCCTTGGTATATCACTTTACTAGTTTTCAGCTGTCAAACAAAATTTAATGTTTATTTCCCTGAAATATCCTTAAGATCTAGGAATATAAATTGCCATTAAAATTATTCCTTATTTTTCTTAGAAATTCAGTGAACATTTAGGGGTGCCTGGGTGGCTCAGTCGGTTGAGCATCGGCTCTTGATGTTAATTCAGGTCATGATGTCACCGTTGTGAGTTTGAGCCCCGCGTTGGGCTCTGTGCTGATAGCACGGAGTCTGCTTGGGATTCTCTTTCCCCCCCTCTCTCTGCCACTTCCTCGCTCATGCTCTCTCTCAAAATAAATAAATAAACTTAATTAAAATAAAAAAAAATTCAGTGAACACTTAAGCACTTTGCTAGAGAATATGAGTGAGTAGATTGGATACTTACTTAAAACTTAAATGTACTATTCTGGCATATTATAATACATTCTGTACACACCATAAATTGACTAGACATCAAATTATAGAAGTGCAATAAAGAATTGTGAAATTTTAAGCTCTAAATGTCACGGATTAATAATTATATACTGATTTTTTTAAACAGCTAAATTTAACTGTTATAATTTTTTATCCTATTTCATATTTCCTTGGAGATTTTTACTGTGTTTTAAAAATTTAAATTAGATTAGTGGAGCAGAAAAATCTCAGGATGTCCATTTTAAGTTGAAATTGCCATGTGGATTCCAAGAGTTATTTTAAGTTGAACTACTTGTGGTACTCGAACTTTTTCTTCGGTGAATACATCTAATTGCCTTGTGCTAATAATGTACACTTCTTGCTTAATAATTTATCTTTCATTACACTTGAGCATAGGCATTCTTTTGTTTGAAAGGAGCTTTTATTTTTCACCCAAAATTTTGTGCATATAAAATATGTGCACAGGACAACTTTAGTGACGTATCACAGTGACCAGGCTTAATCACAAATATGCTGCTGTATCACTGAGTCTCATTCCTATGTGTCCTGTTGGCACAAGTCCGTGCTCTGACAATCTACCGATAAGCATAAAACCCTGTAACTTCTCACAGAATGACCTTGACCATTCCAATGTAAAGCTTATTATAATTAATCTAATAGCTCCCAGTTATTAGACAGAAGGTAGTCTCTGGGCAAGATTGTGAATTTTCATTAAATCTTCTATTTTCCCCAACTTGACTTTTCTTGGATCTGCTCTAATTTCTTTTGAGTTCCGAATCCATGCTAGTGTGCATGCCTGAGATAGGACTGTGTAGAGCTAATGAGTTGGGGGGGGGGGGTGGAGAAGACCTGTCACAGTGTCCCTATTGAGCAAGGAAGCAGAGGTATTTTTCAGCCATTCTGGCCAAGGGTTCCAGTGCTTAAACACAGGAGGGGAGGGGCACCTGGGTGGCTCAGTTGATTAAGTGTCTGACTTTGGTTCAAGTCATGATGTCAAAGTTCATGGGTTCAAGCCCCACGTCCAGCTCTGTGCTGACAGCTCAGATCCTGGAGTCTGTCTCAGATTCTGTGTCTCCCTCTCTCTCTACTCCTACCCTGCTCATGTGTGTAATCTCTCTGTCTCTGTCTCTCTCTCAAATATATAAACATTGAAAAAAAAATAAACACAGGAGGGGATCAGATGTGTCCCTTTAAAGTCTTTTGTCTGTATCAGCTCAGAGTGTAAATACAGTGATAGAGGCACACCCAGGGTGTTATGCAAGCCCAGAATCACCTCTTGGGGTCCCTTACACACCTACAGATTTCTTTTACTTTTGCAGAAGTTTGGAAAAACAGAACCCACTGTTCACTGCATCCATCCTATACTGGAGAGTATTGCAAGTGGGAGTATGAATTCCTGCTGCTCATGTCCACAAACAAAGCATCTGCTCTTTCTCTTTGGATGACACCTCACAGAGGTACTCCAGACTTCTCCTTTCTCCTTAAGCCCCAGTCTCTCCGACAAGCATTCCCCTTGACCCACTTGAATTTGAGTGCACGTGATGTCCCTTGGATGTTTTCTTCCCTGTCACTCACTCATCTTTCCAGGCCTAAGCTCAAAACATTCTCTTACCAACTTCACTTCCTACTCTGCATTATAGCTAATCTGCTACAGGGGAATGGTAGGTAGATTAACTCCACGGTGCTCACACAGATTCTGCTGGAAGGACCTGGAATGTGCTTCTTATGACTCCTGCCAGTCTTTCCCAGGGAATTGCCCTGGGCCAGGGTTATGCCCTTGGCCTGACGCTGCCTGCATGCAGTGACTGGCCAACGAAAGGAAGAGGGAAATAGGGTCACCAGCCTTGGCCACCTGCCACCATATCACAGTTCAGTCCTTCCGCCTGCCAGTCCTTCGCCTTTCTCTCCCTCACAGGTGGCTGCTGCTGAGAACTGTGCCCCCACAAAACTTCTTGCATGCAAATCTCAGAGTCTTATGGTCTGTTTCCAGGGAATCTGATCTGTGACGGGGCATAATTTAGGTGCTACCATATGCTACTTTGTAACAAGATCATTTTTATTGATTATACCATTTTTATTTTTTAATGTATTTTATTATTTTATTTTTTTAAATTAAAAAAAATTTTTAATGCAATCTTCACCCCCCAACTTGGCACTTGGACTCCAGAGATTCTGAGATCAAGGTTCAAGATCTGCTCTGCTGACCAAGCCAGCCAGGAGCCCCCTGATTATGCCATTTTTAGGTGATGCTAGATCTCCACAGGGACCAATAAATAGTTTTGAACCAATAGAGAATTAAGACAGACAAGTTAGGCAAGTATGGGATCAAAACATCACCTTTATTACCAAGAAAGCTGATTCCAGGCATAGGACCTATATCTGCAGAACTTAGATGGAAACACCTCTGTTATCAGCCACAGCGGTGCTGGACCAAAGCCAGCCCCACAGAACACGCACAGGTGGGCACAGAGGAAGAAGGCAGGCCTTTCCAGAGGATGACTGAGGCTTTGCGCTTTGTCTCAAATGCATCCATGAGTTCATCACTTCACCTTCCCCGGGGAGGAAGGAATTGAGAGGTGAGTCCAGGAATGTTACGCTAGGTAGCTTCCTACCTATGGGGTGGGGAAACAATTCTCTCCTCAATAGGTGACAATCTCCCTTTTGAATTCTTGGAAATTTAGTCCTTTAACAGATAATTTTCCAATATCACTAATACCTACCATGTGACAGGCACTGTTTTAGGGAACCCAGATGTGAACAACAGGCAAAAATCCCTGTCCTTGTGGACGTTACAGTCTAGTGGGGGACACAGAGAATAAACAAGGGAAATAAGGAAAATATAAAGTGGGAAGGGTGGTTAGGAGTGAGCAAGAGAAACCATAAAGTGGGGAAGGGCAAATGAGGGATTGTGAGGGATGGTGCTTTCACACGGAGAAAGCCTCCCACCACTTGAGTACAAGGGGACTGGGGAGTTCGTATCTGCCAGTGGAACTGTGCTACCCATTCCAATTCACATCCCCTCTGACATTCCCTCTCTCCCAGATTCTTACTGCTCTGCAACATGAGCGTGTACTGCAGCCTTGCAGCCTTCTAGTCCATCCTTTTCAGGGGCAACTATAGTAGGTGGCTTTGACTGTGGCCTTGAGGATATGAGCATTCTAGGTGTTTGCCCCTGGCAGAAGGTCAGCATTCCTTCTCTGTCTGCAGGCTTGCTCTTTGCCAGACCCCAGTGCTGGTCTAGCTGGCTGTGACTCAATCAGCTCTGAAGGGACTTGTACCACCTCAATCCAGTTAGAGGTCAGCTCATGCAGCTACATTTGTAGTTTCATCTTTGCTGCTGTAATATGAACCCCGGAACGAGAGATTCTGTCAGCAGTTGGAAATTAGGAATGGATTGGGGGAGTCCTGGCATGGTGGATATTTCTCATTTTGTGTTCCTCCTGCCTTCTGGCAATAGTCCCCCTTTCTTGGGGGGAGCTGTTTTCTCTACCCTATATGGATCAAATGGGGAATTTATACTTTTACATGATCCCACTTGCCTGTACATAGTGTTTAGTCAAAAGGTAGGCCCATGGCCAAGCAAGACTAATCATGGAAGTCACTGCTCTGGCCACAGTGACCTGTCCTGAGTGGGTGACTCAAGAAACCAATCAAACTCCCCTAGGGTTTCAATAACTAAACCTGGGTGGTAGAGAACTTTTTTCTCTTGAGGAGGAGCTGGGAGATGTGAGTCCATAGCTGCGGCAGCCATGCCTCTGTTCTGTGAAGAAAACTGGACTGTGGTAGGAGAGAAAGAAGCCAGTCTTCAGAGAGAGGAAGAGATGAGAGTGTGACTAGCCTGAATCCCTGGCTCCAGGAGTCTCTAGCCACACTCCTGCCCTTTAGGTCCTTGAGCGAGTACCTTCCCATTTTCTCCTTAGTGGGGTCGGGTTGGGTCTGTGACTTGGAATCAACAGAGTCATGACCGCCATACTTGGAAGAACCCAGAGAGTTCAGGCTAGCTTCCCTACATCTTCTCCCTACCTTTGGAGGATTACTTCTTCCATGAAGCTTTCTCCGAATGTCCCAAGTAGAATCGACTCTTCCTCCCTCCTTTGTGCCCACACAGCTCTCCCATTTCTTCATTCTCATCTCTTGTCTTTGCGGGGCTTTTAATCCATAGTGTACTTACTGGTTTACCCATCTGTTCCCACTTAGAGGGTAGAGATTGGTCTTCCTCTTGTTTGTATTCCCACAGTTGGCACATAGGTGCTTAATATATGTTTGTTTGTTGATTGTAATGAATACATGGATGGACAGATAGATAAGTACCACCATCATTCAGCAGGTGCCTCTATATGCTGGTCCTTTAGTGAAGATTTCAAAATCCAGAGATTCTCTGGGCATTGAATTAATTCTGAGATATTGGAGAGATTTTGAGATCTCTTTCCCTCCTTCTCCCCCTCCCTTTCCCCTGCTCCCTCTCTGTCTCCCCCTCTCTCTATCTCTCCCTCCCACTCTCCTTCACTCTCTCCCTTTTTTCCTCCCCCCCTCACTCTCCTTCTCCCTCTGCCTCTGCCTCTCTCTCTTTTTCACACACACACATCTCATTTATGGCATTCACTTCTTTCTGATTTTTTTTTTTGGTCTTTTGCATAGAGATCATGTACTTTTTAAGAGCAAGAGTCATATTTTATTCATTTTTGTACCTTTTAGGGCACCCAGAAGTGCCTCTAGTGCCTAGAGGAAATGGAGTTAAATATTTTTTGGGTAAAGCATTTGCAATTTGGGTTTATCTAGTTCAGATCATTTACACAGGTTTCTCCAAAGAGGTTTGTATGGCAAGTCATTGGCTTCTTCATTTTCAGATAAATTTTATATGTAATAGCATTAATGAATATTGTGAAAAGACAAAGGGATCTATGCACAATACCACAGTATTACATCCAGTGTATGTATAACTACTCCATGTGGCAGGATACTCCTCAAGAAACATCAATTGGTGGGACACTTCTTCCTCGTGTGGACTGTCTAGCATATTGACCCATCCTTCCAAATGCCAGCAGGTCCCTCCATCGTTGTGGCAAATCAAAAATGCCAGGATAGTTAATTCCTTTTAAAGTTAGCCACTTTACCACCTTGATGCATATAATTCCACTTTTTTTTTTTTTCAACGTTTTATTTATTTGGGACAGAGAGAGACAGAGCATGAATGGGGGAGGGGCAGAGAGAGAGGGAGACACAGAATTGGAAACAGGCTCCAGGCTCTGAGCCATCAGCCCAGAGCCTGACGTGGGGCTCGAACTCACGGACTGCGAGATCGTGACCTGGCTGAAGTCGGACGCTTAACCGACTGTGCCACCCAGGCGCCCCTAATTCCACTTTTCAATCCACATGTGTATAAATAAAAATAGCATCATGCTATATGTTCTGTTGTGTAACCTGCATTGCCTCTTAACAATATATTATAAACACCTCTTTGTTGGTGATAGAGACATTTATCTAACATTATCTTTAATAGCTGGCACATTATTTTATTGTCTGAGTGTACTCTAATTTATTTCCTCAATCCCCTATTGCTGGGACTTTTGGTTGCTCCCAATATTCATGATTATTAACAGAACTGCAGTGAACTTCCTTGTTACACCTTTTCATAATCCATCGTTGTTTATTTATGATGATAAGCTCCTAGAGTGGAATGTACATTTTAAAATCTTTTGAGACATACTTACAAATGCCTTTCTCCAGAGCCTTTGGTTTGAGTTGCTTTTATAGCTTTCCTTGTAGCCATTGAACCAACTCCTTGTCACCCTTTGGTGACTCCAACGTAGTGCCAAGGGAACCCTATTTTCCCCAGACCTTCTCAAAGTCTCTCCCAAGTCCCCAAATTAATTCTAGTTTTTTACCACAATTTTTCCTCAGAGTGACCTGTTTTGTTGTTTAAGGACCACCCTGAAATTATTGGGGTACAGAGACACAAGAACTATTTTAAAAGTCAGGAAAAGTAGAAAAACCTATAGAGAGCTTCACAGGCATGCCATAGGATAAATGGAGGTTGACCATTATGTCTCTTACATATTATTTTGAGTATACTCATTATATAGCTCTAAAATGCTATTTTGAAATGCCACATATTACTACTTAAGATGTAAACAACTCATTCTAGGTTAAAAACTGTATGGTCAGAAGGCTTCAAAAATAGTAGCTCTATGGCTAGAAGGCTTCAAAAGTAATGCCCGATGTACAGTTTTGAAATATGGAACACCATTGCTGTTCACCAGCAGGCCTGAGGCAGCCAGTACAGTCAAAAGCTGACACGCCTGTGCCTCTCATGGAAGCTTCTAGAGCACAACTAGGTAAGGCAAGACTTGGACCCAAAGTCCTATGCTCAGTTGACTCACAGCCACTACTTATCTCTATGTGAAGTCAAAATACAGATGCCAAAATTTCACTTTCCCCAATTTTCTATTTTTGCTAATTGCATTTACCTTGCTCTTTTCCTTTATATTCTACACATGTTTGACATTTTAAAAAGGTGTTTTAGCCTCTGAGTTTAAGCAAATTGGTCCACAGAACTCCCCAGTGAGTAGCAAGCTCAGAGTTAATATTCATGGTGTCCTAAATGTTAACATTACCGTCAAAGCAGCTTGGTTTGCCTTGGCTCCAGCTAAGTTTAAATTGTATTTACAGAGTTACTTGCTTTTTTGTGTGTGTGAGTCAGAATATCCAGCTAAACTTGGTCAGCTCTTTCACTACTATTCTTCACATAGGACAGTTAAATTATAATGTTACTTTTAAAAGCAAAGAATCCATAGTAGGTTTGTGTTTGTACAAGAGAATGCTTTTCTGCCAGAGGTGAGGATCTTCTGGGCCTTATGTTCTGGAATGCCTTCTTTAGTAAAGAAGAGTAAACAAATCTCTGAAATTATTGGAGAATGGTTCTTTCATTTTGGTTTTTAAAAAATGCTTGCTTATTTAATATTCTGTTAATGAGAAGGCATAGAGGACAACCAAAGTTGAGAGGATTGATAACAAAATGTGTAGCATACTATTCACTGAAAAGTAACTCTGAGGGCACCTGGGTGGCTCAGTCAGTTAAGCGTCTGACTCTTGATTTCGGATCAGGTTATGATCTCACAGTGTGTGAGTTCCAGCCCTGTTTCAGTCCCTACACTGACAGGCTGACAGCACAGGGCCTGCTTGGGATTCTCTCCCTCCCTCCCTCTCTCTCTATGCCCCTCACCTGCTTTTGCCTGTGCTGTCCCTCTCTGTCTCTCAAAATAAATAAACATTAAGAAAAAAAGTGACTCTGAAAAACAAGGTCCTGATACTTTATCAACACTAAATAACAAAGGCAGTTATTTCCAGATGTATGTGGAGTTAAAATACTCTCATATTACACATTCATATTTTTTCTTACCGTTAGTCCCTTCTTTGGAATTCCCACAAGCACACTCAGAAATACCTACTACCATTCATATTGTCGTCCTTGGCCATGAGGAATAATACTAGACATTTCTATGAAGATGATATTTTCTATAGAACCGTTGCTGTTTCCTTATTTGTCAGAGAAATATATGAGCAATGTCTTATATTGAATGTGTATCCCAAATGTTCTGGATTCATCACTCTGGAATTTCTGTCACATTCATCTGAGGCCCCATTCTGTTTAACAGTCTTGTAATTTCCACGTATCTCTTCTGGCTGTGTCTCGTCTAATCCAGTTTTCTGCCTCCCCACCATTGCTCTGCGCTCTCCCCATTTTGTGACCAGTTTTCTGTTCTATTGTTTTCTCTATCCTACTTTATCCTGACAGTGGACACAGACCCTTCCTGCAATCCCCCAGTGGAAGTTGAGACCAAGCTATAACTTTTGAGAGTTGGGACTGTGGGAAATGAATTAAATCCCAGAGGCGAAGACTGCAGACAGGATTGCTTACAACATCAGTCACCCCATCCATCACAGGGATACCCACCTGGACACCTTTCTTCCTAGACCCTGTCAACAACCACTTTGCAGGACCTACTTATCTTCTTTAAATGGGAGACAATTGCCCCTTGCCACAGGTAGCATGTTTATGTTTCCCTCACTGGAGTCCAGACCCAACATCTTACAGATTGAGAAAAAGGAAAAGATTCTTCTTTAACTTTGTATAGGAATTTGGGTAAGAATTGTTCCTTCCCAAGATTATAGATATTTGAATTTGTTTACTTCTTTTAGGGGCAACTCCATCCCCATGACCTTGCCCTTTGATTTATAAAAGACTTGAAAATTCACTAGTTTGATGTCAATACATGTCCCAGAATTTGATGACGTAGGTTTGGGGCTTTTGCAGAGGGGTCAGTGTTGGGCTTTGGCATTTCCAGTCTCCTGACATGAGGGCACTTCCTATGGCCTATTGGAGTCTATGTTGCCTAAATCCACATTAATAAGGCCACATTTTTCCTGAAGGAAACTTAATTTGCAGAAGTATAGGTCCCATCAAAAACCACATCTAACTGACATTATTGAAAAAGGCACTGAACTTCCCAGTCAGAATGTATGCATTCTGGTCTTTCCCAAGAACAACAAGAGTATTTGTTTTACATTTGCACATACCTGAGTGATGTGTCTAGAAGCATGTAGAGGCAGTACTAGAAAAGAGATTTTATTGTCCATCATTCCACAGCAATTTTTTCCCCAAATGCAAACCAAAAAAGTTTCTATAAATCAAATAAGTATGAGAAATACAAGATTTTTTTTCAGATCAAATATGTCTCAAGACTTTTCATTTGCTCTGTCCATTATGCCTCTTCCAGGGATGGTATAACATGTTTCTTAAACTTTTGACCCTTAAATTCCCACCCCCTGTCCCCCACTCACAAAGAATTACATTTCTAGAGTTCTAATAAAGATTGGATGGATAAAGATGAGACCCTCTGTCTTCCTTGGTTAAGGACACACAGTTTACATCCCATTACTAGGATATGCTTAGAATTAAATTTCTAGCCTGCCCCAGGGAATAGAGAGAAATCCCAGAAATCCTGTGATCTGGCAGCTTTAACATCGTGAAACAATCTGTTCCACTCCAGATGGCTTTTGTCCAGGGAGCCCATATGGCATGGCAGACCCAAGCATCCAGAATCTCTGGTTTCCTACCTTTTTCTCTTGTTCTCTCCTTTCTTTACTCATCCTGAAAGGTTTAGGGATGTACACTGTGAGAATTTTTTCTCTCTCTTATCATTTTAGAACCCTTCCTGATAGGTCATTGTATTAAAAAAATATTTTCTAGAAGGTTTTTGAGGAACAAATCTGCCACTACTTATCAGACTTGAGAAGATTTTAATTTTTTGGTGAGGCAATGATCATGTAATGTTTAGTTTCTGGTAATAGTCACACACAGTAGTTTATCAGTAGTCAATCATTCATGTAAAATAAAAATGTAAACATTGTGATACTATAAATGTGAATGTATAATGCTTGTTTCAAGATTTCCTCTACGATCCTGGGACACATGGGTGGCTCAGTCAGTTAAGCCTCCAACTTCAGCACAGGTCATGATCTCATGGTTCATGAGTTCGAGCCCCATGTCAGGCTCTGTGCTGACAGCTCAGAGCCTGGAGCTACTTCGGATTCTGTGTCTCCCTCTCTCTCTCTGCCCCTCCCCCCCTCAAAAATAAACATTAAAAATTTTTTGAAAAAGATTTCCTCTACCATCCTTCATCTTTAGATGATGAATCTGTGTAGTGACCATAAACTCTTCCTCAGTAAAAAGCAAACATTTATCATATAGGTCAAGTTAATTCCATGTCAAGAAGGCTTGTGGTACTAAGCTATAAATGTAAATGTAAAAAGATGTAAATCATTACATTTACATTTACTTTAACCTCTTGGAGACCTGTAAAATGCCCTACCTGTCCTCAAGAAATGTAAATAAAAGAGTAATGTGAAGGAACCTATCTGTGCTAATAAAAAAGTTGGGGAGTAGCACCACAGTTTACTTTAATGCATGTGGTCACAGTATGCACATACACTCATCACAAGTATTTTATTTAAAGAAGTTGGAAAACAAGATACCTACTGAGTGGATGTATTTGTCTCAGTAGGCCACAATGGACAACAATGAACGTGAAATGGTTGACTCATCAATCAGGCTATTGACCTCTGTCACAATATTGAAGAGTCCCATGTACAGTATTGTTTTGTGGTGGGATTAAGGAGGGAGAACTGTTGTGGGGACGAAAGAGAGAGAAAAGTTGTAGGAAAGTCAGTAAATAAATTTCCCGAAGAGGAAATGAGCTTTTCACACAGACACGTTGATCTGCTTTTGTAGAGTCAACTGGAATAAGAACTAATATATATCCTTTTGGTCCTAAATTTATAAAGCTCATCTATGAGGAAATAGAACAGTAAAGACTTTATTTTGCTTATTTGTTATTTCCCCAGTAACATTATTTCTAAGACTTGCCAGTGACAGAGACCTAGTGAAAACAGGAGGGTTTATTCTTCACTGCCAGAAGGAAACAGAAAGTGGCAGGAGATCAAGGGGGTGGGGATTTCTTGTTGCTGAAAATAGGGTAACACATTTGAGATTGCTCAGTATTAGTAGTAATTATTTTTGTATGTGTGTGATGCTCCCAGAACAGTTTATCAAAACCTCCAGTGTAGCACATAACACTGCATTAAAATCTCTTATTTGCGGTCCTCAAATATATTTGTGAACAACTAGGCCATATCTAAAGATTTAATGTAGAAATTTATAGACCTAGAAAAATCTCAAGTTTTCTCTTCCATGGAACTGTGAAGGCTCTCAATACTCAATACTATGGAGAGGCACCCACAGAAGAGGTGTAGTGGAACACAGTAGGTGGTAAGGAGGCACCAGTGAAAAGAATATGATTCCTGTATTGGTTAAGATGTTTTTGGCTGCAAGTAACAAAACATCCTGACTAATGGTGATTTAAGTCAATAGGGGTTTGCTTTTCTCACATAGAGAAGTCTGGGGATCGACAAATACTGGATGTCAGTTCAGCAGCCCAGTATAGATCTAGAATGCTCAACCTTTCCTTCACGGTGGCAAGATGTCTCCTGCAGCACCAGCCACCACATCCACATTCAAGGTAGTGCCTGGACAAGGTAGTGCAATTGTTGCTTCTAGTATCCATTCATTCATTCAACACATATTTTACTGAGAACCTGCCATGTGCCAATACTAAAGTGGGCACTGTGAATGGAAAGACAAGAGAAGACAAAGAGTAGAAAGGAGAATATTGTATGTTTTCATCCTTTCTTTCAGGAAAACAGATGTCTCCCTGGGAGCCTTCCAGAGGCTACTGTTTCATGGGCAAGTCATAGATCCATGCCCCCTGCTAGTTCAATCACTGGTAAAGAGTGGTTAGAAGATTACAGCCTTCTACCAGTCATAATTAATCTTCTGAGGCTAGGGGAAGGACTGTTCTTCCCTGAGAACATGTGACAATTATAATTCCTGGATTTTATCTGCAGTTGTTGCTCCTAGTATTCATTCATTAATCCAACAAAGAATTATTGAGCATGTGCTCTGTACTAGATCTAAGCAAGGTACTGGGGAAAGAGAGATGCATAAGACAAGGAGTTCCCAATATTCTAGAAATGAAAATAGTGCAAACAGTGAATTGTAATGCGGTGTGATACGATGAATTAAGGTGATGTTAGGAGTGGACAGAATCCCGGCAAGAGTTACAAATTTCCAAGGAGAAAGAGAGGGATAGATTGAGATAAATGAAGATGTCCTAGAAGAGAGGATATTACAGTAGGCCGTTGGGGGATAAATGGGATTCCATAGAGCATAGAGGGTTTGAAGATGGAAGAGAGGTGGTGAGGGACTCAGGAGTCTCTGACCTAGTTGCAGTGATCATGGGGTGCTTGGAGTCTTTGTTTCCCTATGGAAGACAGCCTTTTCCCAGGTCTCTGTATTGGCTAATTGTGCCATTCGTTCAAGGAGTGTGAGGCAATGAGTAGTGGATGCAGAGGAAGGCCGAATCTACCTTGGAATCTCCTCTTTGAACAAAAAAGGTCTTCTATTAAAGTTGCAATCTCTTCAACCTTTCTTTTGTCCTGCCAAACTAAGAGACAGGAGAGTTAAAGTTCGCCATTTGGCACAGAAAGATCAAACCTTCAGAGAATCAGAAGGGAGGGGACAGTGTTCCCCTCATTGTTCCTGATGCATTTCTAACCTGTCACCCTCACTTCAGTAACTTTATTGGCATGACAAGGCGCACAAAAAGCTTTCCAGCTGCAAGCTCTACTGCTCACAAGAAAGGGGAAGGCCTGAGGTCCCCCATTATATTCACGGGGGAGCTTCAGAGTAGGAAGGGGCCCAGCGTCTGTCTGCATATTAGACAAGTCCAAACAGTTCCAGACAAGGAAGACTTCCAAGTTCCCCCAAGTGCTAATCCATAAAAGACCTGGTTGGTCTTCTTTATAAAACTAATCCTTCTGTCAATAGCAGTTAGGAGTCTGAGTACACACTGCTTCAGAAGCACTGGGTTGTACCAGCCCTTTTCTGAATTAGTTGCTGAGCAAGTACACAGCAAGCCCTTTAGAAAGCATGGGGTTATGACATCTGACCTTAGAGAAACCAAGTGACATAATCCAACTCTACACAACTCTATTTTGGGTCTGACTAATGAAAATCCCCTACTGAGGAGGAAGAAGGATCTTCAGTTTTAGGATGTATCTGAGGGTATAGGAAGAGATTAACTCTGACGGTTTTATTCTGACCTAAAGATATACAATATCTTTTAAGTTACAGCTTAAAAAATAGTCTTGATCTCTCAGAAAGGAAAATTAAATGTGGTTTGGGGAGGAATGTCTTGGACTGGAGTAAATATTGGATGCTGTAACCTGGTAGGATGTTGCTGAAACTCAGACATGTTTTCTCTGAGCTAGAAGAAAGTATGCCAAGTTTATCAGCAATGGTCCTTAGCATCAGAGGCTGTAGATGCCTGGCAACCTGGTGGGCAGGAGATTTCCATGGAGACCATATAATCCAGAGGCACCAACTTTTCCTTCCACTACATTTTTGCAAGGGGTCATGTTTTTCCTTAGTGCATCTAGTCACCATCTAGAGAATTCAGTTAATAAGGGAATCAGAGGGGCGCCTGGGTGACGCAGTCGGTTAAGCGTCCGACTTCAGCCAGGTCACGATCTCGCGGTCCGTGAGTTCGAGCCCCGCGTCAGGCTCTGGGCTGATGGCTCGGAGCCTGGAGCCTGTTTCCGATTCTGTGTCTCCCTCTCTCTCTGCCCCTCCCCCGTTCATGCTCTGTCTCTCTCTGTCCCAAAAATAAATAAAAACGTTGAAAAAAAATTTTTAAAAAAAATAAGGGAATCAGAAAGAAGATTGAGCAAACTGAGTGCCTGAAAATAGTTCTTTCTTAAGAGAGTGCATAATATTTAAAAGTATTTTTTAGTTAAAAATAGAACTACCCTATGAATCAGCAATCACACTGCTAGATATTTACCCGAAGAATACAAAAATACTAATTCAAAGGGATCCATGCACGCTGGTGTTTATAACAGCATTATCTACAATAGCCAAGTTATGGAAACAGCCCAAGTGTCCATTGATTGATGAATGGGTAGAGAAGATGTGGTATATGTATACACACACACACTAACACACACTAAACAGAATATGTACACACACACACACACACACACACACACACACACACACACTAAACGGAATATTACTTAGCCATCAAAAAGAATGAAATCTTGTCATTTGCAATGACATGGATAGAACTAGAGAATATTATGCTAAGCAAAATAAATCAGTCAGAGAAGGACAAATACCATATGATTTCACTCATATGGGGAATTTAAGAAACAAAACAAATGAGCAAAGGGGGAAAAAAGAGAGGCAAACTAAAACAGAGTCTTAACTTAGAGAACAAATTGGTGATTACCACAGGGGAGGTGGGTGGAGGGATGGATTAAATAGATGATGAGGGTTAAAGAGTGCACTTGTGATGAGCACTGGGTGATGTATGGAAGTGTTGAATCACTGTATTATACATCCTAAACTAATATAACACTGTATGTTAACTAACTGGAATTTAAATAAAAACTTAAAAAATAAATGATGAACACACCAGAAAAAATATACATAAAGAGATTTTTTAAAGTCTATTTATTTATTTTGAGATAGAGAGCACAAATGGGGAAGGGACAGAGAGAAGGGGAGAGAATCCCAAGCAGGCTCTGTACCACCCGTGCAGAGCCCCATGTAGGGCTTAAACTCTTGAACTGCAAGATTGTGACCTGAGTGGAAGTCAGACACTTAATTGACTGAGCCACTCAGGCGCCCCTAAAGGGATTTTTTAAATGGTAGAACAGGTTCAGTTTTGAATGACATAAAACAAGAAGTTATTCTTCCCTCCAGAAAGTGAGAAGTCAAAAGGAAGATTAGGACACAAAAGAATAGAACTATATCCTCTCTTTGCACAATTGAGTTAATGCATGAGTTACATTTGCAAACGTGATACAAAAGGGTGAACAAATTCCTACACAGTTCCAAATTCTACAGATCTGTTTTCCCGATTTTAAATAGGAAAACTTAGGATAAGAATAAATGAACATTTCTAGAAATCCAGCTTTATATATCAGACAATGAAGAACATTATTATAGGAGTATTGTAAGTTAAGCTATTTCTTATCCTATGTATTTCTTTCCATTTTACTGTTTTTAATTAGATATATTTGGCATATTGTGAAGAATATTTTTAAAATAAATTTTTTACTGGGGTGCCTGGGTGGCTCAGTTAGTTAATAAGCATCCGATTTCAGCTCGTCATGATCTCACGGTTTGTGAGTTCAAGCCCTGTGTCGGGCTCTGTGCGGACAGCTCAGCGCCTGGAGTCTGCTTCAGATTCTGTGTCTCTCTCTCTCTCTTTGTCCCTCCCCTGCTCGTGCCGCCTCTCTCTCTTTCTCTCAAAAATAAATAAAACACTTAAAAAATTAAAATAAATTTTTTATTTTATAATAGTTTTAGATTTGTAAAATAGTTGCAAACCTAGTACAGCGGTTGCCCATGTAACACCAATTTCCCCTATTGTTAACATCTTACATTAGTATGGTACACCTGTAACAACTAATGAATGAATGCTGATACATGACTGTTAACCAAAGTCTATATTCTCTTCAGATTTACTTAATGTCCTTACTTAATGTCCTTTTTCTCTCCTGGGATCCCATCCAGGACACCGCATCATACTTAGTGATCACATCCCCTTAAGTTCCTCTAGACTATGATAGTTTCTTAGACTTTTGTTTTTGATGGCCTTGACAGTCTTGAGAAGTACTGGTCAGGTATCTTGTAGAATGCTTCTCAATATGGGTTTCTTTGATGTCTTTCTCATGATTAAACTGGGATTATGGGGTTTTGAGGGGAAGACACAGAGGAAAAGTGCCCTTCTCATCGTGTCAAGGGCATATTGTATCCCCATGCCATCACCTTGATCACTGGCTGAGGAAATGTTTGTCGGATTTCTCCATAGAAATGGTACCCTTGCCTCTTCTTTGCATACTGCACTCTTTGGGAAGGAGTGCTCTTTTGATAATCATTCTCCTAGGTTTTGTCTCATTCTTGTCATTTTATATATCCTTTTCCTTCCTCTCAGCAAGAGCCTGGAACTCCATGCACAAATAAGAGAAACCTGCCTTCTATGCTCTTCTACGAAGAAGTTATAAAAAAAAAAGCAAAGAAAAACCTTTTTTTGTGCTAGTAGAAGGTAATAGAAATAGTTTTTATTTAGAGAAGTTCCTTTTTAGAGAAGTATGTAAAAAACTCTCTCAGCACATGAAATAGGATACATGCAATTTACTATAAGGCTGGACATTGGATCACCAGGAAGGTATTTATTTCATTAAAAAAATTTTTTTAATGTTTATTTTTGAGAGAGAGAAATAGAGAAAGAGAGAGAGTGTGAGTGGGAGAGGAGCAGAGAGGGAGAGAAAAAGAGAGAGAGGGACAGAGAATCTGAAGTGGGCTCTGTGCTGACAGCAGAGAGCCTGATGCGGGGATCAAACTCACAAACCGTGAGATCATGACCTGAGCCAAAGTTGGATGCTTAATGAACTGAGCCACCCAAGTGCCCCTTAATTTTTTCCCAATGTTTGTTTATTTTTTATTTAGAGAGAAAGTGTGTGTGTGTGTGTGTGTGTGTGTGTGTGTGAGAGAGAGAGAGAGAGAGAGAGAGAGAGAGAGCAAGTGAGCTGGGGAGGGGCAGAGAGAGAGGGAGAGAAAGAGAATTTCAAGCAGGCACCATGGTGTCAGCTCAGAGCCTGACGTGAGGCTCATGAAAGCGTGAGATCATGACCTGGGCTGAGATCAAGAGTCAGACGCTTAACTATTTGAACTACCCAGGCAACCCCCCATGAGGGTAGTTATTAATGGAAGTGGCAGTGAACCAGGAAATGAGGTCATTACCTCTTCCTTCAAGAGTGTGGACTTTGAGGACAGTGCTGGGGTGATATTTCATTGTGCATTCCCACCATTTGAGCATTTCTGTAAACTAATGCTTGGTTCCCACTTTCCCAAGAACCAGGTATAAGATCTTGGGCCAAATTATTTCACCTTTAAACCCTCAGATCCACATTATCAGACAGGGATGTTATTACCTATTTTACCAACTTTAGTGCATCTTTGACAGGTGCTCATGAAATTTGTGGGTGATGCTGCATTGAAAAGGATAATATAGGTGTATAAGCCCTTAGCCACACTCCAGAAACTTTTTCTGAAAACTGGAAGTTATTTTATAATTCCCTTGGTGACAAAACATGGCATGACCTGCTATGAGGCTATTGATAATTTTTATTTTACTTCATTTAGTACAAACTTACAGTTAGCTACAGAAATATGAGTATGTTTAATTATGGAATACTGCCCGTATTATAATGCAGATATTATATAATGTATGACATATGTACTGTTACAGTTTTAAATTCCTAACATTTCTAAATTCTGAAACACATCCACTGCAAAGGAGTTCCAGTAAGAGACTGTAAATCGCTATGTCATGGTGTCATTATTATTTCTCTATCATTAAGTGGGACTTCTCTCAACCGTTTCTAAAACCACAGCCACTCCTTTTTTTCCCTTACTTGGTGGAGACTCACAGTAAATGTTTCTATTTATATTTTCACTTATGGTATAGTCTCAAAATTCTTCAGTATTAAAGCTAAGAGGTATATGGGAAATATTATTGTTCTAGATTGTCAGATGGGTGCTTTCCCACTATGGATGAACTAGAACCCAAAGCATGTAGACAGAAGGTCACCGAGTAGTAGTAGAGGTATACAGGTAAGCCAAAAAGTCATGTGACCTTCACTCCCACATTCTATCTCCTAGAGAACACAGCCTTTATTCCTAGTTGGTAATTTCTTCTCTGTGATTAAATCCATTTGATGGTACATTTTATTTATTCTAAAGTTTATTTTGAGAGAGAGAGAGTGGGGGGGGGAGGGGCAGAGGGAGATGGGGGAGAGAGACTCCCAAGCAGGCTCTGTGCCATGAGCACAGAGCCTGATGTGGGGTTTGATCCTCCCAAACCCTGAGATCATGACCTGAGCCAAAATCAAGAGTCAGGGGCTTAACCAACTGAGTCACCCAGGCACCCCTGATGGTACATTTAAATCAGCTATAATTGAATACTTGCTGTGTTTTAAAAATACTACTCTTCTTTATCTATGTAACTTTTCTCTCCACCCTATCACTTTTTTTAAGTAGAATTTTTATGTGTGCGTGCATGAACAGTATGTAAATTTTGGGCTGGTTCATTATTATCTGGAGGCAAAATTTTTTTCCCACTTATTTGGTTAACTTCATCTGTTGACAGTCTGGGAAGCATTATAAATATTTTTAAACCCTATATAAAGAACTATCTTAATTAAATGCAGTACATCCCTTAGACGTCAATGAGCTGTAAAATCAGCTCTTCACCTTCAAATGCCTGATAGCTAATTTCACGTGACATGCTAGCAGCAGGCAGCCATAAAGTTGAAACCAGAACAGAGTCCTCGAAGTGGATAGAGGGAAGTTTTTTGTTTGTTGATTTATTTATTTATTTATTTAATATAATATAATTTATTGTCAAATTGGCTAACACACAAGTGTGTAAAGTGTGCTCTTGGTTTTTGGGGTAGCTTCCCATGGTTCGTTGCTTACATATAACACCCGGTGCTCATCCCAACAATATGTTGCTTTTTTAAAACTTCCCATCTTAACCCTTAATTTTACATGGCAAACTGGGTATGTTTGACCTCTGAATTTTATTCTTCTTGGTTTGCATTCCAGATGGCTCTGGGTACAAATAGCAGAAGCATGAAAAAGGCTACTCTGATTAATAATTTGTGCTTGCTAGTGAACGAATGCATCAAAATGTGGATGGAAATGCAAAAGCCACAGTAGACCTATTAGCCCCATGTATTCACAGGAGGAGAATTGATTGGAACTAACTCTATGAATCATGTGTAGATTATGTTATCCTCGTGTGGAGTTATATGTGTGTCCTAAATATAATACTTTGTTACAGTTTATTGGCCCTGATCCTACTTGTGAGACCAGAGTAAATTATTCTCTTTTAGGGTGGCATTAATGATTTCAGTCTGCCTTGATGAATCATAAAGCAAGGAAAAATGTAGCAGAGTGCTTTTTCTGGATTTTTGCATGCACATTTGTACCCACCGCTTGAGTCTCTAGGGGCCTTTGTATATTCAGAAAATCCTGAGTGACAAAGTAAAATCACACATAGGTGAGACTAGCCAATCTGTTCCAGACAAATTCCTTAATCAACCACATCCAGCTGGTAAGAAAACTCCTTCCCAGTGAAATATTTTTAGCCAAGATTTGAGTCAAGAAGAGAATCTTAACATTTTGCAAGATTACTCCTATTTCCCACAGATCACATTTTGTGTTTGCGTGACAAACTCAGGTATTCTGGCCAGAGATAGCTGAGATAGTTGTGAAAGTATAATGTACTGTCTGTCATCTAAAAAGATGATGCTTGTGACCCTCTACCAGGAGGGCATGCTCTTTGAGTCGGTTTTGCTGCAATGGAGAAAAGTGTTTCTCTGATGTGTTCACATACTCTCTTTATGTTGTCCTTGACCCTGAGGGTGGCTCTAATGAAGTTTCTTGGTAGTTTCCCTATAAGCATCTTTGTGGCACACATTTTTGCCACATAGCTAACTGGCATAAGGCAATTGTACAGTAAGACATTAAAAAAAAGCTGGTTGACAGTCGGTTTGACAATTTGTTGGTTCCATCAAGTAGTTGACAGTTTGGTTTCATTTCTCCATTGATACAGTTACACCCATTTCTGTAATACATATGTGTGTGTGTGTGTGTGTGTGTGTGTGTGTGTGTGTGTGTGTGTATGTATAGTGGTCTATACAGTGGCACAGAGCTTTTAACCCGCATTTCCCATAGAATTTTGGAAAGTCTATCAACAGGCACGGGACAATAGGCCAAAAATAAACAGTGAGGAAGGCTTTCACAGTGCAGTACAAGCTCAGTTACAGATACGCATCTTGGTATTTGTAAACTGACACCTCTCAGTGAAGGACGAAATTTCAGAAAATAGAAAAAGTGTAATGCACAGGAGATGCATCAATAAGAAAAAACTATATATGTATATATAACACTATGGAAGAAAGACTCTGAAGATGTGCTTAGGTACAGTCCACATTTGCACAGTATTGCCACACAACTACCCCCATTTTAAATGTATTCAAATATTTTGTATTTCACAATGAAATATTTTTGACTTTGTTATTTATTTTTCATGCTCCACATGTCCTTTTCAATGAATGTCTCTTTTATTTTTGTGTGATTTTTTTCTTTTATGGCAAAATTGCCCTATAGCCAATTAGTTCTGTGGTGAAAATGCTTACCAAAAAGATGCCAACTGTGGAAATACTGGACATGCCTGGTGAATATGGAGCAGGGAGGGGGGGACACAAAATCACAAAACAACACTGGGACTCCTTGGACAGCTTCCTGCCATGGAAGCTTGGGTGGCTCTTGAAAAGTAACAGAATGTACAAGGACGAAAAATCCAGAAGAAACTGGGGTTGGTGAGAAACTGCCAAATCATGTTTCAAAAACAATCTTTAGCTTCTTTCCTCATCCAAGTCTGAGACATTATCATGCATTTTAAATCCACCCTCCTCCTTTATCAAATTAGAGTTTTCTCTTTTGTTACTATGAAGAGTCTCTTTTGCATTTTGATGAAGGTACTTTGTTTTACTTCTGCATTTGTGACTCCTTCATCCTGGAACCTGGAGAATGAGGTGAAATAAATTTAGGCAGGAGTCTGAGAAACCTGAGACGTCAAAACAAGCCTAAGATCCCTGCCCTCCCTAGCCAGCCATTCTTCCCCTTGCAGGTTTACATTACAGAGAATGGGACGAGCAAAGCTAAGGGCAGAATAACACACACTGATTTGTATCCATCTTTCTGTTTTGTTTTGTTTTGTTTTAATTTTAGAGAGAGAGAGCATGAGTGTGGGGGGGGGGGAGTGGCAGAGAGGGAGAGAGAGAGCCTGACACGGGGTTTGATCCCACGACCCTGGGATCATGACCTGAGCCGAAATCAAGAGTTGGACGCTCAACCAGCTGAGCCACCCAGGCGCCCCTGTATCCATCTTTAAATCTGATGCTAAAAGCACCCATAAATCTGATGTTAATGAAGAGGAGGAAAGTTCCACTCCTACCTGTCCCTTCTAAAGAACATGCTTCCTGTATCTTAGAATATAAGGGTGGGATCCCTATGGTTAAAATGGGGCATAACCTGGGGCACCTGGGTGGCTCAGTCGGTTGAGTGTCCGACTTCGGCTCAGGTCATGATCTCACAGTTTGTGAGTTCAGGCCTTGTGTTGGGCTCTGTGCTGACAGCTCGGAGCCTGGAGCTTGCTTCGGGTTCTGTGTCTCCCTCTCTCTGCCCCTCCCCGACTCATGCTCTGTCTCTCTCTGTCTCTCAAAAATGAATAAACATTAAAAATTTTTTTTAAAAAAATGGGGCATAACCTGCATGCACTTGTATATATTTACTTAAACTACATGCTAATATTAAGTGAAACGAAGCAATACTGCTGTCAGCTGCAACATGTGCAAGCTTCAATATCAGGAAAAAAATTATGAAATGTGCAGGAGATTTTTTAAATGAGTCAATTCGATTTTATCGTCACAAAAGACCTTGACACAGAAAGAAAAACAAATCAGGCTAAGTTGACAGTAGTTACTTAAAACGGTGAGTTGCTAAAACAATATTGATTTTCCCAAAATGAGCAAGAGAAGTAAAGTGTCCAAAAGTTCTATTTAGGTAACTGTGAGCAACAGATAAATTTGAAAAATAGTGTTAGAGTACCTACTTTTTAAATATTTTATACTGGAAAAAGTTGTTACACTGAATTTAAAGAACTTAACTTTCTAGTGAGCAGTTTTGTTATTTAAAAAGAGGCAGACAGGAGCGCCTGGGTAGCTCACTCAGTTAAGCGTCTGACTCATGACTTCAAGCTCAGGTCATGATCTCATGGCTCGTGAGATCGAGCCCTGCAACGGGCTCTGTGCTAACAGTAAAGAGCCTGCTTGGGATTCTCTCTCCCCCTGTCTCTTTGCCCCTCCTGCGTGTGCATGCACTCCCTCTCTCTAAATAAATAAGCATTTTTTTGAAAGGCGCACACACACACATATTTGAATGAACTAATGATCTCTAGACAACTACTGCTCCCATCCACTTTCAGCGGAAAAGAATGTTGGATCGTAAGCATGAGGTAGCAGCTCTTGGGCACAGTCATCACAGAGAAATGCTGGTGCCGAGGGATATCGTGAGCATTCATTTCTGGACTGGGCCGCGGTCTACTGGGCAGCTCCCAGGGGATCTCTGGTTTGCTCCTAGGTCAAAGACCTTTGCAGCCCTGCCTATTCCTCCTGTTCAAAGTTTTCTAATTTGGGCAGTGGGTTTAAGGGCAATGATGATGTATTGTTTGCCCCGAGGCACTCAAAAGCCAAGAGGGGACAGTCACTGTCTTCATTGTATTCGTTTCTTAGGACTCTTGTAACAAAGTGCCACAAACTGGGTGGTTTAGAGCAACAGAATTTACTGTCTCACAGTTTTGGAGGCCAAAAGTTCCAAATCAAGGTGTCAGCAGGATCACACATGCTCTGAAGGTGCTAGAAGGGTCTGTTCCAGGCCTTTCTCCTGGCTTCTGGTACTCCTTTGGCCTGTGGTTACATAACCTTCAATCCTCACATGCCATTCTTTCTCTGTGGGGGTCCCTGTGTCCAGATTTTCTTTTCTTTTTTTTTAAGTTTATTTATTTATTTTGAGAGAGAGAGAGAGGCAGAGAGAGAGAAGGAAAGAAAGTATCCCAAGCAGGCTCCACACTGTCAGCGCAGAGCGTGACGCAGGGCTCAAACTCACAAACCGTGAAATGGTGACCTGATCCAAAAATCAAGAGTCAGACACTCAATCAACTGAGCCACCCAGGCAGCCCCAAATTTTCCTTTTTTAGAAGGACCACTGCTCATAGTGGTTAGGGGCTCACCCTACTCCAGTTTGAGTTCATTTTAACTTATCTGATTTCATCTGCAATGACCCTATTTCCAAAGATCACCTTGTGAGGTACTGGGGGTTAGGACTTCCACATAAGCATTTGTGGGGGGACACCATTCAACATGTAACACTCATCAAGTCTGTTTCCTGTATATTTAACTTCTATTCCGGCCCCTGCTGCTGTATTGGGGTGTTTCTAGCTTCTGCAATGGGGAAGTGTCCCCAAGGAAATTACTCTGTGCAGAGGGAAGGCAGGTGAGGGACTCCTCTGATAGCTGAATTTTCAACTCGATTTCGAAATCATCTTCTGTCTCTGTGAGTGCTGCCTGAAACATCAATAAAGACTTTTCAAACCTCTAATGTCAGTCTTGTCAACAGAGGAAACATGCATCACTGCCCTTCCAACTTGATCATCTCAAGGGCTTTTGCTGTGATTTTATGGCTTCTGTCATTCAATTCCCAGTCGACTTCAAAAGGGAAATAAAGCGTTGTTTTGCCCTATTCTTGAAGTGGCTGTAGGAGACTAGAGAAATAACCATTTGCAGAGGGAGCATTCAGAATTAGTGGACCAGGATTAATATCTATCAGGAAACCGGGGAAAAAACAAACTCACTTGGAGGGCAGAGGAAATCCTGCAGCTCCCATCCAAGGGTGGCGATTTCTTCCCTCTGGCGACATCATCTAAGTTCAAAGTGACACAGGCAAACCTGTTCTTTTTAGGATTTTCCAGATTCATTCTCCTCTGTTAAGAGTTTAGCTTCTCCTTCTCTGATAACTGGCAGAAATTATTAAAGTGGTCTGAAACCAGATTTCAAATTTTCAAGATTTGAAAGCTGATAGGCCAAAATGTATACCTCTTATTTCCCGCCCTGTGCAACTGACCAAAAACAAGAAGCAGAGTGGAGAAAAGGTGGCCATCCAGAAAACTAAAAGCAAAAGCAAAAAGTAACCAAATCAGATCATGTTAGGAAAATAAGAGCAAGAAGGACAATGAGTAAGGGAGAGGGTTAATAGGAGGAGTAGAAAGAAGTGTTGGAACAGAAGGCTGTTACTAAGAGGTTACTCAATTGCAAAGTTGTAACCAAAACATAAAAAGTAGTGGTCATTTCGAAGTCTTTGCTCACCATGGAGTCAGTCTTTAAAATCAAAACCTCAAGGAATGTGAATAAAGAAAGGTAGTCCTAGTATGTCCGATAATGAGTGAATGTGTGCACTCTGTAATCCAGAACCTGAATGCCTCATCCTGATGTGTGTGTGTTGGTGGTGCCCAAGATGCCTTTTCCCAGGGACACCAGGGACACCAGGGATAGCCACATGGATGCGAGAAGGTCAAGGCTCAGTTTTCCAAGGAATCTCTAGTTGCCTCCAGGAGTTTTAAAGTCGGTGTCCATTGTTAAATCCTTAAGGATAGGAGTGGCCGGTGAGATCCAGCCTATCTGCCTTCTAGTTGTTCTCTGTTCTCTTTTGGAGGCTCTAGGGAAGAATATGCTTCTAGGCGTGTTCAGGTTGTTGGCAGAATTCAGTTCCTGTGGCTGTAGAACTAAGGTCCTTTGTCCCTTCAGGCTATGAGCAGGAGCTGTTTTCAGCTCATATTTCTGGCCACTTACTTGGTCCCTTCGTTTTCAGGCAGCAGTGGAGAACTTTTCCATGTTGAATCCCTGTTGTGCTTCCCGATCTTGGATTTTCTCCTTTTCTGCAACCAGCCAGAGAAAACCCTCTGCTTTTAAAGAGCTCATAGGACTAGTTCAGGCCTAATACATGATAATTAGAGATAATTTCCCTATCTTGAGCTCAGCTGGTTTGGAAGCTTAATGACATCTGTACAATCCTTTCATTGCGGTGTTTGATTGAATAACTGAGAGAAGGAGTTTATACCTTAAGGGTTGTGAATCTTGAGGGACTATCTTAGAATTCATCCTACCACAGGGTCCTCCTTCATTAGCGGTACTTTTGCTGAAATGGTG
The DNA here is from genome assembly GCF_022837055.1 of Prionailurus viverrinus. NCBI lineage: Eukaryota > Metazoa > Chordata > Mammalia > Carnivora > Felidae > Prionailurus > Prionailurus viverrinus. Next base: position 55,111,018 of record NC_062568.1, on the reverse strand, counting down.
AGAAGCCAATTTGCTATATGTATAGACACAGATCTCTAAATAGCAGAAGACTGCAATAAAATTGCATGATAAATTGTTCAAGATTGCTACAGTATTTTTAAAAAATGTCTTCTATTTACAACAGCAGTTCTTAACAGCTTTGCATCAATAGGGTGACTTTAAAATGAAAGTCAGCGTTGGGGGACTTTGTGTGACCCCCACATCCCCATCCAATCTGCTGATTGAATAGACACCTAATAATGACCATTTTGGTTTTGAATCTGAATTATGTAGCAAAAAGATAAACTCATATAAAGGTTTAACTTTTGCTGGCACAGTAATGAATCTTAGAAATAGAAATGAAAATAAATAAAAGGCTTCTCACAAAATATTTTGGAAAGTAGTGTAATCCACAAAGACCAACATGGAAAAGACCTATTATCGCACTACCCAGAGGCAACCTCTGTTAAGCTTTTGCCATTCTGTCTCAGTGTTTTTTCTCTCTTCCTATATGTAAACATGTGTGTTAGGGTCCAATCAGGAGACAGAAATCACACAGCAATTTGGACACAGAAAATTTATTGTAAAGAACTATTAACTATAACATAGGTGTAATTAGGAAGGTGAAAACAAAACTCAAAAGAATACCCTAAGGCTGAGAAAGAACATCCAAGGGAGGAACGACTTTAAAGGAGGGGCCTCCTTCCCAGAGCAGACACAGGCCTTCCTGGAGAGGATGACAGCCCCACTGGATGGTGACATTCTTGGGTTGCCTGAGCCAACACTGGTCCACAGAGACCAGGCAATCCGGGAACATACCTCTGCAGGGCAGATGCTCAGAGGCAGTTGGGTTCCCAAGAGTCAGCTTGCTGGCAAGATGAATGGAGCCTGGGATGACGGTGTCCCTGTTGGGAAGACTGCAGCAAGGTGGTCGCTGGCTGGGGTGGGGCTGAGTGTCTGCTGAGGGACAGCATGCTCTGGGTGTGCATCTGGGGCAAAAGCGTCTGGTAGTGGTATTGAAGGAAGAAGAAAAATGAAAGAAAAGTTCTGGAATCAGGAGAGGAAGCTTCTTCCTCCTGCATTTTCTCTCTTCTTCCCTCTACTGACCAACCTAACGTCATGCTTGCTGCCAAGGAAAAATGAGTAAAGAGCCCGGCCTGTTAAGGCAGAAGAGGTAATCAAGTTAGATTTGGAGCTGAGAGGCAATATGTTGCCAAACTGAGATCACAGCATATGTCTTGTTTTGGAACTTGCTTTGTTTACTTCAAAATATACTAAGAACATTTTTCCACGTGATAAAAATATTCTTTTACCACATTATTTTTAATGGGTATATAATATTCCATATTATGGATGACCCATAAATTGTTTAGCCAGTTCCCAGTGTGGCCACATTGATGTTATGTCTAACATATTCTTGCCGTATTCTTATTTCCTAAGGATAAAGTCCTAGCAGTGAGATTCCTGGGTCAAAGTGTATATACTCAATGCTCTGAAATTTTCCTCCAGAAAATAACAGCATGTTTGGAAGCAACAGGTCTTAGTAAAATTTCTGCACTTCATTTTTTACTGTGTTCTAATTTAAAAAAAAACCCTGCTAATTAAATGAATTTTATGATGGTAATGAAATAGTCCAGGTGAAAACAGTTCTTATAACAACATTTAATAATGAGTGATACCAAAGAACTATTTTAAATGATAATGAAGTGGCTATTAGTACAGTACCAAAGAGGGAGAAATGCTCAGAACTTACAAATGAAGACTCTGATTATTCCAAACATAAATTTCAAACTGTAAACACAGAACTTATTGTAATGAACCATTTTAGTATTTTACAAAGGAAGAGACAAAGATGTAATAATCTGTTCCAAAAGGGTTGCCTTTATAAAAAAAAAAATCAGTGATAATTAGATTTCTACTCTTCTACATGGAAAAATACAGTAGAAAAAAAAAATACCTAGAAGGAAAAAAGACATGGGATGAAGAAGGAGGGAAGAAAGGAAGAAAGAGAAAAAAAGAGGGAAAAAAAGATAACAAGAAGTCAGAAAGGTTAAAAAAAATTACAGGGAGGGTGCTATGGAAAACAGTATGGAGGTTCCTCAAAAAATTAAATAGAACTATACCATATGACCCAGCAATCCCACTTCATCCCAAAGGAAATGAAAACAGAATTTCAAAAAGATATCTGTACTTGTGTGTTCATTGCAGCCTTATTTACTATAGCCAAAGAATGGAAACAATCTAAGTGTCTATCAGCAGATGAATGGGTAAAGGAACATGAGATATATGAGATACAGACACGTACATATTTACGCATGTGGACATATATACATATAGGCATGTGTGTATGTGTATGTATATGTGTATCTATATCTACACACACACACACACACACACACACACACACACACACACTGGAATATCATTCAGCCATGAGAAAGAAGTCCTGCAGGTTGCGACAACATGGATGCATCTTGATGGCACCATACTAAGTGAAATAAGCCAGACAAAGAAAGACAAATACTGCATGATATCACTTTTATGTGGACTCTAAGAAAAAAGAGATAAATTCGTAGAAATGGGGAATAGGAACTGCTACCAGGGACTGAGGTGGGGAGGGGGATAGGGAAAGATGGGTAAAAGGGCACAGACTTGCAGCTGTCAAACAGGTGAGCTCTGAGGAGGCAATGCAAAACATGGTGACTATCCTTGATAACGACTGTATTGTTTAATTGAAACTTGCTAAGAGAGTAGAATTTAAATGTTCTCACCCCCCCCCCCAAAGATCAAGTATGTGAGATGATGGGTGTGTTAATTAATTCAATGGGGGGGTGTCCTTTCACAGTGTATAGATATATCAAATCGCCATGATGTTCACTTTAAATATCTTATAATTTTATTTGTCAATTATACCTCTATGAAGCTGAAATAAAAATAAAAAGGCAGGAAGGAGAGAGTAATGAAGAAAAGAAAATGAGGAAGGAAAGAAATAAGGAGCACGAAAGAACACAGGCAAAAAAGAGAAGATTTAAAAAAAAAATTTTTTTTTAACGTTTATTTATTTTTGAGACAGAGAGAGACACACCATGAACGGGGGAGGGTCAGAGAGAGGGAGACACAGAATCTGAAACAGGCTCCAGGCTCCGAGCTGTCAGCACAGAGCCCGACACGGGGCTCAAACTCACGGACCGCGAGATCATGACCTGAGCCGAAGTCGGCCGCTTAACCGACTGAGCCACCCAGGCGCCCCAAGAGAAGATATTTTTAAGCAAACTCCATCTCTGGGATGGTAATATTTAATGGGCTAAATATCAAAACATTTTTTAATGTTTATTTTTGAGAGAGAGACAGAGTGTGAGTGGGGGAGGAGCAGAAAGAGAGGGAGACACAGGATCCGAAGCAGGTCCAGGCTCTGAGCTGTCAGCAAAGAGTCCGACACAGGGTTCAAACTCGTGAACCGTGAGATCACGACCTGAGCCAAAGTTGGATGCTTTACTGACTGAACCACCCAGGTGCCCCCAAAACATTTTTGAATATAAGGAATATATAGCTTAAGAGAGACATGCTTGCAGAAACTGAGCCTTAATTGTCCAAATGGCCAGAGAAGCAGAAATGGCAGTGTTTTTGTGACCGTTGTATGGTTGGGCCCTCTCATCATGCACGTACAGATGTGTGTGGATTTCTGCACTGCCACACAGTCTCCAATGCTTTCATTTGTTATGAAGCACCTCAAAATAAACGGCACAAGTATTCCATCAAAATAAACGGCACAAGATTTGGGAGTAGACACACCAAGCATCTCCATCGTGGTGTGGTAGAGTTTATTTGCTGATGGGTGAGTTGTGCTGGCATGAATTCTCAACAAGCCGAATGGGGGTCTGGCCGGCAAAGGAGCCAGCACAAAGTCAAAGCCGCTGAGGGAAGGCAAGTCTTCCGGCAGATGTCCTGTGTTCACAGTCCCGATAGAATGTTCTTTGGAGGCCACAGATTCATTATGTCAGAAAGGGTAGAGCAGAAGACACTGGAAGAGATCCAACACTCTCTGGGCTTAGATCATGGTCATTGCCCTGAACTTGTTCCAACAGGTATTTTTTTGCACAAAGAGCTTCATCAGGTGGAGTGAAACTAAGTAAAGTTCAAGTACGGGTGCTCTTTCAGAGTACGGGGATTCACACTACTCCTTGGAAAAAAAGAAATCCATTGCTACTCCTCTACTATTTCCCCTCATCTATTTGGGAGCTGGCAAATTGATTTGATAAAACAGTGATAGATTTGTCGGATTAAGATAGTAATTTACTTCCATTAATTTGAGAGACATCAGTGTCTCACAGTGAGAAGAAATATGGCTACCCTGGTGGGATACATTTAAATTCATTAGATTTTCCAGCTTTCATCGGAGACACTGAGACTTTTTCTTCATAGCCGATAAATCCTTTCAGTTTGTACTTCAAATGGCACTAAACAAGCACTCATCAATTTATATTTTAAATTCTCCTAATAATATCCAGTTGGATAAATCTGTTTAATTAGCAGTGGGCCAATGCTTTCTTGGCCCACTGCAAGTCCAGTTACCAGAATAAAAGAAAGGCATGGAGAGCCGCTGGTTGGAAAAAACATGCCTCCGACAATGGCGGGGAACAAGAAGAGACATTCTCCCAACAAATGTTAACCCAGGGAAAAAAAATTTGAATATATACAAAAGATTAAATTAACAATAGATGAATGGCAAATGAGAAAGCTGCCAGTGACCAGACTTTCTCAGGAGCCAACCTTTAACAATATGGATTATTTCGGATAATTCATGGTTTGCCACTCTTTATTCTTTGTCTCCTCTGTAATATCCAGGGCCCATCTTAGACAGCTAATTAGGGCATTATCATATTCCTTAACTAAGTCGGACAAATTGCACTGTGCTTCGTGGTAAACCAACCTAGGGCTCTATCATTAGCATTGTCTAATTGTTCCGAATAAAGTCTTTGCCTTTTTAATTGCATCAACTTTATTTGTCAATACTCAAGAAAGAGTGACTGTTTCCTTTCCTGTTGGGCTTTGTGAATATGCTAGTCACTAGGTACTCTTACAGTTAACACAGGCCGCAGCATGGTAAAATGTAAGAAAATGTAAAGGTCAAAAACATGTTTCTATTATGAAAAAAATGAATGCTAATGACATAATTTTTTCAGCTCATCAGGCTCTTTGCTAAGTGCTGCTGTTATTGCCAGATCAGTAGTGTATAACAAAGAAGTGCTTTCTGCAGCCTGCTTCATTAGTCTGCCCTGTAGGACCTCACCTCCAGACCTTTCACTAATCTGTTGGCCAGCTCAATAGTCTTGTTAGTTCTATTCACTTCGTCCTGACTGCGGATTTTCTCAGCTGTAGCCCTCCCAGAGGCCGTGGCGAAGGCAGCCAGGTTTGTGTCTAGTTCCTTTAAATAAAAACAGTGAGAGACAACTTTGGACATTGTCAGAACAAGTAAAAATATCGCCACTGACTTATTTCGTATTGCAGAAAGTTAAATTACACAGTGTGCCCCAGAAGTAAACACAACTGCGTTCGGGAGACTGTGCCAATTCGCACAATGAGAAGGTGCAGTAGGGGAAATGGAAGAAAAGGACGTTCGGCAGTTTATGTAATTTTTGTTGTTTGTTCAGAACGGCACCGAGGACAAAAAAAGAACATACACACAAATTCAAAATCCTAGTGGGAAATGGAGAATGTCATTTTCGCAGACAAATTACCTGAAGTCATGAAGATTTAATACAATTGATTTGTGTGTACCATTAGTGCCAATAACACACTTAATACGAAGTGTCTCCAAACATTTTGCATTGAGTGCTGCCTGCAAGATAAAGCCCAGGGGAAGCTTTTAAGGTGAGATTTGAAGAGCTGTGATGAATCAACGGCTCAGAGGGAGGGAACCGGGCTGGGAGCTGGGGTGGTGCCAGTGAGAGCACGACTTCCAGCTGGGGATGTAATGGAGAAAGGGAGCCAGGGAGATTGGGGGTCCCATTGAGCATGCTGCAATGACAATGGAGCTCACTGAGGATAAGTGGAAAGAATGGTTAGGAAAATGAAGGCTGCGCATGTACGTGCATTCAAGAGACTTGGCTGTTTCTTTGGGGGAGAGGGAAGGTGAGGAAAGGGAGATTTGGAAAAGAAAAGGCAACATTCAAGAAGCATCATTGTCCAAGTTGTGTTCAAGTAGTAAAAGAACCATTTGTGGATGTGTGTTTCTGATTGGCTGCTCTCTTTCGACAAATCATCTGCTCATTTAATGCTTATAAAGAACTTCCACGAAGGCAGGGAAACTGTTTATGTTCTCACCAGTATATTGGGAAGGCATTTGTAGGTATGGCATTGTGCAGAGTATTTTGCTCATGATATTTTTATGAAAAAATATATTAACACTGGAATAATTAGTAAGAACCAGAAAAACTCTCTTCAGATATGTAACATATGAGAATCTCAAAGTTCCTTTGGTATGACTACCTGTTTACACAAGGGCTGCTGAGCCATTATCAGTCTGTTTTATTATTAGGGAAACGGAGGCCAGGAGCCTAACTGGAAGTAGGAAAGAATTGTTTATAGAACCTGAGGGAAGGAACTCAGTCAGTGTTTCTTGGGCCTGTGGAATTATTCTTTTAGCCTGGCCCTGATCTAACTACTACTTAAAACTCCTCAGGCCAGTTAAGCGACATCCCCCTCCAACCTTCTGATCCCTCCTTTCTTTCCTAACAGCTGGATCATGGTTATATGCCTACAAAACCATTGTAGATCATTAAACTGAATTAGGAGAAAAGACCAGACATTGCAAAGTCTATCCAGTATCTTATATTATCAGCCTGCATTGATGATAACACAGATGATAAAGTGGACAACCTTTCATCAGGTAGAACAATTATCCCTTACTTTCTAGAACCCTCTGATTCTATCAGACAGACGGCTGCTAGGGCTGCCATAACAAAGTTACGTAACAAAGTGCCATAACAAACCGGGTGGCCTAAACAATAGGTATTTATTGTCTCCAAGTTCTAGAGGCTAGAAGTCCAAGACCAAGGTGTTGGCAAGGTTGGTTCCTTCTGAGGGCTGTGATGGGGAATAGTTCCATGCTTCTTCCTGATGCTCTGCTGGCAGTCTTTGGTGTTCCTTGTTCACTCTGATCTCTTCCTTTATCTTCACATGGCATTCTCCCTGTATGAATGTCTTCAAATTTCCCATATATATTTTTTTAACATTTATTCATTTTTGAAAGGCAGAGAGAGACAGAGCACGAATTGGGGGGGGGGGGTGCAGAGAGAGAGGGAGAGACACAGAAACAGAAGCAAGCTCCAGGCTCTGAGCTGTCAGCACAGAGCCTGATGCGGGGCTCGAACTCACAGACTGAGAGATCATGACCTGAGCCGAAGTCGGCCGCTTAACCGACTGAACCACCCAGGCACCCCTCAAATTTCCCATTTTTATAAGGACACCGGTAACATTGGATTGGACCTACTGTAATGACCTCATTATAACTTGATTAACCCTATAAAGATTCTGTCTTCAAATACAGTCACTAGGGGTTAGCACCTCAGCATAAGAATTTTGGGGGTGCACAGGGGTGCCTGGGCAGCTCAGTTGGTTAAGCGTCCGACTCTTGGTTTTAGCTCAGGTCATGATCTCAAGGTTCATGAGTTCAAGCCCCCATCGGGCTCTGCGCTGACAGCTCTCTCCCTCTCTCTCTGCCTTTCCTCCACTCACATGTGCATGTACCGTCTTTCTCAAAATAAATAATAAATAAACTTTTAAAAAAAAGAATTTTGGGGGGTGCACAATTCAACAGATGCCAGCTGCCAGACACTGGACCATGAAGTTAAAGGGGAAGGATGGTACAAAGATGGGTAAGGTGTATGGTCCCTGAACTCATAGACTCACAATTCAGTAGAGAGATAGGTTGATGTGCAAATGAGGGCAAACTAAAAAAAAAGAATTTATAGTTAAGTGCAGCCACAGTGAGCCTGAGGGGCTGAGAAACCCAAGTCATTTGTTTCTGGAGAGGGGAGGAAAGAGGGCAGTGACCCAGGCCTCTACTTAAGTTCCTCCTTTATTCATGGGCCTGAGGGGAGTATGTCCCCCACATGTTGATGTGGGTGCCCTGCCAGGGGTGAGCCTAGCAGGGGCATGGATTCTCATCACCTCACCGTCAGGTGGCAGGTGATCCTCTGGTTCTGTGACTAAGGTGGGTCGGAGGGCAGAGCACTTGATGTTTGGGATCGGGAGGAAAGGGGAGCACTGAGGGCTGGCACCTATAGGGTGGGAGTTTTGTCTTCAGCCCAGGTGCTTTAGGAACCCATGGGGACCCAGTGCTGGGACGGGGGGAGGGGTCCCCTCAGCTCTCCTCAGCTTCACAGCCTCTGGAGAAAAGTAGGCCCAGGAGGTCTCTTCAGATGTCTTCCCCATTCCCTAATGAAAGTTCTTCCTGCTGGAGGCCATCCACTGCCTCCCTCTCCCTTCTCAGTGAAAGTGGAGAACAGTGAACTGCCTATGGGAACCACCCTACAATCTTGTTGAGAGTTGGATCCTTTACGGACTGTTACCAAATTTCAAAAATTTATGGTTCAACAATTCTTTGGAAGAGCATTTGAGTTCATTCTGGAGGGAAAGAAAAAAAGGTAGGAGCAGGAAAGTAGGGAAAGGACAGAAAAGAAATTCGTTGGAAGTGCAGGAAGCCCCATGGAGGAGGGGGAGGGAGGACCAGGGATTTCTGTGAGGGCAACAGAAGCCGGACCCCGGGCTTTTATTCTTTTCTTGCTCAAATCTGTCCCTCACACCCCTTGTCAGAGTTACGTCTCCAAAGCACGGACTGACCCCCCCCCCCCAATAAAAAATTTTGTTACTGTTCCTCATCATCTCTAGAATAAAGTCCAGACTCCTTGGTATGTCACACAGGAGCCTCTATGGCCTGGCTTTTGCCTGCCTCTCAGACCTCCCCGGCCCCTACCTCCATCCCTGTTTCACAGAATTTCTTTCCATTCCTAGAAGAAGTCGTGCTGTTTCACACCCTAGAACCTTGTAAATGCTGTTTTCTCTGCAGAATCTTTCAGGCTTCCACGCTTGCTCCTCATTCGAATATGTCACCTCCTTCGCAAAAGCTTTCTCTGAACGCCAGGCAAGAATAGTCCCACATCTACCCTTCCCTCAGTTCCCACAGCCTTGTTGCTCATCATAGTACAATACAAATAATATTATATTATAATTATATATGTCTCATCCGTCTCTCCCTCCAGACTGTGAGCTATTGTAGGAGAGCTTTGTTTTACTCACCTTGGAGGCCCCAGCCTTCAGCACATGGCCTGGCACGTAGCTTTCACAGTAAGCCTCTGCCAAATGAATGCATATTGGTAAGGCTTAGGAAAGAGAAGGGAAGACAGGAAAAAGCAAGAGAGAAAGGCAGAAAGACTAGGTGAAGGGAAGGAAAAGACAGGAGAGAAAAAGCAGAAGCATTGTGATTCTTCACGACTCTTAAGAACCGCCCCCCCCCTCCCCCATTCACCTCCCCACTCACTTCAGTTCACTAGTTCATTATGGCATTACAGAGCTAGCCACTAGGCACTACTCTGGGAACCGTGGATATGGAAATGAAACACATAGGATCTGTCCTCAAGAAGCCCCCAGTTTAGGTGGTGTTGGGGGGAGGGATGCAAAGAGAAGGTAACCGGTAAAAGGACAACCAATGAGCAAGTCCGTGTTTACCACGCGGTACCGTGGGGGAGGGGCAGAGGGCGTGACTCACCAAGTCTGCAGGAGTGGAGGCATTCTGACAATCCAGTGGGTCTGCTGAACAAGAATAATGAGTGGAAAGCAAGGAAACAAAGGAAGGGGGCTATTGACGTTTAATTTGTAAAGGAAAGTCTTTAAAATTCAGTGCTTTCAGTTTTTATTTTGACATCTGAAACTGGCGGGACCGGCAGTGTTTCTTGAGGTATAGACCTTCTGGTCCTCTTCAGCATATTGTACAAAACTGATGGAGGTATTTGAGGTTGCCCAGGGAATATAGGATTCAACCACCTGAGCAGTGTCTTTCAGTTTGATATTGATCGCTTAATCAGGAGGAGAAGGTTTATAATTTACGTTGGGGACTTCCTTCTTTTCTCCTGGATTCGTTTGGGTTTTCGTGACGGAAGCAACAAACCACTCGCTCAAAGCCAGGTCTGTATCTCTCCAGTGCGTGTCGGACCCTGGAGATTCAAAGTGAGATGCCCATGCTCCCTGTGTAGACAGTGGCACCAAGAGCTCATATCACGCTGCATGTACAAGGATTGGAGACCTTAAGTCGTCATGGTTTTCTTTTAGGTTCTCTTTTCTGAGTCTGTTTTGTTTGACTGTAGTTGTTTCTGACATTCTGAAAAGAAGTGCTAAACTGATAAAAGACAACATCATTATCCCCCATCTTTCCGTGTGGTGGATAACAAGACCTACCCCTTCTCTTCCAGTGCATATCAATGTGATGAATGTGGGGGAAAAAATGTAAGTGTCCGAGTCCCTTTCTTTTTCAGTCTCTCCCTCTCTTTTTTCCCTTCCTTCCTTCCTTCTTTCTTTTTTTAAGCGCTGCCCTTTTCAAAACAAGGGGAGATTCAGCATAGTTCCCGTGCCCCAGTGATCCAGTGGTGTCACATCACTATGGCAATTGCTGCCCAGGGCAGGAATGCTGAGCAGCTGTAATCGTGCAACGCCTTATTGCTGGTGCATGTCAATCAGAACCTATGAATTGAGAAAAATTTGCTCTGTTCATTCTGTTAAATGATGTATCCAATTAAACCTGTTAGAATTCATGATCTTCAGTCAAGGTTAAATGAAAGTAGTTACTCCTGTCAGCTAGGTGATTAAATGCTGCCTACATCAGGCACATTTATGTGCAAAATTAAAATTTTGGTATAAAGCATGAATCTTTATGCATGCCAGTTAATTATCTTGCAGTTCCTCCACTTATTAAATGCCCACTGCATTTCTTCTTAATCATCAGCTTCCTTTCAAAACTTATTTCCTACTTCACATTACAGCACATTTCAGTGTTTAAATGAAATGCCGTACCAATGAAAACTTTCTCTTTTTGAGGGCTTGGCTTGTCCTATGCTACTGAAAATAATCATTATTAACATTTCCTCATTATTATGTACAAGTATTTCTAGAAGCCAGGTTGACTAGTGCCAAGGCATTCTGGAGGTGATCCCTGTTCAGGCTCCACTAAGGCTTGGTTCTAACGTGGGGATCAGCTTCCTGCACACCCCCTTACCTCAGCCACTGCAGGCTGCCAGTGTGCAAAGCCTCTTGCTGGTTGTAGGGTACTATTTCTTTTTCTTTTCTGATCTACTTTGAGTAGATGCTAAATGAGCACAAAGGTGATGATGAAATCATTTACTACGATACATCAAAAGGACATTAGAACTGGGGGGGGGGTTGGAAATACTGCTTCTTCCTTTTTAAAAAATAAAACAAAGGCTTAACCACTTCAGGTCTCGGGCATACACAAATGTTGCCTCTTCCGTTGGGTTTTAAAATGAACGAAAAGTACAAAGTGGTAATGACACAATTCCATGGTACCCGTGGTTCCCAGACACAGCATTACAGAAGCAGTGGGATGCCACAGAAGCACGCCATCAAATACTTCTCTTAGAAGTGTTTCATACTATAGAATCCACCTTTTTGGACCTTTTTATTTTTCCTAAGAAAAATTCAACGATGTTTGCACAGAATTAAAAATTTTGCAACAAACATTCTCCTACGTATGCTCCTATTTCAGACACACTTCTCTTTTTACCAGGCAGATGGTACCTACCCTTACACATTTTTTAAACTTAAAAATAAATTCCTACTATTTAACTGATTTACAGCTAATGATACCAACAAAGCCAACATTACTGAAATCAGTTTCCTTTCTATTTAATTTTCTGTGTCGTGTTTCATAGTTTTACAATCTTTCCTAACCACAAAGCATTCAAGAACCACAAGGCATATATCCTTAAAGATGAAAAGTAGAAGCCCTCCATTTAGTTGTTGCAAATGTTTAAATAAAAATACTTCCCATCCTGGAAGTTATGAAATATTCCTCTTAACTGAACTTGAAAGGGACTGATTTCCATGAGAATGAAAATAGATTTATTAACAAATGAAATGGAAGAAATGTTTTTCACTGAATAATATTAATGAATTAACCAGTGGTTGGTGACGCTGAGCAGCCCCTACATGGGAATGTGTTGGAAACTCATTTTCACTGCAAATGCGCCCTCAGACACACCCCACATCAGTAACGATGCCCTGTTATCCTTGATTTTATAGCCCTCAAGAATACACACCGATATGCAATGTCAATTTTTTTTAATGGAGCTCTGGTGCCAGTCGGTTGAAGAAATGATGAGACGTGGATTCCACCGAGTGTAGGTCCCTCCATCTGTTTCAAAGCCCAGCCTCATATGGTGATGTGGGTGGGTGGGCCTTGAGGGTAGGGAGTTGGCCCATCCATGTGGCAGAGGTGGTTACCAGGCCTCTGAGCGCTGGGTCACCTTGGGCTCCTCCAGTGACTGCAAAGCTGATCCTAGCCTTCAGAGAATGACAAAGTAGATGAGGGCTCCTCACCCTGTTAACCCCCTTGCCTCAGATCCTAATTGACTGGTCATCTGTTCTTCAGTAGCTGCCCAGATCCCTTGGTCCTTCGCCATCATTGGATCCACTGCTTGGTTAGTGCTCAGCCATCCTCAGAGAGAAGGCAGGGGAGACCGTTAGAGTTGAAGTCCGCTTGAGTCAGGTAGGGGGTACTGAAGGGACCAGCTTATAAGGGCCTTGTAAACATAATCGAGATGTAAAGGGCTAGAGAATCTTGCATCTAAGGTGCATTTCAGAGAGGATCATGCACATAGTTGAAAGAGATCTATTGCTCTACCCCCTCAGGGTGGGCAAAAGGTTTGGAGAGCCCCCCTCTCCAAACAAGCAAGGAGCATGCTTGAGCAACAATAGTAAACGAAGTGCCAGCTAAGAAGGGGAGGACCAGCTCAATTTGGGGCTTTGGTTTTATGCAGAGGGCTGTCACCTGTGTCCTCTTACCCTCTTCTGCCGTTTGCTGCTCATCTTGTTTCCACTAGATGAATGCTGAAGATTCGTTAAAGGACACTGATGGAAAGTGGCCCCCGGTGATTACCCAGGGCACCCACGGGTCTCATTCTGCCTCTGAGGAGGCTGTTAGGTGGGATGCCAGGAAAGAAAGGTGTAAGCTGGAGGTCTCCCGAGTTCTGTCTTGAGGGCTTAGAGGCTGTGAGAGAACACACAGCACCATTAGGCAGAAACAAAGCTTGAGGATGAAGCAGACAGCAGGTGAGCAGCAGAGTAAGCAAATTTCTGTTTGAGTTAATTCTTACAAACTGGTCTCTTTTTGTATGGCCATGTGTGTGTTTTGTGGGTTAGATGTCAGAAAAGCAGCATCTTTCCTGGGATCCTTTTCTTTTCTTTCTTTCTCTCTTTTTTAAAAAATCATTTAGAAACAGGAACAATTTTCTGTTCAAACGGTCGCTGTCCCTAAGTGGCTTAAAAACTCCCAGTGGGAAGGACAACAGCCCTCTCAGAGGCAGAGTGGCCTCTGTCTGTGAGAAATATTCACCTACAGGGATGCTTTTCTGGCTGGCTTTATCGCTGGCTTTGCAACTTGGAGATGTAACATAGCTTGAAATCAACCGTGTGTTTAGCCCTGCTTTGTCAGCCCACCTAGCGACAAATCGGGCTGTTTTGTAGCCCTGCTGCTCTCCCAGGTCACACAATGCCATGGCAAGTAGAAGGACTGGGTCCGATTTAATCAAAGGCTTTTGATTGTACAAAGCTTAGAGCTTCGTTCCAACAGGGAAGCCTCTTCTGGGACGGGGAGAGACGGGGTTTGGTGTGTAGCCGACATACACGGGTTTGAAGCTCCACGCAGAGAGATTGATTCGCCTAAATCTGCCTGGCAGCAGCATGGGCAGACCACCACCACTGCAGATGGCTCACACGGGGGGTGATGGGAAACCAGGGGAAGGACCACCGCTTCCTTTCAGGGAGCTGCTGGCCAGGGGTTGTGGTCAGCTGCATGCAGGGTCTCCTGCGACCGACTGCCATCAGTCTAGTTAACCACCAGGTGGGGGTGGATTAAATAAAAATAGGTGACATAGCACCTCGGGGCTGGTTTGCAGATTGGTAGAGAGAGAGAGAGAGGGAGAGAGGGAGAGAGAGAGAGGCTGGCTCATCACTTTGCAGTGTGTGTTCAAAGGCATGCTCTTGTACTGGGTTCTGTCTTAACCTTGACAGTTTCCTGACTTGAGGTTGGAAAGGTGATTTAACTAATAGATGCCTCCCCTTTTTCTCTACTTAAAATAGAAATGAACATATTTCCTACTTTCCAGTCTCTCAGGTGTGAACAGGATGGTGTTTCAAAAAAAAAAAGCACCGAGACACCTATTGCCTTTCTTGATTTGCTGTGAATAATCTTCCAGTGAGCAAGAAGTTTCCTTTGAATGTAATTAGAGAAAAAAAAGCGAGGTCTACACAAAACCGATGGCTGGCAACTTTCTCTGGTGGCCTTTGATTCATCTCATGAGCTCACGGTAACCTGTGATGATATTCATGTGTGTGAGCTGCGTGGCTTTGTGGGCTGATAAGACATGCCCCATCTCTGCTCCTGTGTGAGAGAACGCTTGTGCTTTTGCGTTTGCTGTATGCAGGGGGTACTAGGTGTACGGGGACATAGAGAACAAGGGAAATGTGAGTTTGGTTTGAAATACCTTATATCAGGGCGCCTGGGTGGCTCAGTCTGTTAAGCATCAAGTTATGATCTCACACTTCCGCTTCAGGTGAGCTCGAGCCTGGCTTCGGGCTCCCGCCTGACAGTGTGGAGCCTGTGTGTGATTCTCTCTCTCTCCCTCTTTCTCACCATCTCTCTCCCTCTCTCTCTCTACCCCTCGCTCACTTGTGTGTGTGCACTGTCTCTCTCTCTCTCTCTCTCAAGAAAGCCGTGAAATACCTTATTATCGTAAAGACATTTACTAAAATAATTCCCTTTATTTAAAATGCATACAGTATGGCAGTGGCTATATTGGGATCTGCATTATAAGTACCCTAAGTTTCCTTTGGTCTTTTTTAAATGGCTTTTTAGCCAATTTGGGCAGGCATGTCCCGGTGTAAGGGAGAACCAGTGTTTTAATCCAGTTTGTACTGTGTCCGTATGTTCAAACAAAATTGGCATTGGAAAACCGTTTGGAAAATTAATTGAGAAAAGGAGAAAAGGTGGAAAGGCGTCTTCAAGAAATGGACGGATGCCGATACCTTGCCGCAGTAGCTAATAAACACCAGAAAGGACTAAGAATCAACGTTAAGGCTATCTGATAGGTGTTTAAATGAGATAGATGACATAGTCAATTGATGATTCAGATTACTTTTTTTTCTTTGGAATACTGTGATGGGGATAATAGAATAGCATTTCCCCCTTCCTGCATCTCCTCACACTCATTTAGCGATTACATAGCAGGCTTTCTTGGACCGAAGGTGGGGGCTGGCATGGATCAAAATCTTTAGCCTTGTAGACCTACTTCAAAGGCTGGGTATGGAACAGGAAATATTTGGAAGAAAACATGGTTGCGAGAAGCAGCCCCTGTTACGACCTCCATGTCCCCCAAAGGAAGATTTCCTGATCTGAGGGAAGAAGGAAAAAATTTTAGAGAAGAACAAACTAGTTAGAAGTTAGTGATTGTTCCTTCCAAAGGTGTTTCTCCACCCTGCCTTCTGCTAATTGTGTGTGTGAACACGTGTGCGTGTGTGTGCCTACATGTGCATGCGTGTGCATGCGTGTGACAGACCCTCAGATGAGTCAAGGTTCTGAGAGGAGAGGAGCTCTGCAGCTTCCTGCACTCTGGGCCCCCAAGACTGGGGGAGCACGAAGCTGCCCTGGAGCAGCGCAGGGACCGTGGTTACCTGTGGTTATCCTTTTACTACTGAGAATGCGTGGGCAGCTGGCCTGAGGGAGCCTCCCAAAGCCCTCACAGGCCCTGGGAGGATGCAGGAGCAGTGACATGCTTTCCTGCGCCCCCTGCCCCCCCCGCGTGGCCATGGCACCAGGAGCTAGCCCGCACCCAGGGGTGCTAGCGTGAGGGAAGGCAACCACAACACGGAGTGGGCGGGAGGGCTGGAAGCCGGGTGAGAATCGCGCTCCCCCTGGTAGATACGGCAGGCAGAGATGAGGACAGCTGGGAACCAGGATGCATACGTTTCTGAAGATGCCAGTCAGGGGACAGATGAAGGCTGAGGACCAGGGGTCTCCCCTAGATGCCGTGATGCTACACACTCCTGGGAACATAGACAGCATAGCTCCTCTGGGAGAAAGGGAGGCCTTAAATTGACCAATTTGCCCTGAATCAATTAGGCAAACCCTGCTATGATTACGAATTGGAAAATGTTTTCTGTTAGAGACCTGAATGAAGGCTTCAGTTTCTATTGAGACAGAAATTTAGTGCAGTTATAGAAAACCAAAGAGTTGCGGTTTTTGAAAACCTGACGGGTGGATTAAGAAATATACGTACTTCAGTACCAAATAACCATATTCTGAGAAACCTACAAAATGCCCGACCTAATCTTAAACTTCAGTATTGGGAGTGGAGGAGACACAGCTAAATGCTTGACTCTCATCCAAAAACCTTGGAGATACATGATTAGTATGGCCTTCACACTGTAATCTATGTAAGGCCTGGACGTCTCTCTCTTTGTTCTTTGAATCCTAAATTTTAAAAAGTCATTTATATGTTAAAATATTTATTGAACACTTATTGTGTGCAGGTGTTTGTCCAGATATGGGGAGGATAAAGTCTTTTAAAATGCTTTCCCTGACCTTACAGAGCTTAAAGTTTGCTGTTTCACAAATAGTATGTGGATAAGTCACTCAAGACCTTTGTGTTCATTAGAGTAGTATTAAAGCAAAATGATGAGAAAATGATCTTTAAATATAACAAAACTCTAAGTACCTTAGTTTAGGCTTCACATATGCATAATGCATTAACTGGCCAAGTGTGTTAGGAATTACAAAGAGAGGCAGCGTAGCAGGATTAAGTGCAGAAACTCTGAAGTCAGGCATTCTGGCCTTGGATCTCCCCTCCATTGCTCACTAACTGTGTGGCTTTGAGCAGTTACTCAACCTCTCTGTCTTTTCATTTCCTCATATGTAAAATAGGAATAATAATAATACCTACCTCAATAATATATCAACAGGGATTGTTATGAGAGGTCAGTGAGTTATATATATAGTACATTTTATAGGGTCTAGTAGAGAGAATGCTAGGGATATGTGTGTATTTATGCATTTGTGTAATACACAACAATGCATGTGTTTCTTAAATGCTCTTTTTTCCCCCTGAAACCGAACAATTCTATTCACTTGATGCTGTAGGGCAGAATATAAGAATATCTCTCTTTAAGAAAGATGGAGACGCGAAAATAACAGATCTCTACTCTCAAGACTTTAAGCAGCTTTTTGAAACTACAGAGTGTTCTAGAGAATCTTGTAGGTGGCAATTTGATGACTCTGTAGAAGACATAATCATGTAGGGAACTGGACTGCCCACACGTTAGCTAGAACCATTTATTTATTTGGAAATTATGGCATAAATGGAAGAGAACTAAGTTTGCAAAGCTTGCTTCCTTTCAACAGAAAATAACTGTTCTTGTTTTGCAGATTGGGCAGATAATTTCCTCTGAAGTTGATACCATTAATATAGTGGATAAAACAATGGCTGGTATTTTATTCACAAAAAATAAAATGAAAACTTTTGTTACTTGTGGATTTGATCAGATTCCATTTGTTTTGTTTTAAATTCTTTTTTTTTTTTTAATTTTTAACGTTTATTTATTTTTGAGACAGAGAGAGACACAGCACGAACGGGGGAGGGCCAGAGAGAGAGGGAGACACAGAATCTGAAACAGGCTCCAGGCTCTGAGCTGTCAGCACAGAGCCCGACATGGGGCTCAAACTCACGGACCGTGAGATCATGACCTGAGCTGAAGTCGGACACGTAACCGACTGAGCCACCCAGGCGCCCCTGTTTTGTTTTAAATTCTTGTCTGCTGTAGATATACTGGTAGTTGTAGGGTATTGCCAGATGAAATTTAGTTTTAAAAAGCCCTTTGGCCAAGGGTACCTGTCTGACTTGATCTCAGGGTTGTGAAAGGAAGCCTCATGCTGGGTGTAGAGCTTACTTAAAAAAAAAAATCCCTTTAGCCAAACATCTTACAATGTATTAATTTAAATATTCCACATTCACTGTTGATTTTTTGCTTCCTCCTGGAGGGCAAAAGAGTTTGTACATTATGAAGCTTGGAAAGTAAATTAAAATGATTTAAGTGGTTTGTTTTACTTTTCAGATTGTTGAATTATATTATCAAGTACTGTACAATGACATTGTTTCAATTTTAATGTGCTTTAAACGTTTTTATACATTAAAATGTTTTAAGTAATAATACAAAAGAATATCTCCAAGTTTTAAAATCTGATTTAGCAAATGAATTACATTAATGTTATAATTAAAAAATAAAATGGACCATACAGTCCCTTTAATGTTGTTTTTGCAATTACAGCATCTAATATGAAGTCTCAGAGTGTGGGAATCGCCACAGACATTAAGGAACATCCGTGTGTATAAAATACTTGAAAAATGAAGCACCAGATTTAGTTAAATATATGACTTTTTGAATTGACTGCGTGATAAGAGGGAGCCAGTTGATAAAGGACAAGAGAAATGCTAAATATGCATCGTGACAAACAGTGAAAAATTAAGGATTGTAACTAACATTAATTACGTTCTAGTAAGATGAATAGGCTGCTCATCATTAATGAGAACATACACCTTTGTCTAAGTTTCACATCCACCTGTGATGAATGTGCTAATGGGGATAAAATACATCATAGTAACATTTGAATTAACAGCACACTAATAGATTGACATATGAGTATGAATAAAGCATTTAATCATATAAACTCTACCACACCCAACAGCAAATTTTTCTGTATTGCCTACATCACATCCAAGTGAGTGCAGAAAACATTAGAGCCTTATTTTAAATAATATATTTAAGATACTCCTCGTAGTGTATATAATGTTCTAAAGAAAAGGATTGACTTATTTCATTCCAGTGAACTTAACTAAGGTGAATAAAAAGATTCTTCAATCTCATTCTGATGAGGCCAAAAGAATTCAAAACCTGTATGTATTTCTCAAGCTAAACTTTTAACTTTGATTCCTAGTATATGTGCTGCTATTGAAATGTTATCAGTTTAATACTAAACATAACACATACTGCAGTAAGGCCAGTCTCCTGTTTTGGGAAGAGTTCTATGAAAAGTTAAATAATACCCTTTTGGTTGATACCTGATACCATTTCTATAGCAGTAGAATAGGACCTCATAAATAAGGCAGTGCCACGTTATTCTGATGGATGTTAGATTTCTAATATATTAAGTAATATTATTTAAAGCCTTACCCGCTGTGATTAAGTATTCTTGGAGGAGAGCAATTATGTATATATCACAACAATGGGGATAACAAGTGTATGTTTATAATCTAAATTCATTCCTATTAGAGAAAAGATATATGCTCTGCAGTATTTCCAAGCAATCCCGAGATCATGTACAGACCGCTCTAGCCTTTATACTTACCGTAGAGTCAGAAGCTAGAGAGAACCTGATTGTGTAATAATAATAGTTTAAAACCTTTTGAAGGACATTGTAAATCACCAATCATTTATTCAATCACTGAGCTCCTGATAGGTGCTAGGTGTGATGGCAGTGCTCGGACAGATCTGTGGACACCAAAGACAAGGTTCTGGCCTTCAGGGACTAGCTATGGGAAGACGGAAGTACCAGCAAGCATGCTAAAGATCTCAGCTATTGACCTAAGCCGCATAGATTCCAGCATTGAGGAACTGTAGGAGGCTGGTGGATGATAATTGCTTTGTGCTAGGGTAATTACTTATGAGGGGACAGAAGAATCTCCTGGCAAAAAAATACACAGTGGAGGAAAGGAGTAGGGGAAGGATTTGACCCTGTCGTTCAGCTTTTCCTTCTTATTAACTCCCACAGGCATATATATGCCCAAGGGGCTGAGAGAAACACCAGTATTAAAAGTGATTCTCTAAAATGTCTTGACCCATAGGAGCCCATCACGGTAGCCCGTGGAACTATGGAGTGCTTCATCCACTAGGGGTTTCAGGAGGAGCTCACAGAGCTCCTCAATTCAGAAATTGAATGTGATAATCAAGTTTACACAAGTAATTACAATGAACATGTTGCAGTAACAGAGGTAAATATGAAATGCTATGAAAAGAGAAAAGAGAACAAAAAGGATCCTTTCCCTAACACGTGTAGACAGTTTACTCGAAGGAGGGCATGTGAGTTGCGTCTTGAAAAATGGACGTGAGTTTTTCAAATAGAGGGGAAGAGGGTAATTCCTAGAAATGGGAGAGAAGGCACAGGGAAAGGTATGGGATAGTCACAGAAAGGCATACAGTTTGATATGGCAGGAGGATAGGCTGCATGAGGGCAGAATGAGAGAGAAAGCTGGGTGTAAAATTAGGCTTTATCTTTTAAAATATATACTCTCTCTCTTTTTAAAATTGGGGTGCAGTTGGCATACAATGTCACAGTTTCAGGTGTACAACATAACAATTCAATAAGCATCTACGTTATGCTATGCTTATCAACCACAAAGTAGCTACCATCTGTCATCATCAGTGCTACTATAATACCATTGACCATATTCCCTATGCTGTGCCTTTTATTCCCATGGCTTATGTGTTTATTCCATAACTAGAAGCTTGTATCTCCCATTCCCCCTCTCCCATTTTGCCCATCATTCCACCCCACTTCCCTGTAGCAACCCTCAGTTTGTTCTCTGTGTTTATAGGTCTGACTCTGCTTCTTGTTGGTTTATTCATTTATTTTGTTTTTTAGATTCCACAGAGGAGTGAAATCATATGGTATTTGTCTTTCTTAGTTTGACTTATTTCACTAAGCATAATAGGTCCATCCTTGTTGCCATAAATGGCAAAAATCTCATGCTTTTTTATGGCTGCATAATAGCCCATTATATATAATACATGTATATATATAATATATGTAAATTACATATATGTAATATATGTAAATTACATATATGTAATATATGTAAATTACATATGTACATATATTTTTACACATACACACCCACATCTTTTTTACCTATTCATCTATCGATGGACATTGAGTTGCTTCCATAACCTTGCTATTATAAATAATGCTTCAATAAACATAAACATACCTTTTCACATTAGTGTTTTCATTTTCTATGGATAAAATAACCAGTAGTGGAATTACTGGATCATATGGTATTTCTATTTTTAATTTTTGGAGGAATCTCCATACTGTTTTCCACAGTGGCTGTACCAATTTACATTCCAGAAATAGTGCACAGGGTTCCCTTTTTCTCCACATCCTCACCAACACTAGTTACTTCTTGTCTTTTTTATTTTAGCCATTCTGACAGATGTGAGATTGATACCTCATTATGGCTTTGATTTGTATTTCCCTGATGATTAGTGATGGTGAGCACCTTTTCATGTGCCTGTTAGCTATCCGTATGTCTTCTTTTGAAAAATATCTACTCAGGTTCTTTGTCCATTTTTTAATCAGATTGCTCTTTTGATGTTGAGTTGTATAAGTTATTTATATATTTTGGATATTAACCCCTTATTGGATATATCATTTGCAAATATCTTCTCTCCTTCAGTAGGTTGCCTTTTTGCTTTTGTTTTGTTGATGGTTTTCTTCACTGTGCAGCATTTTTCTAGGTATGTCTCATAAGGCAAGGGAAACAAAAGTAAACATATACTATTGAGATTACATCAGAATAACTTAGGTCTTTTAAGGATGAGATTTCAGAGACCATAGCAGTCACTTTTTCAAAAGGTGCCTCACTGTGATTTAAATGTGCCCACTATGTTAACTACTTAGATCAGCATTTCCTAGAGTCTATTAGATACAAACATCTCATGGAAAAAAGTTTCATAAAAAATAAAATGTATGAAATAATGCATCCATTTATTCCTGTGTCAGTTATCCATTGCTATGTAACAAACTACTCCTAAAACCACTGGCTCAAAATAGCAAACATCTCACTATTAATACTTCTGTGGGTCAGGATTAATTAATCTGATTAATACTTCTGTGGGTAAGGGCTCAGCAGGGATGGCTCATTCTCTTCTCTGTGTACTGCCAGCTAGGGGGTGCTCAAGTGGACCTGGGATCCCCAATGGGCTCATATTCATGGTTTTCAATTTTTATTTTAGTTTATCTTTTTTTTTTAGAGCTCTTTTACAGCCTTATTTGGAACCAGTGTTCCAAAATCTACAAAAATGGCATTGATTTAAATCCCGCTTCATCTGCACTTGTTAGAGCATCAGAGGCAACAAATCACTGTGCCAGAGTTGGCTATGTGATATCATTCAAAGCTGAAACAATTGCCCTGATCCTTGTTTGAGCTGAGATCTGCATGAAGTATGTCCAGTGCACTCTGTGGAGTGTGCATGTGCTGGTCATGTACTTGTGTATGTGTGCATGTATGAGTGTGTGTCCCAGTATGCATGAGGTTTTGTTAGAATGGCATGTTTCCCCCATTCCTGGTGTTTTCTTTCCATAGAAGGAACTAGTGGTTGAAATTTCTGGCCCCTTTGTGCCCCTTTATTTCTCCCGTCCCTGGGAAGGTTGGATGACTTATTTGATTGGTAAGTTTGGAAAGAATAATTTGGCCTGCTTGGTTTGGCAACCCTCTCTTGCTTTTGGGAGTCCCTGTCTTCTGAGGACATGAGTTTTTCTCTGTTCCTTTGTTGCTGTAAGTCCATATTGGCAGGAATCTTCCGTACTGCTGCCTAGGGCTAAGAGTGCAGGCTTGCCAAATCCGGGGTTCAGTTATAACAAGTCTCTTTTCCTAAAGGGCCTAGGGGTACCTGGATGGCTCCGTCAGTTGAGTGTCCAACTCTTGATTTCATCTCAGGTCATGATCTCATGGTTTCTGGGATTGAGCCCCACATGGGGCTCCATGATGACAGTGAGGAGCCTGCTTGAGATCCTGTCTCTCCCTCCCTCTCTGCCCTTCCTCCACTCTCAAGGAAGAAAAGAAAGAAAGAAAGAAAGAAAGAAAGAAAGAAAGAAAGAAAGAAAGAAAGAAAGAAAAGGAGGGAATGAAGGAAGAGAAAGAAAGAAGGGAGGGAGGGAAGAAAGGAAGAAAGAAAAAAGGAAAGAAAGAGAAGGAAAGGGAAGGAGGGAAGAAAGAAAAGGAAGAAAGAAAGAAAAAAGGAAGAAGGAAAGGAGGGAATAAAGGAAGGAAGGAAGGAAGAAAGAAAAATAAAGAAAAGGCCTAAAGCCCTCCAGTTTGGCCTTTGTCAATAATAAAGGCAATATTTTGATCTCCATTTTTGTTCTTTTATTTCTCAAATTGTTCAGAGCTGGGCTAGGAAGAGGGTTAATATTTATTGAGGGCACCATGTTATAGATTGAGCATGGTGTCTGGATTCAAATTCTATGGCTTTGGGCAAGTCACTTCACTTCTTTAGGGCTCAGTTTTCTCATCTATAAAATTAGAATAATAATAGTACCTACTTATTAGGTTATTTTGAGGATTCAATGAAAACATTTATAATACTGTTAAATAGTCAATAAATTTAACTATGATGCAGTCATCCATTCTCCACTCATCAGATTACATCAAGTATGGGTTTCTCTGGGGGCTATGGAAAGAAAACAGAGAGGGCTGCTTACATGTCATACAGAGTTTAGTAATGGAGACAGGCAACGACTAAGTAAATACAAACATACACAGATCATTTCGGAGAGTGATAGATGTTATGAAATAGCAACTAAATCAGGGGATAGAGTAGGGTGTGGAGAAGGGGTACTTCAGCTGGAGTGGTCAGGGAAGGTTTTTCTGTGGTTGGCATGCCAAGAAGCTGTGCGGGTGAGCAGAGGATATCACTTCCTCAAGTGACAAGTCCCTGAAAAGAGAATGGATTGTTAGTAGCAAAAAGTATAACCATACAAGCAAAAGCCATTTGCAAAGCCCATGTCCTCAAAGTACCTTCTTTAGCCTTCTTCATGGAATTAAATGCTGTTACTAATCTCAACACACTCACACAAAAATTACGGATTAATCTCTGGATTTCTCAGGTAGTTTCCTTTGTGGGCCTAAGAATGATTTTAGGGTGTGGAGGATAATTCTTTTTATTGTTAAAAATTTTTTTTAATGTTTGTTTATTTCTCAGAGAGAGTGAGAGATACAGAATATGAGCAGGGGAGGGGCAGAGAGAGAGACACATACACACACACAGAATCTGAAGCAGGCTCCAGGCTCTGAGCTGTCAACACAGAGTCTGATGCGAGGCTTGAACCCACAAACTGCAAGATCATGACCTGAGCCAAAGTCAGACGTTTAACTGACTGAGCCATCCAGGTGCCCCATGGAGGATACTTCTTTATTAAGAGAAGGGAAGGGGTTTATGAAACTTTCAGAGTTCTTGGCAATGACTGACTGGTTACTTAGTACCACAGGGGTCTGACCTTGAGAGTGTGGCATCATACTCACTTAGGTCAGCACTCAAGGTAAAGTTTAAAGCTCAGTCTCCACAGGGGAGAGGTCTGGGGCTACCTCCCACACGTGGAGGAGGATAACTAATGGCTTGCTGAGGTTTCAAGTGCCTGCTGGGTGTCCACAGCAAAGACTGTCACTTGGCTAATGGGTCTGCTTACTTCTTTGACTCTGGCTAGGCAGGTTATTGGGGACACACACAAATTCTGTGATATGGTAACATCCTCCACTCATCCTAGTACAAGAAAGACCATTGTTTTTGCCTATTTATCAATCACACTGGCAGCTACTTCTTTAAAGAGCATGTTGAGAGCGTATGGAGAGGGGCACCTGGGTGGCTCAGTCGGTTAAATGTCCGACTTTGGCTCAGGTCATATCTCACGGCTCATGGGTTCCAGTCACACGTCAGGCTCTGTGCTGACAGCTCAGAGCCTGGAGTCTGCTTCAGATTCTGTCTCTCTCTCTCTCTCTCTCTGTCCCTCTTCCACTTGCACTCTCTCTCTCAAAAATAAATAAACATTAAAAAAATTTTTTTGAAAGAGTGTATGGAGAAAATAAAAATCTGCTGATTGAACAATGTAAGTCTTTTAACAAGAGGTCCGATGAAAGATATCTGCCCCCAAAATATCCATATGAGAAAAATAACAATAGAGGGTGTGTATTAGAAAGGCCACAGATCTGGATATTAGCACCTTGGCTCTAACTCTGCCACCTATTAGCTAAGCAAGGAAAGGGGAAAAAACAAACTTTTGTTGAGCATCTACTATGTAGTAGATTTTGTGCTATTTGCTTTATATAAAATATTGCATTTAGCCTTTAGAATACCTTTACATTCTATTTAGCCTTTAGGATACTTACTTTAGAGAGTATTATTTCCCCCATGTTTACAGATGAGGGAACTGAGGCTTACGAACTGTTTTTTATGATTAGTAATGGAGCCCTGATTGACACCTATGGCTGTCTGGCATCTATGATTGGACTCTTCCTAGGATACTATGATACTATGATCTATCTACATATCTATCATCTATCATATGTACACACAGATATACGTATGTACAGATCTCAAAATTGAACCACTTTCCACTACACCCAGTTCTGCTTCCCTCATTCTGGTCAAAGTCACATCATTTCTCTTCTGGATTACCATAAAATAGATTACTATAATTACTGAATTACTTACTGTATAGATTACTTCCAACTGATCTCCCTGCTTGTGTCTTTGCTGTCTGCAATCTACTTTCAACACCACAGCAGAATGATCTTGTTAAATGTAGTCGGATCCTGTCATTCCTCTGTTCAGACCTCTTTAGTGGTTTTCTGTCTTACTCAAAGTGAAAGCAAAAGTCCTTATTATGATACACAAAGATTTGCATGATTTGACTACTGGGCCACCTCCCCCTACCCCTATGACCTGACTTCATCTCCTTTCTTTCTCACTCTGCCCCAGTCATATGTGTCTCTTTGTTGTTCCTTGGACACTGTAGGCACACCCCCATTTCAAAGCCTGAGACCTTCAATGGCTACCCCATCTAAAATTTTAAGTCCCTAATTCAGCACCACATATCCTACTTCCTAGCTCTTATCACTGTGAAACATTCTATGTATTCAATTTATTTTGTTGTTGTTGTTGTTGCTCTGTTGTGGTCCAAGGAACCAAGATGATGGCTTGGGGTGGGGTGGGAGCAGTGGAGATGGTGAGAAGTGGCAGGATTCAAGATACATTCTGAAGGTCATGATTACAAGGCTGTGGGGTGATATGTGGAATGAGAGAAAGAGAAAAATCCAACATAATGTCTTGGGTTTTGACCTGAGCAACTGAGTAAGTGGTGGTGCTATTTTCTGGGATGCAAACAAAGGTTTATTAGGAATGATTTTTTTTTTGATAGGAGAAATCAATAGTTAAGTCTTAGCTATATTAGTTTAAGAGGCATATTAAACATCCATATAGAGATCCAAGTCTGTATACAAGTCTAAACCTCACAGAAGAAGTCAGGACAGGAAAAATAAATTTGGGCATCATCAACATATGGATGATATTTGAAGACGTGGGACTTTTTGAAATGACTAAGAGAGAAAGTGTAGCCAGAGAGAAGATTTACAAAAGATACCTGGAGCAATCAGTGCGTAGAGATTTAGTTTAGAAATCTATTTTGGAATGGATGACACAGAAAAAAGGAAATTCTTCTAGGAGCCAAGTCCAGGGGAAAGAGCACAAGATGGGATCCACGGCACACGTTTACCAGGGCATGTGATTACTACAGACATCAGTAAATTTGTGGAAAGAAAGGCGGGAAGTCAAAATGGTTTTCATATGATTGCATCTATATTTCTCTATGAAATATATGACAAGGTCTTCAGCTGAGAGTTGAGTGGGAGGAGATGTTGGAGATTTGAGGATTGAGGAGAACATGCATAATAGTCATCTTGGGAGTAGGTTAATGAATTTACTAGGGAAGTTTCGTTGTCAGATAGTGTTGAGTGCTCACTGAAGATTTTGGTCATAAATTTGAAATGGATCCTGATAGCATGGTCGTGGAATTTTCTCCAGCAACATTCAGCTGCTTGGGTATGGAGATATAATAAGCAGTTAGTTGAGTTTAAGAGGATTTGGGGGTTCACCAGGTGAGTACAATGAGCATAGATGAGGCAAGGTAGTTAAAAATATTTGAAAATGAGATGGATCATGGAGTCCAAGGTGGGTAGTGAGAGCTGTGAGGACTGGGGGAAGTGAAAGACAGTGAACATGTGACTGGGTCAGTGGGTGGGCAGTCTTAAAGAGGGGTGCTGGAAGGACAGAATGTGATGACCAGGAAGTGCTCTGCTTGAGACTGAGTTTCTCTACTATACAGCTGGCATTCTTCTGGGCACAGGGGATGTCACAATGAATGAACATATCTATGACACTTATAATCTATTGTATAAAACTAACAATAGACAAACCATATAGTGTGTCCGATGAAAATAAATGCTGCGGACAAAAATAAAGCAGAGAAGGAGAACAGGTAATATTGAAGAGGTCATTGCAATGTAAAATAGGATGGTTATAAAAGGCTTTTCTATGAAGGTGATTTTTGAGGAAAGGATAGAAGGAAGGAAGGAACTGACAGATATCTCAGGCAAGGGTAATCCAGGTAGAATAATAACAGATGCAAGGACTCTGAAGTGGGAACATGCCTATGACTGAGAGAGGCAGCTAGGAGGCCAGTGGCTAGGATAAAGTGACCAAGAGAAAAGTAATAGGAGAGAAGGTCAGAGGGTCAGTGGTGGTGAGATGGGGCTCAGATCACATGGAGCCTTGTATCACACTGTGGAGGGCTTTGAAGGTCATTGCAAAGCTTTGGCTTTTATCTTTGGTAAGATGGGAAGCCATTAAAATGTTTGGAGCAGAGACAAGACTTATTCTTAAAGGGATCACTATGCCTGCTATATCAAGAGGAGACTGAAGGAGGATAAGGACAGAAGAAGAGGGACAAGGGCAGAGGAGGAAGAACAGCTGGGAAGCTACTGCAGTAATCCAGGTGAGAGATGGTAGTGGCTTGGACCTGGGTGATAGCACTGGAGATGATGAAGAGTGGTCTGAATCTGGATACATTGTAAAAGTAGAACAAAAAGGGTTTGTGAATGGGCTGGATGAGATGTGAGATTGAGAGAGGAATCAAGGAAGACTCTTAAGAATTTTGGCCTAAGCAACCTGAAGGTTGGAATAGACATTTACTCAGGTGGAGAAAACTGAGGGAGAATTAGATTTGGTTGAAGATCAGGTGTTGATTTTGACCACGTCAGGGTTGAGATTCCTCTTAGACTCGTGAGCAGAGATGTGGAACAAGCAATGTCTTGGACTCTAGTTTAGTTCTATTTTACTCTGAAAACAAAAATTTGGAAGTCATCCGAAGCTGTGAGACTGTATGAGACCTCTTAGGGAGTGTTCGTGGATATAGGAGATAAGAGGCTGAATATCTGAAGAGCATCCCAATGTTTAGAGTTCAGAGAGATGAGGAAAAACCAGCAAAGGTTACTGAGAAGTGTCCAGCAATGTATGAGGAAGATAAGAGGAATGGGTGTCTGGGAGCCAAGGGTTGTAATTGGCAATGACAAGGTTTAGGGTATGACGATGTGAGTAGATGGTTGAGGTGAGGTGGAAGAAAAGATCACTGGAGCTAAAATGCATGAGGATCTGGGTGTCAAGATGTTGGATGACTCCAACATTGATGATAGGAACTGTTGTGGAGAGGTAGACAGGGAGCCATGTGTTGACATCAGCTGTGACTCTGCTAACCAGGAGTCAGGGAGATGACTTAAGAGGCAGTAAAGTTTGGTGATTCACTTCCAAAAAGCTAGGATTTTTGAATGAGGAAGGACAGACATCTTAGAGGTTGCGCAGGGGTGCCAAGTGAACACTGACCCCTTCCCCTGGCTTTGAGGTGCTTGGGGACAGGAAAGACACAGTCTTCAGCTGAGAGGGCTGCTGGAACTGGTATCCTCAGGGAATAGCCTGGCTTCCCTTAGCAGGAAGATACATTAGAAGAGGAAAACAATTGTAAGTAAGTTTGCTGATGACAGTGAGTTCTTGAGAGCACCTTGGAAGGGTTTGGGCTTGCCTTGTGGATGATACCTGTATGATTAGGGTGCATGTTGCAGGAGGGAGCAGAGGTGGTGGTGGTGGTGGTACGGTGGCAGCTGTAAGGTATTTGGGATCAGTGCAGAGCAGCACAGGGCAAGATCTCCAGCCTGAAGCTGGACACCTATAGCAGCCTGAAGACAAGATGATTGAAGGCCAGCCGGAGGTCGGTCACACCCGGATGGGTAGGGTGGTGGGGAGTAGAGTGAATCTCTCTATGATAGCTAATTATAATAATGCCATAGTCATCACAGCTGAGGGAAATTTATCAGCATCTGGGCCAGAGATTGAGGGAAGTTTGTCTGCAACTAGGCTGAAAATTGATGAATTACTTTTCACCCAACCCACTGACCATCCTAATAAATGTTGACAAACAAACACCAAACTTTTGCTGATAAAAAGAAGAGATACTGGGGAAATCTGGAAAAGAAAGTGGTCAGGATGTTGACCTTCTGTAAACTTCAGGACACTACATTTGAGAGGTGGGTGGGGCCAAAAGGTCACAGGGAATTACTACTGTGAACGCAGCTTGGGAAAGTCTTGTCTGCCCCAAATCCACCCTTTCATGGAATATGTGGATCTAAATGACTTTCCATGTCATTTATTATAACTTTTTAAGAGAATGCAAATCACTGTGATTCATGCTGAATCACACACTATAGTGATTCACCTCACTCTATACTGCTATAGTGATAGCACCTCAAAGACACACACTATAGACATCCACACTATAATCTGCCCAAATAACCAGCGGCACAACACTCATTTGATAGGTATGGAAAGAGAAATCCAAAGATCTTACTGCCTTTCAGAGACCCCCCCCCCCCCAGTGGAAAGAGTCAATTGGTATAAATACGGCCTTTATGACCTTAAATCCATGGGGTTTATTTCATGCAGAACTACCTCTTTCGCAAGAAAGTAGACAAATGTACAGTGTAGCTGTCAAGATTCTGGGCTCTGAGGTCTCTTTAAGATAGGGTGATAATGGGCAAATTATCTCACCTTTGTAACTAGTATATCTAACCTGGTACTAGTAATTACATGGGAGAATTGTTTTGAGGACAGAATGAGGTAATGCATTATCTCAATGGCTGCCACGGAGTAAGATTGTTAAGAACATTTTTTCATATTACTTTCTTATATCTTCCAATAGAACAAATGACTTAATGTCTTGGAGTGAGTCAACTTAAGAAATTAGTGTTTTCCCCTCTAACTCTGGATCTCTCAGGGACCAGTGTGCATCTCTGTATCTTCAATCCTTAGGATAGTGTCTGGCGGCCCACAGTAGGCAATTCCATGAATGTTTCTTGGAATGAAGTGGAGTCCTGCTCCCTGAGCATTGCTACAACTATTTCCCACGTTCACTTTCCAGATAACAAGGGATCCTATGGCAAATGAAATGTGTATTCCACCAGTTCCACTTATAAGAGGAAATGATCTTGGACACATGTCTTCAAGGAATTAGTATTTAATTATCCAACATCCGAGCCAAAATACAAGCAACAGATTAAGACTGTACATAGTGATCTGAACTAAATATGACAATATTTTGTTGTGCTGACAACTGTGTTGTTAGGAACATAAATCCATAGGATGTGGCTCGTTTGATAGAGGGAGAGCAGTGGTTTAATGGTAAGGCTCTTGGCTGCCCTGATGAGACAGGAGATGGGGAGTTAGGGTGGAAGTGCTTATTGCATGAAAGGTAATAAGGCTCCTGTCCAGCATCACAGGGCATCCATTTCAGCTTACATCTCATTCTGAAAGTTCTTCATCCAGGCA
Organism: Prionailurus viverrinus; assembly: GCF_022837055.1. Taxonomy (NCBI): domain Eukaryota; kingdom Metazoa; phylum Chordata; class Mammalia; order Carnivora; family Felidae; genus Prionailurus; species Prionailurus viverrinus. The sequence continues at coordinate 55,079,995 of NC_062568.1, read as the reverse complement.
AAGTGTAGCACACACACATTGTAAGAGAGAATGGTTAGAGAGAAGAAAGCTCCAAGCCCATAGCAGTGGGAAAAGAAGTCCTTCCTAGGGCAATAACTGGCAACAGTGTCTGAAGAAGAGCATGTTACAGACCCAAAATGCATATGTTGAAACTGAATCTACAATAATGGTAACTGGAAGTGGGGCCTTTGGGAGGTGATTAGGTCACTTCCCAAATGGAGTTAGTGCCCTCAGAAAGGAGGTCCCAGGGGCGCCTGGGTGGCTCAGTCGGTTGGGCGACCGACTTTGGCTCAAGTCATGATCTCACAGTCCGTGAGTTCGAGCCCTGCATCGGGCTCTGTGCTGACAGCTCGGAGCCTGGAGCCTGTTTCAGATTCTGTGTCTCCCTCTCTCTCTGACCCTCCCCCGTTCATGCTCTGTCTCTCTATGTCTCAAAAATAAATAAACATCAGAAAGGAGGTCCCAGAGAGCTCCCTTGCCCCTTCTGCCATATGAAGACACAGAAATGACAGCTACCTGTGAGCCAGGCCCTCATTGGGCCCCAGATATGCTGGTACCTTGATCTTGGACTTCCCAGTCTCTGAAATTGTGAGAAATAAATCTTGATTGTTTATAAGCCACTCAGTATGGGATTCTATTATTGCAGCCCAAATGGACTAAGAGTGAGAACAAATCTTAAGCTTTAAGTACAGTTGATAAATAGATTGTTATTTTACCTGGACTTAAAGCTATTGTAGTCAGAGACTGAGACTTTCCTCCAAATCCTAATAAGGGCCACAGTGCAAGGAAACCTTGGGGGCTGAGAACAGCACAGAATGCAGAAGAGCACTTCAAGGGAGCCTGATTCGCTAGGGACCTTAGGACAGGACCATGCAAGAGTATTCACAGATGCTAAGGGTTTCCACTTGCCCCTGGTGAGGAGGAACTGAGAAAAATGACCACAGTCCCTTCACTGAGCCTCAAAAGTGTATGCACTTGAGCTCAAAAGTTAATTATTTGTAGTCCTTATTTAAAAGTTATATCAATTATTCCCCGATATCCTGTTCTTTAATTTTTTTTTTCCACAAAATTTTTCAGTTAAATAACTTTGTGAGATCATGTAGGAGGATGTCCTTATGTTCAGGAGATGGATGCTGAAATATTTAGAAGCAAAATGTCAGGATGTCTGCAGATTACTTTCAAGTCATACACACACATAGAGAAAGCAAATATGATCACCGTCTCTGAACTACAACTTTCTTCAAAAATTTTTATAGATTTAAAAAATCTCCTACTAAAAAGTTGGGAGAAAACTACACGTGATATTGGTACAGACAGATACGTGGGCTAAGTAACCCTCATTTGTCAATTTTCATCAAGATGTGGCTGCCCATAGTGATCAAGCCAAATTGGCAATGACTCTTATAGAACATTACCCCACAAAGGCTTATTTGTTTCTCTTCATTCATTCATTCATTCATTCATTCATTCAACAAATATTTGTGGAGTGCTTATGATATATGAGGGCACAGTTCTAGGTTCCTGGTTAGATAGCTGGGTGGCAGTGGGGAGATACCGTCTCTTTCTACTGTGTACAAATGTAAACTGCTATTTAAAAAAAATAACTTCTGGAGAAAATAAATCTTTTGGAATGTATAGATTTATTTTTAAGAATGTCTGTCTTTAGGGGAGCCTGGGTAGCTCACTCAGTTAAGCATCTGACTTTTTTTTTTATTAAAAATTTCTTTTCAATGTTTATTTTTGAGAGAGAGACAGAGACAGAGTGTGAGCAGGGGAGGGACAGAGAGAGAGAGAGAGAGGGAGACATAGAATCTGAAGCAGGCTCCAGGCTTCCAGCTGTCAGCACAGAGCCCAACGCAGGGCTCAAACTCAGGAACTGCAAGATCATGACCTGAGCCACCCAGGTGCCCCTCAGTTAAGCATCTGACATTTGATTTTGGCTCAGGTCATGATCTCATGGTTCATGGGGTCGAGCCCTGCGTTGGGGCTACACCTTGACAGCAAGGAGCCCGCTTGGAATTCTCTCTCCCTCTCTCTCAAAATAAATAAACAAACTAAAAAAAAGAATGTCTGTCTTTAAAAAAAAAAGCAGCTTCTTTAAGTGACCTAAGTTTCTCTGGAAAAGCATTTGTAAAACATACTTTATTTCTCTCTTATAGTTTTCTGACTCCCCTAATTTAGGGTTTTGTCCCAGAGAAACAGAAAGACCCAACATTATAGTCCTGCAGGTATCAATGGCAGGAAAATAGGAAGAAAATTAGTTCTGTTTAGTAAATGAGAAGGTGCACAGACATTAGGTTTGGCAATTATTTTAACCAGAATAATGGGATAAGCAATCTGAGAGTAAGTAGGAAGCTGTTCAGACTTCCTATCAAACTTATAAAAAACAACCCCATGCCCTCTGTGCTGAGTGTTTATAGCCACATTTGTGGCATCCTGGGCAGGCTCTTCTGGACTAGGTCATCTTCAGATACTTGTGGCTGTTTTATCACTTACTTCTGAAGAGCAGCAACCCAGAAAACTTTACCCCTGCCCGTTTTTAGCCTGCTGTAATGTCACCATCAAAGGACAAAGAGTGCCCTTCCAAATGATGTCTTTAATTTGCCAGATTTCATATCCCAAAGGACCTTCTAAAGTGCATCCTATCTTCCACACTACCATTTATACACTATTCCTGTAGTGAGCCAGAAGCAGACTACCCCCTACCATGAACTAGAGAGTTTTCTATAGAAGAATATGGGAATCCATGATTGCTATATTGGGTTTATATATTTTGTTTGCAAAATAATGGGTTTTAGGTTAAATTGAGGCAGGTGTGCAAATGTTCTGGTGAAGTCCATGCCACCTTACTGTCTAATAGCAAACAGTAAAAGAGTTTGATGATAGTTGTCACCAGCATCAATAATTGTAACAAGGGTCTTGAATATCAATCAAAGGAAAGACAAGCATTTTGATAGCATTAATCAGAGCTGGCTTCCTCCTGCAAATCATGCCAAAGCTCTTGGACTGCTGCCTGTTCCTATTGTTCTCTGTCTGGTGGTTTGGATGCAGATCCTTTCCCCCTTCCCCAATGTGGCCATAATGAAATCGGGGAATTAACTCAGAGCAGAGTCATTCTAGTTTGGATGTGAAGGTAAACACAAATGGAGAAAGTTCAAATTATTAAGAAGAACAAACAGCCCTTGTTACTAAACATTAGCTGGCAAATGCAATAGACATGTACAGTGGGCAGATACCACAGACGATTTCCCATACTGGCCAAAAGGAAAGATGGTCACAGGCTACAGCACCTGTGTATAATATCTCCAGAAAGAGATTTTAGGTGTTTCCATTTTTAGCAGCCAAGCCAATTTATCTAGTCTCAAGATTTTGAATAATACGCTGCCATCACTAATACAGAGAAATCAGAGGAAACTTGTGTGCTGGGATTTCTTCAATTATCATCCTGAATTGAGCAATTCTGTTCACCTTTAGAGATGCTGTGGGAACTGATAGGATCTTTTTGCTTCATTTTATTGTTGGGTAGGCTTTCTTTCAGATATGCAATCTAAACAAGTCTTTTTATTTTACTTTATTTTATCATGTTTTATTATTTTTGAGAGAGAGAGAGAGAGAGAGAGAGCGAGCGAGAGAGAGAGCGAGCAAGCAGGGGAGGGGCAGAGAGAGAGGAAGGCACAGAATCCAAAGCAGGCTTCAGGCTCTGAGCTGTCAGTATGGAGCTCAACACAGGGCTCAAACTCATGAACCGCAATATCATGATCTGAGCCAAAGTCAGACGCTTAACCAACTGAGCCACCCAGGCACCTCTATTTATTTATTCTAGATTCCACTTGGACCAATTGCAAATGACAGCCAAGAGCATGGCTAGGACATTTAAACACTTCAAGATTGGAATTTTTCCAAAACAATAAATGGATTGAAACAATGCTTGAATTCAGGTAATGACAGGATTTTATGTGGCAAGGAGAAAATGGAACAATAAGGACAACTTTTCAAAGGATCACACATCAGTGAAAGAAGAGGTGTTAGAATAGAAGAATCTGCCCACTCAGTTGGAACCTATATTCTAAGTCTCTCTGTCAAAGTGCTGCTTTCCTTGGATCCAGTCAAAGGGGGCAGTAAAAAGAATCCAGGAACCCAAGAATCAAGAGCAGTCTTTTACCCCACACTCCACACATCAAGTATATTATATGTAATATGTTTTAGTAGTATTGTATACTTTTCCATGGGATTAAAGCTGTTGAAACAGAAAAAAATCCACATTTATATACCTACACAAAGCCAAAATAAATGGTTGAGAAATGAAAGATTCAACCAACTGGCTGATTTATCTAAGGGCTGTCAAACAATCATTTTGATTAATATTTTTTTCACTGACTTGACTGACATTTCTAGTAACTAGAATGAATTGCAACATTGCATAGACATCTCATATATGGAATTGCTATAACTCCTTGGAAAATTAATAGGTCAGCTTCTGCCATAATGGATCACAACCTATGTTAGAGATATCTCACATAAACAAATTATTATCCTTTATAACATAAGCAGACTAATTAATTTTCCAGGGAGCTCTAAGCTTTAGGAACTATTATTAACTAGTGGCAAATGAAAATGTGTTTGAATTTCTTATACCTTTTATTTCTTAATAAGGGGTCCATTTTCTCTAAATACTAATAAATAATTGCCTTTAACACAGAGTATAAATGGGAACCTTCTTCATGGCTTTGCTTATTTTTTTCTGCACTAACGTAAGCCAGTCTTTAGATAACATGCACACACACACACATACACACACACATGCACACACCCACATTCGGGATAGATTTAGGAAAGGCTAATCATATCATTATGAGAAAAATGTTGCCCCAAAGTTATATTTACCTTAATTTGAAAAGGACAAGAAAAGTATAGAAGAAAACTTATGAAGAGATAGAAATGGTTAATTGGGATTACAATCCATAATGATCAAAATATGTAATTTTCCTAAGAAATTATAGGTTAAAAAATTAATGTGGCTCATATATTAATATTCATGCTTTCTCTTAATGGGCCCCCCTGTCTCAGGGCCCACATGGCTCCATCCTGACAGAGTTTCTTCTTTTGTCCTACTTGGGCAATCAGTGACTCAATGTCTTTGTTTCTCTGATGAGGTTCTATTTTCTGAATGGCAAGTTTAGACTTTAAATCTTCCACCTGAATTATTACAAGAGAGATTTGGTAATTAAGTTCTAACAAGATTTAAATGATATTAAAAACAGTCAGTTAAAAGGAAACACAGCCTTGGGCTTTGTTGTAAATTTGTATAATTATTTTTAGTCCTCTAGAGGATGCATAATTATGTTTCTGTATTTATAAAAAATACTGCCTCTGAGGCACCAAAATGAATTTTACAGCATGCTGATTTGCATATTAATGTTACTCTTTGTATGTCAAAATTTCTTTGGTTGAAAAAAAAAGATTTTCTAGGAAATTTTCAAAGTAACCACAAGGAGTATAAAATCTTTTGATCTGTGAGTCTGGCAAAACTACTGCTCAGGCAGAAAGTTTGATAGTCAAGAAAAAAAAACCTTATAAAGCAGACATAGAAGACTAAACCTCCAGCTTACTTTGCTCTTCCCTTAGAAAGGGGGAGAGGAGCATAGCCAGGAAGAATGCCCAATAACACTCATCGTGTACCTATTAATTTGCTAAGTGAGATCTAGTCCCTTCACATGCTACATGCAAAGATCATATGAGATCGAGACTTTGAATTTTTCCCTTCAAAGATGGGGAAAGTAAGACACAGAGATTAAGTTAATGGCTCAAGGACACACAACTGGCATTTTACCCAAGGCAGTCTGATGTTAGGGCTTTGACCGTTAACGCTGTATTATCTTCTGGACAGAAACATAAGGAAGCACTAAGGGGGCCTCTTTATATTTTGAAGGAGGAAACATTTTCCTGTGAGATCCACAAGACTGCCTTTGCCTCCTTCATGATGGGTTCACGTGCAGTGCTTGAAACACCACACAACTCAGGGATGTGTGCCCACTTTTCCCTGCAAGCGGTTTCGTATCTGTTTTACAAGCAAGTCATCTGTCTGCACAGGGTGTTAAGCTCCTTCAGAGTAGGAGCTGTGTTCGTTGTTTCCTTCTCTACTTTTCCCTGCACTAGGGAGACAGAGTCATGAAAATGAAACCAGGGAGTGAGTCTGTCTTAGTCCGTTCAGGCTACTAAAGTAAAAATAGCACAGTCTGGGAGGCTGAAACAGCAAACATTTGTTTCTCATAGTTCTGGAGCCTGTAAGTCCAAGATCAAGATGCTGGCAGATTCTGTGTCTGGTGAGAGCCCACTTGCTGGTTCATAGATGGGCATCTTCTCGATGAGTCCACACAAAGTAGAAGGGGTGAGGGAGCTCTCTGTGGTCTCTTTTAAAACGTCATGAATGTCATTCATGAGGCCTCCACTCTTATGACCTAATCACCTTCCAAAGGCCCCCACCTCCAAAAATCAGCAAATTGGGAATTAAGGTTCAACATATGAATTTGGGGAGGACACAAACTTTAGTGTGAGCAGAGTCCCAGGAAACATCTGAGGTCTTTCTTCTATGATTTTTTTTATTGTAGTAAAATATACATAACACATAATTTACTATTCTAACCATATTGAAGCATACTTTTCAGTGTCATCAAGTACTTTGACACTATTGTGTAACCATTACTACCATCATCTCCAGAACTTCTTCATCTTCCCAAACTAAAACTCCATATCCATTAAAGTAATAACTCCTCATTATCCTCCCTCCTTCAGCCTCTAGCAACTACCATTTGCTTTCTGTCTCTCTGACTTTGACTATTCCAGGTACCTCACATAAGTGAATGGTTAGTTTTAAATTGAAGGTAATTTTTCCTTGAGATAAAGTCTGGAGTATTTTAACGCAGAAGACGTAAGTTTCTGTTCTCTTGAATTGTGCTCATACCACGAGCACAGCTTTTCTAGCTGGAGCTTGAAAAGGTCGGAAGGGTCTGAGGAGTGTGAGTGAGACACTGTCTACACTGTAGGAAAGAGCACCACCGTTTGGTCGTGGTTGTGGGGCAGATTGCACAGCATGTGGGAGCCATGGGTGAGGTCTGTGGCTTTTCTGAAGGATTCTTTGTGGGAGAGATGATCAGTGCCTCAGGGATCCATAACTGTAATGTTCTCTAGAATTGACATGCTTGGAGAGAGACCTCTTTTAGCAATGGGCAAAGGGTCGTGTTCACCTAACATGGACTTTGGGTCACAGTTTATAGGTGTACTAAGGTAACTCTGGGTAAATTTTCTTAAGTTTATTTATTTATTTTGAGGGGTGGGGGCAGAAAGAGAGGGAGAGAGAGAGAATCCCAAGCAGGCTCCACGCTGTCAGCACAGAGCCCACACGGGTCTCAATCTCACAAACTGTGAGATCATGACCTGAACCAAAACCAAGAGTCTGACACTTAACCGACTGAGCCACCCAGATGCCCCATGAGCAACATTTTCCCTAACAATTTAAAAAATTACTTGAAGAGGAAGATACAGAAAGAAATGGGAATAAGCACAGTGATATTCCACAGGCACTAGGCTATGCTGTAGATTGTTATCTAGAACCCATTAACTTGGACTTTAGGAAAGATGTTGAAATCAGATATAGCCAATAAAAAAAACGTTAGCTTATAATACTTTCAACTCCTTCAAGCTCCCTTTATAGGAACTTTTGCCTTTTAATTGGAGGCTATTAACATTTTTTGGATGCAAGAAATATATTTTATAATGAAAGAATTACAAGCAGTAGAGCAGTCTATTTTGGGCAGAGGCTTCTCCTGTAATTGTACTCATCTATCTACTTCTAAGATTGTGTTAGGAAGTAGAAAAGCTTTGGCTCAGATCCTTAATTTGCCACTTACTCATTACCCATATGACCTTAGGAAAGTTACTCAGTCTCTCTGAGTCTCAGTAATGTTCTCTGTAAAAAATAGTATTAATAACATTGACTTCAAGGTAGTGAGGATTATACGAATGCATTAGGTAAAGCGCCTAAAATAGCTGCTTAATGAATGTTACATCCCTTTCTCTTCTCTCCTAGAGCCCTTTGTGAAGAGCTGTGTCTACTGCAAACCCATTTCTTAACCTAGTTCTAACTGTATTTTTCACTGCACAACATTTGCACGGGAGGAAATAGAAGTCTAGGGTTAGACAGAATGACCTGGTTTGGCTTAATTACATGGCCCCCTAGTGTGAGTTCCTGAGGACCTACTGCTGGGGTAACCATCCGTCCCAGTTTGCCAGGCACTGACGGGTCTTCTAGGACAAGAGGCTGCAGCACTAAACTTGGGAGAGTGTCAGGCAAACTGGGACAACTGGTCACCCCACCTACTTTATCCATGTCAAAGACATAGTCTTCATTGCTTTTCTAAAGATAAACACCCCTGGACTCCCATGCTTCTTTTCTTGGTGGAGGGTAAAAAGGGATTATTCTGTGCCTGTATAAACAAGGGAGATCTTATTCCAACTGGTGGAGACAGAGAGAATGAACCTCAAACAACATTGCTGACTGAACATTCCATAGAGGTGCCAAACATGTTATCTTGGGGTATTTTACTTATGGAAATCATCATCATTACTTTTTGGCCATATAGGGGATAGCAATAAATGAAAGCTTTCTTTGTTTTCTTTCTTTCTTTCTTTCTTTCTTTCTTTCTTTCTTTCTTTCTTTCTTTCTTGCCTTTCTCTTTCTTTCTCTTTTCTTTTCTCTTTTCTTTTCTTTTCTTCTGAAAGAGAGAGAGTACATGCAAGTGGCAAGAGGGGCGGAGGGGGTCAGAGAGAGAGAGAGAAAGAGAATGTCTTAAGCAGATTCCATGCTTAGTGTGGAGCCAGACACGGGGCTCAATCCCATGACCCAGGGATCATGACCTGAGCCGAAATCAAGAGTCAGACGCTCAACCAATTGAACCACCCAGGAGCCCCGAGAATGAAAGATTTCTTCATCTAACTTTTCTGTACTATTGCCTAACTTTCCTCTTTATATAGAATTAAAATTTTGTTGTTAAAATGGATAGGATTCTAATCATTAGGGAAATGGAAATCAATCATAACCATTAGGATGGCTACTTCCAAAAACTTGGAAAATAACAAGTGTTGGTGAGGAGGTGGAGAAATTGGAACCCTTGTGCATCACTGGCGGGAACATAAAATGTTTCAGCTGCTCTGGGAAACAGAAAGGTAGTCCCTCAAAAAATTAAAAATAGAATTATTGTATATTCCAGCAATTCCACTTTTGAGTATATACCTCAAAGAATTGAAAACAGAGTCTCAAAGAGATACTTGCACATCTACATTCCTAGCAACATTTATCACATTAACTAAAATGTGGAAGCAATCCAGTGTCCATCAACAGATAATGGAGAAGCAAAATGTAGTACATACATACAGTGGAGTATTATTTAACCTTAGAAAGGAAGGACATTCTGACATATGCTATAGCATGGATGAACCTTGAGGACATTATGCTAAGTGAAATAAGTCAGTCACAAAAAAGACAGACACTATATGATTCCACTTATATGAGATACTTGGAGTGATCAGAATCATAGGGACAGAAAGTAGCATGGTGGTTTCCAGGTGCTGGGGAAAGAGAGAGGGGAAATGGGGAGTTGTTTAATGGGTCTAGAGTTTCTGCTTTACAAGATGAAAAGAGTTGCGATAGTTGCACAACATTATGAATGTATTTAGTGCTACTGACCTGTACACTTACAAGTGATTAGAATGGTAAATTTTATGTTGTGTATATTTTGCCACAATAAAAAAAGGAAAAAAATTAGAGAGGGCTGTTATACTACCCAATATAAGATTCTGTTGCCTGTGCTGCCTCCTCCAGATCTGGGCAGATCGCACCTCTCTTTATTCACCTACCGTTTCTCATATCACAGATGAGGACATTTAGGTACACAAGGGTCCCTTTTGTGCCATTGGAGTCGCAGCCAGGAAAATAATTTCACTAGACTGGTAGCTTCTTAAAGATGCTGGAGGAACTGAGGAATCGCTTAGAAACACCAGGCCTCTTTATAAAGAATTAGAAAACTATCTGAGAGCTAACAGTTAAGAGTTTTTATAGCTCATCTTTAAATATTTCCATTTTCTGGGTTCATTTCCTCTTCAGACAGGCCAGGACTGGTAAGGCTGGATAAGTGGGAGAGCTAGCTATAATTTTCTAAGTATTTCATGTGAGTGATTCAGGGAACTTACTTGTGCTCTTGCGCACCAATGCAGATGCACAATGCAGATGCCAGTGCACGTGCTCACTTGAAGAACAAAAAGCAAACCGGAAGTAGATGATTTCAGCAAATTCTCAGCAGTCAATATTTAAACAGCTCCTCTTTAGACATACCCAACTGGGGGCCCTTATGTTGAACCAGCAGCCTATATCATTTGCTGACTTGAAAGATTTGTGTAAAGACAATTCAAATCATCAACAATACAGATTAAGATACATAAAATGCTGTCGGGATGGCTTTGATTTTTCACAAATACGTTACTAAGAAATTGAAGTCCCGAGTTTGATCAATAACAGCAATACATGCGAATGCTTCTGCACCCCCTTATTAAAACCACTGAACTGGTCTGGAAACCAATCTATTTCAAACCACTTGGTGTTAGGAAAGCTTTTCCCAGCGTGCGAGTAAGTCTCTGTCAAGCCAGCATGATGTTCCATATGCCCCAGGACTATCTCTATTCCGGACAGTGCCATCTTGGAGTAATAGATCATTGGTGTCCTAGGTTTGGGTGATGCATCGCTCCGATGTGTCAGGACAACAGCTGGCTCAGTTTCTCTATGCTGGGAGCCCAGCAACAGCTGACTGCTGTGATGGATTAGATGCGTGGTGCAGCCTATCGTCGTAATACATCAAGACACGGCACTGATTTGAAGGTGAATTAGTCAAAAGATGGAGTTCTGCAAGCTCCAAACCCAAGGAAAGGACTCCTGTTTAATTATAGAATGAAAGACAAAGTGGCTGGCATGAGGCTCAGTGGCTGTCAAACGCAGGGCTATTTCTAAGATATAATTCACATTAAGTATGCAGCATTACCAGATGAGGTTTGATCGTTGCTCTGCTTTCTCGAGGTGTGATTCACATCTTCCATCAGCACACCGCCCCCGCCAGAGCAGCTGGACTGCAGTTGGGACATACTTTTTCCATGTGCCTTTGTGGAGACTTTCTAAATCCAGCCCTACTATAAACAACCAGACTCCTTCTGTCCTAAGGTCAAGTATTCTTTCCATCTCTTTCTCTTCCCTTGAACGTCTTTGCTCCAAATCCACACAGAACAGAATGAAAACTATAAAATGATAAAGTCTGTGCCACTCTGCTTCCTGTGCAGTGGTTGAGCCTGACATTCATTCACTCAATTATTCATTTAACGAGTATTGATTAAGCATTGAACTTATTAAGATGTTTCAGTTGCATATGATTTAAAAAAAACTGTAGTGGTTAAAAAGTAAAGAAAATAATTAGTTCACATAATGAGATGTCTAGAAGAGGCAGTTCCAGGGTGGAATAATATAGTGGCTCAATGATACCATCAAAGATCCAGGTTCTTTCTTTCTCTATGTTCTGCCATATGGCTTTTGTCTTTAGGCCTTTACCTTCATGGTTGCAGTCCCAGCCATCACACATAGACATAATAACATTGATCCAAGTCAGAGACAAAAGATAGGACATTCTCTCATGTTCTTAACAGTGAGGAAGGCTTTTTCAGAAGCTCATATCAGCCTTCCCCTCAAGCCTCACTGGCCAGAATTGTGTCCTTTTACCATATGCAAACTATCAATGGTAAGGAGAATGAGACAACCATGAATGGCAGGCTAGAGCCTGTCTTCCCTGAAGGACATGGCTACTTGGCTGAGAGTGAATAAAATTGAGGCTTTAGAAACAAGGTAGAAGAGTGGGCATTTGCTGTTTGAAGGGTAATTCTAGCTCCGAAAGCCTGGTGAAGCCTTTCTTAAGATCCTTGGGAGCCTCCAGAGGGCAGGTTATGGTAGACAGAGTGATGCATCACTCAGATCTCCCAGGAATAAAAACCTATTCTACCAGCTTCTGGATGGTCCCAAATGTCAGTTCTCTGCAGAGAAGAACTCTCCTTCTCAAGGTCATGCTCTTTCCAGGGTCAGCCTGCATGCAATGACTGATCCACATGAGGGTAGAAAGGCCTGGCTCCCTAGTTCCACTTGGGACAACTCTGAAGGGCCATCCTAGGTTCAGGGGCTCCTTGTGACTTAAGAACTTCCTTGTGCCTGTGTCACAGCTCGGTGTCTGTGGCCCAGTCCCGCCTCCTTCCATCCACATGTGTTCATCCCAAGAATGTCTTGGCTGCTGATCTCTGTCTCAGAGTCTGCTTTCTGGGAAGCTTGTAACACAGGGTTTCTGGCCTGAATGGTCCCTTCAGACTCTGTGACATGGAACCACCCAGAGAGGCAGCCATTTTTCCATGCCAGACAATAATTTAGAGTATTGCACATAGGTAGCTGAGTCCTGGACCCACTGAAGATTCGAATCTGGTAAGAAGACTCTCCCTAGCCCCCAGTGATAACAAATTCTTACCCACTTTAGCTTTCTGAGGAGGTATAAAATGTGAGAACTCATTAGAACTTAAAGATTGGTCAGAATAATAGCTGTATTTCTGTTGTTGTCATGAGCAAGAAGTGGATCAACAAATAGGTTATTGCCCATGTGGCATGTCATGAAAGTGCTGTGGTCCTTGCTACTCAAAGCAGGGCCCATGCACCTGCAGCATTCATATCATGGAGGAGTTTGTCAGAAATGCCAAATCCAGGGTGTACCCCTGTGATCCATTGAATCAGGATGTTTTTTTAACAGGTGAGTCACATGTACTACTGTCCTATCTTCTCTCCTGCAGCTAAGTCAAAATATTTCCCCTATTTAGTTACCACATGCCCCAATTTTTATTATTATGGTTATTAGTCTTGGGTTTGGATACTTTAAAAATATTACAGGTGCTCTCAGGGACTAACATGCATTTACTAACAACTATAATCAGAATTAGCTTATGTTATTACAAGCAACCCAAGGCTCTTGTACACCAGCTCTGTGTGAGGATCTACATTTTGTCAGACTTTCTTCCACCTCCGGAGTATCCAAAGCCAGTTGACCATCTGATGGACAGGGAAGGAGCGAGACAGGAGGCCAGAGAACAGGAAAGTGATATGGGAGTTTCCAAAGTCAAACTACACCGTTTCCCTCAAGCACAAAAAAGCATTTGGTGCTTCTCATTGGTTCAGTCTGGAGGGGTGAACTCCTGACCACAAGTATGTCTTGTTCCATGAGGGCATTCTGCTTTCTGCTTATTTGACCATGAAAATCTTTTTTTTCCCAATTTTTTTTAATGTTTATTTTTGAGAGAGAGAGAGAGAGAGACAAAGTGCGAGTGGGGGAGAGGCAGACAGTGAGAGGGAGACACAGAATCTGAAGCAGGCTCCAGGCTCTGAGCTGTCAGCACAGAGCCCAATGTGGGGCTCAAACTCATGAACAGTGAGATCACGACCCGAGCCGATGCCAGACGCCCAACCGGTTGAGCCACCCAGGCGCCCCGACCATGAAAATACTTTGAAGGAAGCAGATCTTGAGCCAGTGACAGCTCATTTCAGGGAAGGAATCCAAGGGTTTGGGGCATGGGAAACAGGTAAAGTACTGTAGTTAAGCTATATACGGGGTTAGCAAATAGTCAACACAGAAGCAGAATGATCCTGTTGCTACAGGCTGCTTATCAGGAGGACAGTGCTGGCCGCTGCAAGTGGTGTCACTGTCCTGCCCCACAGCGATGATGCAGAGGGGTGTGAATGAAGGGAGGCCAGGGTGGTGGCCCTGAAAACTTGCCAGAGTGAAGTAGGTGCTAGAGGGAACCGGGACAGTCTCTATGAACCTCACCTGTGGTCAATATTAGAAATCTCTTGCCAACGGAAGGCCCACTGGTACATCTGGCAGTGTGAAGAGCCAGTGAGTTCCTGAGGTTCTTCATTTCTTGAGATCCTTGGATCTTGAGTGTCTTGACCCTTGGATCTTTTCTGCAGCCTCCCATGAATGGTAATATCAATGCTGATTGTAAGGCACTTTGTCTTAGTTTCCTCATCTATAAAACAGGGATAACAAACTTCACTGTAAGGTAAGGTTCTCTGGAGGTAAAATATTAGGAGAGAATTTAAAAATTATCCTGTAAGGTCTGATTGCTCCATTCTTAGTAAGGAGGTTACCAGGAGGGAAGTAATAAAGAGAGTTATTGTTGGTAAGCTGGAAAGTAGTAACCTTGATCCTTAATAGAGGGACCTCAAGCCCTGTGGCATCTAGAGACTATTAGGGATAAGTCAGAAGCCCAGGCATCTTCTGTCTTCCTGTTCTACCTTTCATACCTGTCATACTGTTCCACCTTCACCGGCATGTCCAAGATGGCCTATTTCCACGTCTAGCCAAGAGGAATAGAGAGGGAAAGATATGCCCCTTCCTTTGAAGGGTTTAGTCTGTTCATTGCACTCACTAGCTCCATTCACATCTCACTGGCCAGAACTTACTCACATGGCCATCTTTACCTGCAAGAGAGGATGGGGAATGCAGTCTTTTTTTCTTTAGGTGCCTGAAAAGATTCTGTTACATTGAGAGAGAAAGGGAAAGACTACAGATTCTGCTATGTGAAGAGCAAGGGAAAAGTGATATCGGGGGACAGAGAGCAGTCGCTGCCACACCCGGGACCATTCAAAATAATGAGACCGTATGAGAAACAACCAAAGGGGGAAGGGGAGCGCATCTTCCTCCACATTCCTGCCTGTCAACAGCTCCTAGCTAGGACCCAAATCTGGGTGACAGGCCTCTCTTTCATTTTGAGTCCAAATAAATTCCTTGGCAGAATTCATTCCTTTCTGTGTTTAGAATGAAGGAAAACCCCTGCTCTCCTGTCACAATGTCAACATCAAAGTAAGATTATTTCTAAATGGTTACGAGTAAAAAATGCCCAGGAGACCAGAAAAGATGCTCTTGGAACTGAATTGATAGTAAATGAGGGTGGTTGAGACTTGGAAAGCAGTTCTACCTCTTGGTCTTTTTTTTTTTTTTTTTTTAATGTTTGTTTATTTAATTTAGAGAGCAGAGGGGAGGGGCAGAGAGAGAGAATCTGAAGCAGACTCTGCACTGTCAGCACTGAGCCGAACACAGGACTTGATACTATGAACTGTGAGATCATGACCTGAGCCAAAAACAAGAGTCAGACACTTAACTGACTGAGCCACCCAGGCACCCCTTACCTCTTTGTCTTTTAATTGCTCTCCAGAGGAGAAAAATGGAAACGATTATTCCTACACAATCACACATAAGCAGGAAGCATGCCATGCAGCCAACACGCACCATTCTTGAGTTACAAGACTTAAAGTTGGAGAGTGGTTTGTAGTCCGTACAAGACCTAAAAGTCCTGGTAAAAGACTTTCTAGGGAGCCGTAATTTGGGGAATCTGCCGCTTGCCCAGGAGCAAGCAAAAGGCTGCGGGATTAACTCAGAGGTTCTAACCAAGATATTTACAGTTAGCTTTGAGACAGATGTCACTTACATTGCTGTGCACAACAGGAAGAATGATACAAAACAACATGATTAATAGCCAGTGGGGTCTGAATCACTAGGGGCCCTCACACACACTTCATAAAGATGAACAAAGGCTTTTGCTATAAGCAATGCAGATTTAGCCGTGAATGTTCCTTGGTGTGTTCTTAGCTGTGGCAACACGTTGCTTTATTGTTGGAGATTTTACAGGGGAGATGAAGCAGTGGGAGAAACAAAGGAGATACAGAATGAGGCAGATGAATATTTGAGTTTTTATGTTTGGTTCATAAAGACACAGCACATACGGGTCAAGCACAGAAGTATGTGAAGTAAGGATAAAGGCACTGGGTTATTGGCAGGGAGGGAGAGAAGATGGTAATTGTTGAAGCGATTTCATCCTCTCTATCTTTTAGGGTACCATTATGAATAGTAAATGAGCTTCCATAAGATACCCATAGTTTTTCCCCTCTTCTCATCAGCTTATATTTTATAAGTCAGGGGACTCATGAAGAATAAATATTACACTAAGGTAAAAAAACAAAAACAAAACAATTATTGTGGAAACAGAAAACTGTAGGTCATTTGATGAATTTCCAGGAGAATGATACAAATGGGTTGTGCCTGAGCATTTAATCATACCTCGCCTTGTATTTCTCATCACTGAGCAGTGTCTAGCCCTGCATCGGCCCTGCTTATATGACTATTTAGGGACTTAATCTCAGGCCTTACTATCTCTCCAAGGGTCCAAGGCATATGCAAAATTTAGCATATACATAAAGGTTCTTGGAAGATGGAGGTGGGGTGCTGCTACTGTTGCTTCCACAGAGAGGATAGGCCGATAAGTAGATGTAAATGTTCCCAAGGCTTCTCCCTCTCTCTTCACCCCTTTCCCTCCCGTGTTTAAGGACACTAACATGTGTCAGACACTGGGGAGATGGACCTGAAGAAGCTGTCGTGCATGTCCTCAGCAAGCTCAATCAAATGGAGAAGACAGACCTAGAAACAAATTACCCCATGTTGAGTGATGGGAAGAAGGAACCATGTACAGAATGTTCTGAAGGCACAGAGGATGGACAGAATGGATGGCTGAACTAACTGTCTCTGGGAGTGGCATTTGGCAGAATTTTAAAGTACAAGTAGGAATTTTCTGGGAAACTGAGGAGTAAAAGGCCCTTCTAAGAAGTAGGAAAAAGTGAAAAGGTTTAGAGGCTTGAAATAACAACATGTGTTTAGGGAGTGTCAGATGGGTAAGTATGAACTCACACAGGACATGACTGGAAGAGAAGTTGACAGTGGGGCTGGAAAGGGGCCTTGACGCTCTGCTAATGAGTCTATTTTTTTCCCATCTTATAGGTGATAGGACTGTGGTGGAGGAGAAGGTAGGAGTCCTTGAATAGTGGCAGGAAGGGGCTGCTGCCATTCCCTGCCCTACCTCACTGGAGGTCTTAGCAAACCATAGAAGAGGCACATTGAGGTCCGAAAGGTGTGACGGTGGCAAACAGTTTGAAGTGCTAGACAGAGAAATCCAAACTGGTACTGGTAGGTGGCCCCTGGCCTGGTGACCCGGAGGGCAGCTGCTCTATGTGTCATTCAGGATCCAGCAGGAAGTGGAATCCATTTCAGTTAGTTCAAGTAAAGAGACTTATATGAAGGGACTACCCCAGAGCTGTGAGCAGGTGAGGGACATTGTGGCACTCAGACACTAGCCACAGCAGGAACTACTCCCTTGGGCTGACAAGACGAAGGAAGATGCTGTTGCCAGAGCCCAGTGAGGCTGCCTGAGGAGCTGGAGTCGTGGAGGGGACATAGTATCTGCCAGAGATACGACCCAGAGGTGTGACGCCCAGGACAGAAGTAGGGGAGGAAAACCCCACCTCTTTTTCCTCTAGGCTTAGGATTCCCTGCTGGTGCCTCCATTGGTAAACCCAACCAGAGCCAGCTGATAAGAAAGTCCAGGTGATGGAGCTCATAGGGTCCTCCTCCCAGGGCCAGAGAAAGGCACAGACGGAATGAAGGTGCGTAGAGACTGGGGCACATAGGGAATAACCAGCTCTTGCTTTATCTACTTTCCCAAAGACCCGCACGGATGGGGAATTAGATTCCATGGTCATTTCGGCTCTTTTCTTTTGTTGTCAATTAATCCCATACAGTATCTGTTTTAAATCTTCTTGTTTGACAGACCCTTTTGAGAATCTGATGAAAATAATAGAACCTCTCCCCAGGAAAGAAAAATCACATATGGATGAAATTTGCATTCAATTTCTATATCCTCTAGAACCTTACTGCTCAAAGGGTGATCCATGCATAGACCAGCAGACTTAGCCTCACCTGGTAACTTAGAAATGCAGGCTCTTGGGGCTTATCCCAAGCCTGAATCAGAATCTGCTTTTTTACAATATTCAGAAGATTCATATACTCATTAAAGTTATGGAAACACTGCTCTGGAAATCAGTGGAACCCAGTTTTAGTGCAGATGATTGAGTGGATGTGGATACATCAGTTAGGATGCAGGTTTGTCTGCAAATAAAAGAAAACCCATCAAAGGGTGCCTGGGTGGCTCATCTGGCTAAGCATCCAACTTCAGCTCAGGTCATGATCTCACAGTTCGTGAGTTCGGGCCCCGCGTCGGGCTCTGTGCTGACTGCTCAGAGCCTGGAGCCTGCTTCAGATTCTGTGTCTCCCTCTCTCTCTCTGCACCTCCCCCACTCACACTCTGTCACTTTCTCTCTCTCAAAAATAAACATTAAAAAAATTAACAAGAAAACCCAACAAAACAGTAGTTTAAAAAAAGATGGGTTTATTTTTGTCATGTGACGTGAAATCTAGTGATAAGTCAGTTCAGGGCTGGCGTCATGCCTGCCTCACTGTCCATCCGTGTTCCTGCTCCGCCATCTTTAGTGTGTGTCTACTGCCCTTGTGGCTGTCAGATGAATCCTAGGCCTCCAGGCGTCATCTTTGCATTCTGGCAAAGGGCAAAAGAGTGAAGTGAGCAAACCACTGAGCCCTCGTAAAGAGCATTCCCAGAGCTTCCCCCCAGAAGCTTCTGCCAGCCATGAGTTGATATGGCTGCCTCTGGCCGCAAGAGAGGCTGTCAGGTAGGGTTCTTTTCTAACCTCAGGTGTAATAGGGGTTATGTTAACAAGAAAGGAGAAAAAGTATTGAGAAAATTATCCAAATCTCTCCTTGTAGGTAATAATGAAAATTACTAGCTCTGAAAGTTGCCCTCATTCCATCTCTCATCACTGATGAGAACCTATTCCATGTATTCTTCTCTTTGGAATCTCTTTGCAAAATAAGGTGAATTCAAAACTTCTTAGCAGAGAGCAAAGTAGAATTATAGAAAAAAGGAGTGGGAGATAAAATTAGAAACTAATCAATTTGGGATCAAGTTACTCAGAATCGGTAGTAATTTCTTTAGGTATGAGAACTGAAATATACTTTTGTACTGTCTAAAGAAAGAACTGCCTAAATTCGCCCCTCAAAAGACATAGAACAGCTCAGATTTCTTAAAGAAATTGTGCCCAAATCTCATGTGTGTGAACATTTTGTGTGTCTTTCTGGAAAGAAAGGCTACAGCTTTCACTCTACCCTCTGTAGTTAAAAACCACTGGTTTAGAGTTATTACTTATACATGTATTCAATACTTTGTCTTCATTCCGTGTGATAAAATATTTTCAAGGTTGTTTTCTTTATTTTTGTTAACATTTAAAAAATCTGATGGGCATAACAAGAACTATTTAAGGGGAAGGTAAGATTTCTTTCTGTTTCTGAGTGTGATGCTCTGATGAAGAGAAAGTTCAGCCAGTTTCTCTTTCCTAGCTTCCACGTTGGCTTATTTTCACAGGACAAGGTAACGTTTGATGTAAGACGTATGTAACCTAATGTTAACTGTGAGGTCTGAAGTGTTGAGCGATCAAGCAGATTCCTTAGTAAGACCAAAATTTTTTGTCACTGAGGTGTTCTGAGCTATACCTTGATGGTTTAAAAGAAACATAAATACTGGCTAAAACAACTTTCACCTTATAGGATCTACTTTTTAAATCTTCCATCCCCTGTAGTTATCAACTGCACGTACCAAGGCCTCTAGACACTAGTGTGTTGGGGGGCACCTGGCTGGCTCAGTTGGTACAGTGTGCAACTCTTGATCTTGGGGTTGTGAGTTTAAGACCCACACTGGGTATAGAGATTACTTAAACATAAAGTCTTTTGAAAAGTAAAAAAGGAACTAGTATGTTATACTGAACCAACTTGATGGGAGTAACTATCTCTAGGGCTTGTTTTCCAAAGAAGAGCATTGTTTAGAGAGGCAAAATTATAAGCCTACTTAGGGGTGTTGTAAAGCTGTTCAAAAAGTAACTCAGCAAGCTTTGTGAGTGGAAATGTAGTGCTCAAGTCACATTCTGCTTTAAAAGGTTTTAATAGATACAAATGAATTAGAATTCTTATTTACAAGCAAATGGCATGGTAATTCCATATCTGTGTCACTGGACTCTCAGTGCAGATACTTTTAGAGTTATCCTAGCCCATTCAGGCGAGGCCATACTTCTTGAAAGGAATAAAACACTTATTTAAAAAATCTGTTTGTAATATTCTTCACTAATTCAGACAGGTTTTCTCAATTAATCTAAATTAGTGATTTTTACTGGATTCAAGTAACCAATGTCCCTATGATCTTTGAACTGTCTGCTCTGGCAATAGAAGTACAGTATTGTCTTAAATATTCAGCTGAAGAGAACTGAATTCTTTCCTTTTTTTTTTAAAGATTTTAAAAAAAAACATTTATTTATTTTTAGGAGAGCATAAGTTGGGGAGGGATAGAGAGGGGAGGATAGAGGATTCACAGCGGGCTGTGCACTGACAGGCTGACAGCAGTGAGCCGATGTGGGGCTCAACTCACGAACCGCGAGATCATGACCTGAGCCGAAGTCCAATCCTCAACCGACTGAGGCACCCAGGTACCCTGAGAACTGAATTCTAAGGAGACACAAGACTTGGATTAATGTTCTGGATTCTGAAAAATAGTTTTTGTTGCCTAGTGTCCTCAAAATACTTTCAGTCTTTTATGGGTTTCTGTGTGGGGACATCTGAGAGTAGATAGGATCTCAGTCGAAAGGGTTTCCCTCTCTGTAGAGTCCGAGCTCCTGGCAGGACCCAAAGGGATTCTTAAGCTTAAGCTTAGCTGACAGACGCTGTCAGAACAGGACTCTGCATCCAGTTCTTAAAAATAGGCCGCAGATCCTCAGCTCTTGGAGCTGAAAAGACCAGCCGTGACAATATCATGAGACTTCAGGCAACAGGTGTGTTCTAAGATATGTGTGGGTTGTTGTCATTCTGTTGTTTATTCGTAGAGAAACATTTGATTGGGTGACTACCCCTTGGTTAGTAGGTTCTGTCCATTCATCCAGTCAATATTCACTCAACACCAATTATATTGCTTTCTCCCTGCTTAAGACTCATAGGAGGGAGAGAAGATGCAAAGAGGAATGAAGAATGGTTCCCGCCTTCAAGAGATACATGTGTACATAATTGGTCATTATAGGCGGTGCAAACCAATGCTAATGATTTTGCAGATCTGTGAAACATTTCTGTACTCCCCTGCAGAACAGTTCTGATGCTGAATACATTAATGCAAAACTGTAAGATTTTGATTCAGCTTTCCAGTTTGTAGATACGTTGGAAAGAAATATATAGGCGATATTTAACCTTCCTTAGTAACAGCTAGTTTTAAAGAACCTATACCAAATATTTACCAAGCTGTCTTTTCAGATCTAAGTAAGTTGTCAATACCAAGTTTGGGCAGCCCATGTATGTCTACAGTGTCAATGCTTATCTCAACTGTGTTTGGACAGCCACATTACCATTTTTGAGAATGATACTATTCTACTTCTATAAAAGTCACTTCTTGTATTGACTACACATGCTCACTTCCACTTAATTTCCGCAAATATGTGCTCGTCAGGATTGTTAGTACTCATGTGATGCTACATTCTTCATCATACTTTTGGGAAGGAGCTTCTGCTAACAGCAAGGGCTGCCATGTTATATGCTATTCAGACTTTCAGGCTTGATCCTTCCTGTTTCCAAGGCGTCTGTGGTGTTATTGGCATGTTAATTATTACAGCAAACGATAAAATGTGCAAAATGGTACCCCCCTTCTTAATGACATAAATAAATGAAGCAATTAATTTTACACAATAAAAACAAGCAATACAATAACTTACAAATTTGGAGTTTCTTCATTATTACATCAAATTGCAAAATGGAAACATGTAATTTCAAAAGGCTCAGAAGTAAAAATGGAAACACAGCTGATGCCGCGTCAGCTTGTGGGCTGCAAAATAATGTGGGGCTTGCACAGTGGGGAACAGTCAACATCTTTTGATACATCAGGCCACATATTCAGAAACTGCAGATCTTCCTAGAACTGAGCCATCCCAAAGATGCGAGCTATTTGTGCACGATAATGAAAAGCAAAACAAAAAAAACTTTTTTTCCTGTTTTCCTTCGTGTATTCGTTTGGAATTCCAGCAGCTACGTTGCTGAGGACGCTTATCTCCATTTATCTGCAGTTGCGGAAGCTGGAAGCCTATGATTGATCTTGTAACTTCAATATCTAGAGAGAGATAAGTAGGGAAGCAAATTTCCCGGGAGAGCTGACAACAGTTTTTAAAATGAAATGTGTATACACCAAACGTGACATCCTATATTGCCCACCATCTCTGAAACCGTCAGTTTCAAGGCTGACATTTGGTTCTGTGTGTTTGTTTTGGTGAGTGAGAAAGTAACACATATTTTCTTTGACATCTTGTGCAATTTTACAAGTATTCAGGGCACACTCCCTCCTTTGCATGGGGAATGTATTTGCACAGTTGTCAGGATGATGGACAGCGGAGTGAGTGACAGGACGGAGCGTTGATCTTTGCTTGTTATTACATACAATAGCCTGGTAGGAATCGTGATGTGTTGGTGAGACAAACTGTGTCCCATTCTGGAACATATTAAGTTTGTCCCCAGGACACACATGACTTCGCTAGGGTGTCGAACCTCATTCATAATAGATGCTAATCTTTTCAGGGCTGACTGATGACAGCACTTCCTGCCCTTCACGGAATTAGAGCTGGGTTTTATCAAAGGACTCAAACTGCCTGCTAATTAGACTAATTCCCTTCATCATGAATTATTTATTTCCATTGGTAACCGATCACTGTGACATTAATGGGTTCTGCTCAACTTGGTTTCATACTAATACACACTAGGAGTTAAATGTTTAAAAATTCCTGATACTTCACTCCAGGTCAAGTGTATCTTTGGCTAATACTTGACAGATTTGATGGAGTTTCTGCGGTTGTGTTTTAGTTACAAATAAAATGGGACAAAGTTCCCGATTTGGTTTAGATAGGAAAATAAATCCATTTCCTTCTCTGCGCAGGTGTCTCCTGACTTAGCTAGAACAGGCCATCCTATTCTAGGCCGTACAATCTGTGATGCACAGTATTTTACCAAGGTCAAACCACCACATGAAAGCGCTGGTGATCCTCGTTAGGACAATAATAGTTCAAGGTTGAACTAGACGGAATGTCAGCTAATAAAGTTGAAGTGATGCTTGATTCGGTTATTGATATCTGTTGATAAAAGAGTGCAGGATCTTGTTTACCTATCTGTAAAATGCAGAATACACTTTTAAAAAATAGAATTTATAGAGCTAGCCTAATGGTGCGGTTATTTGTTAACATCTGATGTTGTATAGAGCAGTGTGTGTCAAAGCACAATCCAGACACCACCTGTATCCTGAAAGTGTTTGCTAGAAAGGGCCACATAAAAGGCCCGTTAGTTAGAATCTCTGAGAATGGGATCTTAGAATTTGCATTATTAACAAGCACCCCATGTGATTTTTTTAAATGTTTATTTATTTTTGAGAGAGAGAGAGAGAAAGCACGAGCAGGGGAGGGTCAGAGAGAGAGGGAGACACAGAATCCGAAGCAGGCTCCAGGCTCCGAGCTGTCAGCACAGAGCCTCGAACCCACAAGCTGTGAGGTCATGACCCGAGCTGAAGTCAGACACCCAACCAACTGAGCCACCCAGGCGCCCCCCATGTGGTTTTTAAGTAGTGTGAGGATCATTGCCATCAGTATCCCGAAAAACCCTACAAGGAGTCAATATTTTATTAGAAATACCAAATCATCTCATCAAATATGGACAAGACACTGCCATACAAGGTTAGGATTGGCTTCAGGAGTTGGCTTCTGCAATAGTTTCATCACACATAAAATGTGTGTCATTTCTATTTACTGATAAGGAATATCATCAGTCAGGTCTGTGAATGATAGAAGTAGATGTTGGGGCCTCACACTTTCGGTCAGAGGACACACATGAAAAACGTGTCAAGTAGGGGCATAAACAGGCACCATCCACCAAGGTAATGGGTATCAGCTGCGAAGTCTTGCTGTGTGCACACACCGAGGCACGTATTTGCGCTAGGTGGTTTAGCTATTAAATAGTGAATTTTGGAAAGTGGTAAAAGAAAAAGTGAGAAGAAGGCAGTATAATGAGTGGTAACTAAAGATGAGATGATAAACACTGAACAAAGGCATCATGTAGATCACAGTGCAATGAGACAAAACTACAAATAAGAGGTTCTGTTCAAAGCAGCTACAGTTCTAAACCAAATGTTGGTTTTCACATGAGTCCTTCTTGTCAAAGGTGAGTGGTCTCAAGTTATGTATACCTGTATAAGCAAAAAATGAAGCTTTCAGCAGAGACAGGGGTAAGTCTAAGGAACAATATATTATGCACACTCATTCACCCCTACTAAGTTCTATCACACTTTTAATTTGGAGCATAAATAATCTGTTTTTTCAGATTTTGTTTTTTTAATGTTTATTTATTATTTTAGAGAGAGAGACAGAGACAGAGTGAGAGCAGATAGATGTTTTCTGAACTACTTAACAAGTGTAAGTGGCTTATTCTACCTAAAACCACAGATAGTGTTTTTCTGCTTAAAACAACAACAACAACAAGACTATCAGTGAAATGAAAAAGTGTTTTTTATTTTGTTTTTCTTTTTTTTTTCATGAAAGCGCTCAAATGACTTTGGTTTTGTATTTTCACACACACACACACACACACACACACACACACACACACACTTAAATGAACCTTGAATTTCATTTCACTGTCTTATACCACCCCCACCCCCTTAAGCCACCGGGTTTTTATGCATTTCATTGATCTGGACTTGTTAGCTTACAGAATTGTTTTCCTCTTTGCTTCTCTTTTCATCTCTTACAAGTCACATTGCAGCTGGAGTGATTTGGGCTTGAAGAATTCATTCATGTGTTAATATTTGGTATTTTGAACTGATCCTGCCCTCACACCTTCTACAAGGCATACTATCATTTTAAAAATCCCAGAAGTAAAGATTTTCCTCCAAAGAAAAAGATATCAGAGGTTCTGGCCAGGGATGGCAGAAGTGTATCATGAGATGCCAGTCAGCTTGATTGCATCCTGTTGGTTCTCACAGATTTGGAAAAGATCCGCTATTGAGAAGACTTGTTCAAAGTATTGTATCTTGGGGGTGCCTGGGTGGCTCAGTCTGTTAAGTGTCCAGCTTTAGCTCAGGTCATGATCTCGCAGTGCCTGCGTTCGAGACCCGCGTCGGGGTCCATGCTGACAGCTCAGAGCCTGCAGTCTGCTTCAGATTCTGTGTCTCCCTCTTTCTTTGCCGCTCCCCTGCTCACACTCTGTCTCTGTCTCTCCCCTTAAAAAATAAATAAACATTAAAAACATTTAAAAATATTAAAGATACTTTATCTTGTACTTACTGCATGCTTCATAAATACTTATTAAATTGAACCAAAGTTTTCAATGGCCTCAGGAAATCATGTTTGAACCTCTCCTTGTCTATATCTAGAGATTCTGTCTGACCCTCAAAGAATTCTTTTATTGCTTTCCACATTGTATTCTCTTGCTTAAAAATTGTCGTTAAGGCAGTGTTAAGAATAGTGACCAAAGAAAAATAGTGAGACAGGACCCGAGGTCTGAAAGAGAAACACAACTTGTGGCCCAGAAAAGAACCCTGGCTGGCAGGAGGCCAGGCCCCTCGAGCCGGTGATAGTAGCTGATCACATATGACACAATCTTTCACATTCCTGCCCAAGGAAAAATAATGTCACCTATTAACTTGTGAGTCTGGGGACATTCGGGTCGCTTATGCAAGCATCCGGAGTATTCTTTAACATATTTGTGGAGAAGAACCCCCTAAGAATCACAGACATTTTGCTGGTCAAGTAGCTGGAAGCTTAGAGCATTAAATAAGAAAATGGATGAATTATATTAATTTGGGTTTTGAACTTTGCAGTGTCACGTCCCCTGGTAACTAAATTATTCAATCAATACGGGATACTTAACAGTAAGTAGTAACAAAGCATAATTAAAAAAATGAAATCATAAATCCAGAGAGCATAGATCAAACCAAATTTACTGAAAGATGAGCCATTTGGAGAAAAAGAACTATATTAGAAATATACCAAACCCATGTAATCATCCTCTCTGACACCCTACATACTCCTATACCCAGTCTAAAGAATATCTACCTTAAAGCAAAGTTTTCCAAAATGTATTTCAAGGAAGACTAATTCCTAAAGGTATTAATAGGTACTCCACAGGGACACCTGGGTGGCTCAGTCGGTTAAGCGTCTGACTGACTCTTGATTTTGACTTAGGTCATGATCTCACGGTTGTGAGATCGAACCCTGTGTTGGGCTCTGTGCTGGGCATGGAGCCTGCTTAGGATTCTCTCTCTCCCTCTCCCTCTGCCCACCCCCTCCATCTCTCAAAAATATATATAATTAAAAAATAGATACTCTATAGGAAGTGGCATATGGTCAAATAAATTGGGAAATGTTATCAGAAGTTTCAAACAAAACAATTTCTTGAATTTCTGTTTCTTTTTAGAGTGGAGGTACTGGGACCAGATTTACCTTTTGTCATAAACAAGTATAGAACTGGACAAACTCTATGAAACAGCTATTTCTAGACATCAGACAGAGGCAGCTCAGGGATGGGGTTCCTGAAAGATAGGAACAAACAAGATGAGCCCAACTCTCACCCTGGTTTCTACTTAGAGGCAACTTCCAACCATAGTGCAGTTGGGGGAATCCCAAGCAAAGCTCAGTGGGCTTGCTGAATTGAGGAAAAGGAGATTAGGAAATCTGAGCTGCTTGGAAGTTGCAGATCATAATTCTAAAGAACAGGACCGTGCAGAAAAAGAGCTGCATGAATCTTTCAGGGGGGCTTGCTTGCATTTTGCTAATTATTACATTGTGTGTGCCTGGGGTAAAACTCCATGAAGCCGAGGAAAAATACAATCGGGGACTTGTTAATTCACAAGGGCAAGGAAATGTTTAAACTCCAGTCAGCCAGAGTAGAAAGTCTTCAGTGGTCACTCCGGGCATTTAGTGGAGACCACAGGGGGGTCATGCATTAACAGAAAGGTTGAACAACCCCTGGAATGAAACTACACAAGATGTGTGATAGAAAAGCAAAACAAAACCAAACAAAACAGGTCTAGAAGGAGTGAAGCTGGAAAGCAAGTCATTGCTTGTCAAAACAAAGCCCAATACTCCTTAAAGGAAAACAAACAAAAACCCAGACATTCAGCAGCATAACATTCATAATATCTGTAATCCAATTTAAAAAATCATCAAACATGCTACAAAGCAGGAAAATGTAATCCACACCAGGAGCATATCAATCAATAGAGTCTAGTTCTATAGATGGAATTAACAAACAAGGATGTTAAACCAGCTATAATAAATATGTTGAAGTAGGGGTGCATGGGTGGCTCGGCTGGTTAAGCGTCCGACTTTGACTCAGGTTATGATCTCACGGTTCATGAGTT